>NC_140924.1:16110414-16392167 GCF_045865225.1 Trachurus japonicus
AGTCACACACACACACATGCACACACACACACACATACATGGATGCACTAACACAGACAACACAAGCGTTGAAAGAAATCATGGTGAGAACATATTTCACACTGACACAGTTCAACCTTATTATATAGCGTGTGTGTGTGTGTGTGTGTGTGTGTGTGTGTGTGTGTGTGTGTGTGTGTGTGTGTGTGTGTGTGTGTGTGTGTGTGTGTGTGTGTGTGTGTGTGTGTGTGTGTGTGTGTGTGTGTGTGTGTGTGTGTGTGTGTGTGTGTGTGTGTGTTAAGCCATCTGGTAGATCCTGGATAGTGTTGCAGCCGTGTTAAATCTCCTCTGGTGTGAAGGGATTGACACACATGCATGTTGTATTTCCTCTCTCTCTCACTCTCGCTCTCTCTGTCTCTGTCTCCGACACACACACGCACGTACACACACACGCACACACGCACACACACACATATACACACATACAGAGAGACTCCTTTTATGTGTACAAATCACATTATCACACAGTCCTACACACTCTGCATAACACACAAAGAGACTTGATGAATACTAACAGCACGCACACACACACTGTCCCTTACAACCGCTGTGCTTGTGTGTGTGCGCACGTGTGTGTGCGTATGTGTGTGTGACGCTTGTTAAGCTGATGCAACAAGCTCTAAGACTAATCTGTCCCTGCTGTCCTATTATCACCTAGTGTGTGTGTGTGCGTGTGTTTGTGTGTGTGTAGATTCTATTATCACAGGAAATTTGTAAATGAAGTTGTGTTTTTATTTAGTTTTTTCTTACATTTTTCACACATTGAAGAAAAATGAATCAATTAAAATCACAAAAATCAGTTTGTGTTGAAGCTCCAGGAGTTTTATTTTGAAGTGTTTTGTTTCCCAAAAAAAGAAGAAGCAGCGCTGGTTTTATTTCACCTCCTCTTCTTCAGCCTCTTCAGACAGTTTGTTCCCAGAATGCCTTTCACCAGAATCCATAAAAACCCATAAAGCACACGGTCAAAGCCGCACGAACCACTGTGACATCGACTCTGTGTGTGTCTGTGTGTGTTTAATGGCTTCAGTGTAAACAACAGGCAACACATGCTGTTTTAGTGTGTGTGTGTGTGTGTGTGTGTGTGTGTGTGTGAGGGGGAGAGAGTCGTTAGATGAAGTCTTTGCTTCACGTAATTAATCATTTATTTAGCTTTTATTACATTAGAGACACAATAAAAGCGATAGAAGACGTTTAATCTGTGACTCAGGAGCCGTTTCCTCGTCTGTGGAGACAATGAAAACACATCGTCTTGTGTTTTGGCTTTGGAAAAAAAAAAGAAAGAAAATCAAATTACTCTCTCCTCTTGCAGCCATAATGGCTATTGTCCAAATGTTATTATAGAAATATCCAAATCATTGCTGCCAGAAAATTAGCTGCAAATTGTCCCGGAAATGCTTTTTGATTAAATTGAATTAAATTAAATTAAATTTTCTTTCTTTGGTTTGTTTCATCTCCACTGAAGCTGGATTTGGCAGCTTCTGTGTTTGGAGTTAAACGGCCGTGACCTGGCTGGGTTTTCTAATTAAAGGTGTCGTCGTCCGCGTTTTTTTTTCTTTTCTTTTCGTTTTTTTTATTCTGGCAGATTGTGGGAATAATATTTACGGAGCTGAGAGCAGAGGCCAGAGGACGGGCTCAGGATTTAGCTGCTAATCCGACACTTAAAATGTTAAAAACAGCTGTTTTTAGGAGATTATGTCGTCAAACACCGTTAACGACACAGTTAATGATTCTGCCTGTTTTATCCCATTTACACACTAATAAACACTCCTCTTCCTCCTCCTCTTCCTCCTCCTCCTCCTCCTCCAGTCTCCCTGCAGGACATCAACATGAGGAAGGCCTTCAAGAGCAGCACCATCCAGGACCAGCAGGTGGTGTCCAGGACGTCTGTCCCCAACCCGGTGGTGGAGATGTACCATCGCTGTGACAAACCTCCACCGCTCAACATCCTCAGTCCTTATAGGTCAGTGATGGAGCTCACCCATTACAATTACATCACACCACACAATACAAGCTCACAGGTGGAAAATGTCTAGTCACATAATGACCAACAACAGTATCAATCTTAAAGGGATAGTTCAACATTTTGGCAAATTCGACTACTGTATAATCATAGCAGTAGGTTCGTTACCTTTAATTATTGGTGCATGTTGTTTTGAGATCAGCGGGGCAGAGACGTGAGCTGCTCAGTGAACACAATGGAGGTGAACGGTGCAGGTCACCTGTCCCTCATCAAACTCATCAAATACACAATCCAACAACTCCAAAACGCTCTGGTGGACAAGTTGTGACCTGCACATTCACCACACTATGAAATAACGTATAATTATGTAACATTACGACACATGAAGCAAATACTCGCGCTTTTGAAATCCCTTCCCCCAGCAGCCATGTCTGGAAAGCAGTTCCAGCTGCATTTGCCTCTAAAACAACTCTGTCTGGTAATGTTACATGATTATCTCATAGCGTGGTGAATGTGCAGGTCACAACTTGTCCACCAGAGTGTTTTGGAGTTGTTGGATTGTGTATTTGATGAGTTTGATGAGTCACAGGGAACCTGTACCGTTCACCTCCACTGTGTTCACTGAGCAGCTCACGTCTCTGCCCCGCAGATCTCAAAACAACATGCACCAATCATTAAAGGTAATAAACCTACTGCTATGACTATAATAGGGATTATGGGGATAGGTCAATTTGCCAAAAATGTTGAACTATCCCTTTAAGGCCTATACATTTCACGTACTTTGCAAAACAATGACATCATACTCATGTGAGAGGCAGGCAGCAGGATGTGAGGGAGTGTTGCTACTGCCTGTTAGCTTAGTGAGCTTTCATTGACCTATAGATCAAAATCTGGATGAAGATACTTTTTCAATCTGTTCTTTGTTTTTGGGGGGGTTTTGTGCCTTTTTTATGACGGTGACAGTGAGAGAGAGATAGGAAAGCTGATGAGAGAGTGAGGGGAACCTGGGACGCTGCAGATAGGAACAAAACTTGTGAGAAATGGCAAGAGATGATGACGCTCCCTGAGCTGTAACCACAGTTGTTGGGAAAGCAGTCGCCTGTCTAGTCCAGTGTTCACGCTGAAAATCCACAGGATCGATACGCACAATCAATAATGGCATTGATATAGTATCAATTCCTATCCCTAATCATAACTGTAACACATTCCATTCATAACTCGTCAAATTCAGTGTCATCGGTTTCATCAGATAGTCGGAGTATCTGCTTTTTTTTACTAAACAGGAAGTGGGTGTTTTCAGGCTTCGCTGCAGCGTTCATTGTAGTTTTTCCATCTTTACCCACTTCATTTAAACCAATTAGAAAAAATCTATTTCTGTAAATTGTGTTGTTGTGTTAACTCCACATCTCCTCCTCCTCCACCCGTGTTGATGTTGATTTTCTCCCATGGAGCCGCTGGCAGCAAAAACACACACTCACACACAAACACACATTAGTTTCATTAGCTTTAAACCCTGTGGATAGTTGTGGGGAGACAACAACAGTTGTTTAGTGTTTGTGTGTTGTTTATCCTCAGATACATGTTCAGGCTTTTCAATGGATGAAATATAGACAAAACAAAACTCATTATACAGTAGGTTCCAGTGGGACGGAGGTCAGACGTCATTTCTCAAGCCCTGTGGAGATTAAATCTGTCATTCTTGCATTAACGCTGAGATTATCCGGCTAATTAACCAGCTTCATTAACTATTTTTAAATGAATTGATGTGGATATTTTGTTGCATCTGCTGTTAATCTGCTGTTCCCTCTATCCCACGTCCCCCTGAAGATTATTCAAATGTTTGTTTGTTTGTTTTTAAACTTGAATTTTTATAGAAATTTTTCATCTCCACATCTAAACAACAAGGTATACATATAGTTATGGCTGAAAAAAATCAGATACAACTGAAAAGAGAACAACAAAAAGAAAGTGCAACAGTCATGGCTACAGAACATGTGTCCATTATTAAATTACACTGTATACAGATCCAAGAGAAAAGAATATGAATAAGACAAATCTAGTCTATATGTCATTCTCTCCATGTTATGGACTTCTCTAATGATTTCATTCACAGCTGGCGGCTCGGCCTTATACCACCTTCTTGTTATTGTTTTTTTACGTGTGACCAGTAATATTTTTATTAAATATCTGTCTTTGGCCAGGACATAGTGATTCAAGTTCCCAAGGTACATAACACTACATTCTTTAGGTATTTCATAACCCAGGATGTCCTTAATTATGTTAAGAAAATGTGTCTATGATTCGCTTCCCTTTCCCCACATGTACGCCAACATGCATGCTGGGAGCCTGTTTGTTTACTTTTTAATTTTATACAAATGTTTTTAATGAACCCTTTATCTGTCCACTCGTCCGTGCAGGGATGACAAGAAGGACGCTCTGAAGTTCTACACAGACCCGTCGTACTTCTTCAACCTGTGGAAGGAGAAGATGCTTCAGGCCACCGAGGACAAACGCAAAGAGAAGAGGCGGCAGAAGGTATGGTTGTTTGTGTGTGTGTGTGTGTCCAGGTTTGTGTGTATGTGTGTGTGTGCAGGTGGATGTGTGTTTTTCAAAGAAATTCATCATCTGCTTTAATTTGCTAATTTGTTTTTGGTTTTATTTCTGTTTCCTGCCGAGTGGCGTCTGTTTTTATGCTGTTTTTCTATGATTTGGTGCATTCCTATGACTGTACTCACCATGTAGCTTTGCTTTGTTGTGTAACTGGTTATCGATACAGCAGCAGCTCTGCAGGCTCGTTGTTACAAACACACATAGACACACACATGGGGGGAATACAGCTGTTACCAGTTTATATGTTATGGTTAATCACATTAATGAAATGAGGCGTCAGCACTTGTGTTTACATGTTAATATAAAGGTTAAAGGAGCCTCTTCATTAACAGAGGTCGATGCTCTCAGTTAATGGCTCATTGGACTCATTGGACTCTGCTGATGCTAAATGATGCTAAAGTGAATCGTATTTTGTTTTGGGGTCAGTCGCTCTGAAGCGGTTCATCAGACCAGAGCCGCCTAAAGCAGAATGTGATCAATACATTTAGGTTATAAAAAGAAGAATACCACCGTCAGCTATTGACAATATGTGTCGTTTACACCATTTAAGTAGTCTGAGGAAATTCTAATGTGCAAAAGTAGAGGTCAAATCAACAAACTTGAGATCAACAGTATCTTATAAATAAAAAAGTAACACTATAATGTAGTTTTTTTCAGCCATATTTGTGGGCATGTGCAAAACTTCTCTATACTTTGTGATGTTTTTCCATTTCTGACAGTTTGAACCTTTAAATAAATAAATGCATGAAAAAGTTTTGAAAAAAAGAAGAAAGAATTTTTAAAAATCAGATCATTACTGTATAAAAATGCAAGATTTGTGGAAAAAATGTAGATAAAAAAATGCTCAAAAATCATTTTTTAATGAAATAAAACTAATGCTGCTGCTGCTGCTACTTGATTGATCCTGTTCAGTTAAAGCAACAACTTTAAAGTTTTTGAATTGATTATTTGACATAAAAGTGCAAGAATGCTGACTGCTCCTAGCTATGCTATCAGCTCACTCCTCTTCTTCTTCTTAAGTGTAAACTATGCAACGGATTCTGGATCAGGATTGATACTGGTACTGATATTAATGTTGGATCGGATCGGTGCCATCTCTGTTGACAAAACCCCGGCAATATTAAAAACTTGTAGGACCCAGAAACAACCAGTTTGCCCAGTTTGGTTCATGCATCAGGTCTGGGAGCTGCAGGACGGTGGACTCTGTGGTTATCATCATGTTTTGAGCTGTTATTCCCCCTCTGACTTTTTAAAAAAAAATGCCTCGTTTTCCTCTGTCAGAGCTGTGAGCGGCTGCTGCTGCTGCTGCTGTGAGCGTTTTGCTGCACTGTCAATATTTCTGTTCTGTTTTTAATGCTGCTCACATTTTTCTGTCCCCTTCCTCCTCCTCTTCATCCTCCCGTCAACTCTGGGAAAAACTCGGCAGAACCAAATCCCCGTAAGAAACCAACCGAGTTAGTTTATGCAGTATATGTAAAATAAAAAAATAAAAAAAAAAACAGGTTTGAAGCTCGGCTGCAAGAGGATGGATGGATGGATGGATCTTCCTTCTTCCACCTTCTTCCTCCTCTTCTTCTTCTTCTTCCTCCCTTTCTTTCTAAGCAACCTGTAGAGTCACCTGCAAACTCACGCAGCCCGCCCTTCCTCCTCCTCCTCCTCCTCCTCAGTCTAACACACCAGCTTGTCTTTCTCCCATGTTTCCATAGGGCTGTCCGGCCCACCCTGACAGGCCCCACTCCAGACAGGCCCCACCCAGGAGCCCCCTGTCCATCTCTGTAAGACAACCCCCGACCCTTGACCTGCCCCCCTCCTCTTCCTCGTCCTGCCCCTTCACTTTTACCCCTGCACTTCCCCCCACTAACACACAGCACACACTCACGTTTAAAGAGATAACTCAACATTTTGGCAAATTGGCCCATTGCCATAATCCCTATAGTTTTAGCAGTAGGTTCGTTACCTTTAATTGTCGGTGCAAGCTATTTTTAGAACGGCGGAGCAGAGCCGTGAGCTGCTCAGAGCTACGCTACGGAGGCTAATGGGATTTCTTGGTTTCCCTCATCAAACTCATCAAATACACAATCCAACAACTCCAAAACGCTCTGGTGGACAAGTTGTGACCTGCACATTCACCACACTATGAGATAATAACAGAACGTTACGAGACAGAGTTGTTTTAGAGGTAAATTCATGCAAAACCGCTGATGCGCGTTCCCGTCAGGGGCAGGTTTTCAGCAAGCAGTCTCTGTATTTAACTCTAAAACAACTCCGTCTGGTAACGTTCTGTTATTATCTCATAGCGTGGTGAATGTGCAGGTCACAACTTGTCCACCAGAGCGTTTTGGAGTTGTTGGATTGTGTATTTGATGAGTTTGATGAGGGAAACCAAGAAATCCCATGAGCCTCCGTAGCGTAGCTCTGAGCAGCTCGCGGCTCTGCTCCGCCGTTCTAAAAATAGCTTGCACCGACAATTTAAAGTAACGAACCTACTGCTATGACTATAGGGATTATGGCAATGGGCCAGTTTGACAAAATGTTGAACTATCCCTTTAATAATAATAATAATCATCCTTATTATTATCAATACTATCATAGAGGACGTACAAACGCAGGTAAGACACACAGACACAGAGGGAAACACACCAACACAAGTCAGTGGGTGTATTGCAATGATATTAAGAATCACAGACGCACACACACACACACTCCCCTCTGTTTGTGTCAGTGTGTGTCACGTTGCCTTCGCTTGCCACCTCACCCTCTCTCTCCACCCCTCTCTGTTCGGTTCGGTTTGGTTTGGTTTGGTTTGGTTGTCGTTGTCGTCTTGTGTTTTCAGAAGTTTTGCCTCTGTTGTCCATTTTCTGCCAGTGTGTGTGTGTCAGTGTTTCCTAATTGGATGGTGTGTAGATTTATTGTGTGTATGTGTGTGTGTTTGGAGGAGCTGGTGATGGGATCCTGCATTATTGTTTTTCTCCCTCTGCACGAGTGAAATCAATAATCGATGGCTGAGTTTTTTTCTCTCTGTCTGTCTCTTTGTGTCTCTGTCTCTGTCCCAGGAGCAGCAGAAGCAGGTGGAAGACCCGGGCAGAGAGGTGAAGAAGGTCTGTCAACACTTAAACTTTATTTTTTTGTTTCTATTTCATCACCACTGGTCGACCTCCCTCTAAAACCAACATGAAAATACAATTAAACTTCATTAATCCTTTCAGAAATCAAATATGACACATACAGTATGTCCCGTTATTAGTGTCATATAACATATGAAACATACATACATGCATACATACATACATACATATGTTAAATACCCATAGTAACATATTTGCATGGATGTGTATACAATATGATACACATTATTTATATAATATATATTTATCCAACTTATACAGCAGGTTTATTAAAGAAATATGATTTTTTTTTCACATTACACTACAGTACAAGCACTCATACATAAACATACATATTTATATGGGCAAGAACTGTATATGTCAATATATGATGGTTCCTACAGTTACTAAGAGGTTAAATGTAATGTTTCATATGCGTTTTTATTCATATAAGGAAATTAAGTATAGCCTACATACAGCAAATAACCTGCTCCACAAAAATGTGCGAATGTAAAGCCTAATTGGCAGCTTATAATGCAGTGCAATCAGGTTATTAGTTGTTTTACCCTACTTGTTTTGAAGTTATTCAATGTATTTTTATTCATTTTTAGTTTATTTCTGTCTGTAGGCCACTGTATCTAATTAACCTTTCATTGTGCTAATTTCTGTTGTCGAGAAGTCCTATACGTGCTAAGCTAACTGCTAACCCACTGTAAACCTGACAATAGCTGATCGTACAAGGAATTTCAGGAATGAACCTTGTTTAATTGAATGTTCAGTTAGCAACAGATCTAGTTTCACACTAATATGACTGAACAAGAAGTAAAAGGTTGAAATATATCCTTTATTTTGTTTTTATTTGTGAAAACAAGTAGTAAACCACTCTTAGCCCGTAAACTAGCTGGCTACGTGGTGGCCACACCTTTCTTTGATAAACTTTCATTTCGTCGTGGCTTTGATACGTTTCTTTTCTCAAGATCATAACAGTTTTAATGAGAGTATTAACGATCACACGTTTAAAAATCGAATTGCCCATTCAGGGCTTTACAGTGTTCATTTGGATTTACGCCACTGTTTGTTCTTCAAATGATCCTCTGTTTCATGCACCACACACACACACACACACACACACACAGGCACTAGACATCAGCTAATTGCCAATGCATGTATATATCATCCCTGAGAAGAAAGAAGTCTGGCACAATGAGCGGAGAGTGAACCGATTGAACTGGGCTTTTATGGAGTGAAATCAAAGAGCAGAGACCAGAGCCAGTCTGAAGAGCTCTTCATCACCGTCTCCACTAAAACTTTATTGGAGCCATTTACCTAAGTGAAGACACTTTCCACTGTCTATTAACACTGACCATAATGGGGTGTTATAGATGAACGGCTGTGCTCATGCTTTAAAGTGAATGCTAATCAGATATCTTCACTTCAGATGTCGGACTCTAAACTTTAAAGGGATAGTTCAACATTTTGGCAAATTGGCCATAATCCCTATAGTTTTAACAGTAGGTTAATTACCTTTAATTGTCGATGCAAGCTATTTTAGAACGGCGGAGCAGAGCCACGAGCTGCTCAGAGCTACGCTACGGAGGTTAATAGCTCACAACTTGTCCATGAGAGCGTTTTGGAGTTGTTGGATTGTGTATTTGATGAATTTGATGAGGGAAACCCAGAAATCCCATTAGCCTCCGTAGCGTAGCTCTGGGCAGCTTGTGGCTCTGCTCCGCCGTTCTAAAATAGCTTGCACCGACAATTAAAGGTAACAAACCTACTCCTAAATGTTGAACTATACCTTTAACAACACTTTAACATTGCTTTTGTCAGTCATTAGGTGAAGCTTTAGCTGAATAAAACAGTAAATATACTAAAGTACACGAATATATTGTGTCTGTGAAGGTGCGTAAGGCTCGTAATCGCCGTCAGGAGTGGAACGTCCTGGCCTACGACAAAGAGTTCAGACCGGACGCCAGGCTCACGCCGTCTCCTTACCACGGCATGTCCTCCGAAGGCTCCCTGTCCCCTGACAGCAGGTAAACACTCACTCACACACAAAGAGACGCTGTTCACATTTATATAAGGTTTTTCTCTAAGGTCCCGTTGCCTTGAAACAATGCAGACAACATACACACTCGCACACACCATTGAGTAGCGCCACAGGGGAAAAAGAGATTACTCCATCTGACATTAGTGGTTGACCTGGAAGACATGTACGTACAAAAAACAAGTGACTTTCAGGTTTTCCTTCCATCTTAAAAAGCTTGGGACAGTCCACTTAGTGCAGCTACTGTTACACAACTACTCACTGTCTCACTGTAACACACATTGAAGCACACACCTGTAAAGGGGGATGGAGCTTTAAGCAGCACTGACTGTATTATTCAAAGCTCTGTGCTGCCCTCTCCTGGACAAAGCAGGTTCAACCAACAGATATCACCATGAAACTTCCCAAGTTTATCACTTACATTAAGACGATTATTTTTTAAATTACAAGTTTTGTCAAATTTTATGTCAAAATATGTAAATGAGGTGATGTCTAATTAAGTGTGCGCTAATAAGCATACATTTACAGAACAGAAATCTGAACATTGGATAAAGCCACTTTTGAAATTCTTGTTTAATTTTGCTGATATAGAGACAAAAGTTTTTACGGAGGGGGATTTTGGATATCTCTTTATCAGTCTGAAATTGATAAAATACTGTCACCAGCCCTAAAAAAAAAAAAATCTAATTTCTCTAAAAACCTTCAGAATATAGAAAGGGATACAACTGGAAGGTTTGGTGTCTGTAAGTGCTGCTGACATGGAGATTTCTAGTGCAGAGTCTGAGGAAAAACTAATTTTGAAAAAACAGCCTTTAAAGACTTGTATTGTAAAATTCCATAAATTGTAATTGTCAATCGTACTTTTATGATTTGTTGCTGATACAAAGAAAGTGACAATGAGAGAGAGAGAGAGCTTTACAACGAGACATGACATGACATGGATCAGACCAAACAGTTTGCCACAGTAACTGCTAACTTTTGCTGAATTTAGGAGAAATTTCAAAACGAAAGAAGACAAAATTAAGTAAAAATAACCACTTTAAGTTTTGCATAATATGTCCCCTTTAATGTGGCTTTTAAGGAAGAAAAACAGCCCAAAATCTGAAAATTGAAAATTGTTTTTGCCTGTAGTATCTCGCCTTAAATAATAGGCTACATATTCAAATATATTCAAACATAACATTAAACCTCCCTCCAACAGATCAATGGCGTCCGACTCCTACCCAGCGAGCCCCAACCACCCCTCGACTCAGGCCCCCATTGCTGCCCACGCCGCCGACCACCACGCCAGAGATCACCTCAGCGCGGCGGCCCAGACCCAGTCACTGGACCGGGGGCTCAGGCCGGCCAACCAGCCCCCCGGGCCTGCAGGGGCCGCGGGGCCGGGGAGACACGTGGCGTCCTTGGGAAGGCAACCCTCTGCACACGGGGTCCAGCCGGGAGGAGATCCAACGGTTAACGGGCCGAGGCAGCAGTCGGTTAAAGATTACCGCGCCGCACACGGGTAGGTGTCCCAATCAAGTAGACCAAAAGTCAAGTTAAGGGATTTTAGTGCAGAAAGTAAAAAGGTTTGTAGGTTTCTACCTAGACTTAATAATACTATTACGATATACTACTACTATATTAACTTATAATAAGAAATAATACAGGTGCATCTCCAATAAGTTTTCAGGTAGTTCAAATCAAACAGCCCCAACCCAGTATTGAGTGCATAATACAGCAGATGGACATACTTTACAAATTCTTTCTTTCTTTCTTTCTTTCTTTCTTTCTTTCTTTCTTTCTTTCTTTCTTCTTTTCATAATATTCAAATTTTCATGGGAGATCATCATGGAAAAGTCAATTTCTAGCAGTTCAAGTCAAACAGCCCCAACCAAGTATTGAGTGCATATACAGCAGATGGACATACTTTTCAGAAATGTCAATATTTCCGTAATAAAAATGCTTTTTTAAATTGTTTTTTTGTAATATTCAAATTTTTTGTGACACAAAATTTTAGGTCTTCATTATATGTGAAGCCACAATAAAATGTAATAAATAGAGACATGAAATGTTCCATTCTGTGTGTAATGGATCTATATAATGTATTACTTTCACTTTTTGAATTGAATTACCGACATAAATGCTGAACTACAGGTGCATCATAATGAATTAGAATATCATGGAAAAGTTTATTTAACAGGTTAACAGAGTAATGATCATAATCAATAATTATTCAGCTTTATTTGATTGGCAATATGTTTATTTTTTTATTAACTTTATACTCTTTTCTTCCTTTCAGTGGCCAGCCCTCCACCATCCCAGAGTACTATATCCCCCCTGCCCCTCCCCCACCTCCTCCCACCATCCCCTCCGCTCAGACGGCCTTCGACTCCACCACAGCCCCGCCCGCCGCCGCCGCCGCTGCCTCCGCCGTTCCCCCGGCTTCCTCCGCCCTCTCCCGTCCCTACTCTCCCTCCCCTCCTCCTCCCCCGGCCAACTACGTGCCATCCCCCTCCCACCCGCCTTCGGGCGCGCCCCCGGCCGCCCCTCCGCCTCCTCCGCCCGGCGCCCCCGCTGGCCACCCGGCCCACCCGTCACCACCGCACGCCGCCGTGGGACAGACGGCTGTGGACGCGGCGCCCCAGACGAGGAAGTCCACCACCATGCTGGGGATGATCCCGATGAGCGACGCCCGCTCCGACCTGCTGGCTGCCATACGTAGAGGTAAGTGTGTGTGTGTGTGTGTGTGTGTGTGTGTGTGTGTGTGTGTGTGTGTAAAGGTTTGTATGTGTGTGTACATCAACGTTTATTGAAGTTACTGCTGTTTTTGTTACCATTTCTTTTTAGTATCAAAGTTCTTATTATGTTACTAAAGGTCACAGGTACTAAAATAAAATAAAGTTTTTCTTTTGATTATTGATCAGCTCTAGGTTCTATATTAACACTGTGAAAGTATCGAAGCCTCAGTCCACAGAGAAATGCACACAGCCTGTATTCAGAAACCAAGCCTTAAAACCAGCCATCAGGACTTCCTGTGACTTTGTGATGTCACAACTAAGCAGTCACAAAAGCCCGCCCCCACCTGGACCGATCATCCAACTTCTGCAGGATCTGATTTCTCTAATTTTTTAATACATAGTATATTTAGTACATTATTATTCGATCTTTTCAGAAAGCAGTCAACCAATCAGAAGAAAGGCTCAGAGTCTTTCCTGTCTTCTGATTGGCCGACACCAACCTGTTGTTCCCAGAGCTCCAGAGAGAAGCTGAAAGAGATGTAAAACTACACTGCAACAGATTTTGGGTCTTAAAGTTACAAATACACCTTCTTATGGATCAATGCTTCAAATAAAACACAGGAAATATGTAAAATATGGGCTTTTTGAATACACTGAAATGTTTAATTTTATATTAGAACAATGGTTAATGCCAAATATCATGAGTTAAAACGTTTTACAAGTAGTAGTAGATACAGAAAAGTAGACAAAACTAGAAAAGTAGATACAGTTTCTAAAATATTAACTTGACCAAATAAACCCCAGATGTCTATTGAGCTTTTATAAAGGTTCCTAAACGCCTGATATTCCCCACCCATACATCCATCCCTCTCCCCCTCCTCCATCCTCCATCCTCCGTCCTCCAGGTATCCAGCTGAGGAAGGTGCAGGAGCAGAGGGAGCAGGAGGCCAAGCGGGAGCCCGTGGGCAACGACGTGGCCACCATCCTGTCGCGCCGCATCGCGGTGGAGTACAGCGAGTCCGACGACGACTCCGAGCTCGACGAGAACGAGTGGTCTGACTAAAAAGTTAGAAAATAAAACAAAAGAAATAAGAAAAAAAAGAGAGAGACGGGGGGGCTTGGTGGGTGGTGACGACGACGACAGGGAATTAACGGAGGGAGAGAAACATTGTGACACTGAGGTGGTGGTTTGGTTCGTTAATCATCAACAACAACAAAAAAGAGAATTAAATGAAATCCATACACACATTCATCGACGTACGACACACTCCACATCACCTGTTGCAGCCTCTCTGAACATTTAGCACTTCAGCAGCAACGGGTCCGTCGTTGTTAGCTTGCTTGGTTGCCCCTGACGATGCCTATTCTTGAACTGAACAAGCAGTTTGTGTGTCTGACCACCCAGGGTGTTTGTGGCACACTAAACATACACTATACATACACACACATGCACATAAACACTTACATTTCAACACCCTCCCGCCCCCGTCCACTCATTTTTAACCACTAACACTCAGCTGTGAAAAACAAAAACGCGCCAACTCCTCCCTCGCCCCAATATTTTTGAGTGACAACTATTAGCAATAACGCCGGCTCTTTAAAAGCGTGGGTGGGCGGCGGAGCCCCCAGTGAGCACTTGGGCAATGTGTTTACAAAACACATGGTATAGCACAAGCAGAAGAAGAAAAAACTAATTATAGTGCAATCTTAACTTATCTGCCAAATGTTGAGAAAGAATTTATTGAAACAAAGTCTGAGGATAATCAGGGAAATTTAAAGAAAATGTTTATCAGAGGTTAACTCCACCTCGCCGGGGTGTGCCAGTTTACAAAACATGTGCACTCCCGTGAAGAGACGACACCAGATTTTTGAGGAGTTTGGTCGTCTTCATACAACAAAAACAGCATCAACATGATCATATAGTAGCCTATGCCAATAGCATGTTGGCTAATCAAGATTGATTTTAAATGAGTTTCTCCAGCATAAGCTACAGTAACAGTGTTGCAACTGACATTTGTAAATGATATGTTTCCAAACATTTATTCACATGGAGAAGAGAAGTGCTCTACGCCTCCAGATGTAACACTTTCATATCTGCCCTAAGAAATGAAATGAAAGCCAATAGCAAGTATGTTTTATAATAATTCTGCTGTCTACAATCGCTTAAAAGCTCAAAGTTTTCACAAAGTATAATCATATGAATAAATGGATAACTTTATTTGCATTTAAACAAATTTGAGTATCTAAATTGATCATAATTTAGAATACAGTCCTGTTTCTTTGCTGCGTTTACACTTAGAAGTAAACAAATCCTTAGAAAAATAATAATTGAATTCATGTGCAATTGTTTTCTTTTGTTAAGCCCCTTAATTAAAGCCATATCAATCAATTAATATATAATAGAAAGTTCCAATCATGTGTTTTCAATTTTGATAATAAAGCAAAAACTATATGAAAATATAGTTTGTGCCTTTAAATGTATTATTTGTCATGCATTTGAATAGATCATATAAGTATAGATTCAGAGCAAATACAACATTTCCAATTCACACAATAAATTGCTAAATTAATTACAAACAACATGTATTTTTTAAATTTTATTTTTAACGATTCTAAAACTTTGTTAAAATGTGATGCTGGTTCTGGGGTAAAGTGACCAGAAGGCCAAACTCTCATGAAGTCAGTGTGGCCCTTGAACTCATCATTACCTTCAACATTGTGATAGATTCAGTCCTTCTCCCACTGTATAGTGTGATAAAACTGTGATGAAAGAAAGACGCCACCCACCAGGAATTACGCTGGTCGGGGAAAACAAGCGCCACCACCAGCACCAGCCTTGTCAGAGTTTTCAGTCATAACTCATGATTCAGCCTCCATATCACAACATTGAACAATAAAGCGAGCAAGCTTATGCCATTTATTTTAGTAATTTTTTTTTCCTTCTTTTTCTTTTTTGTCTTTTTTAGTCATTCATAACTTGAAGCCTAACATTTCAGCCAGTGACTGTGTGCTGTGGTATTGGTCTTTATATAAACGCTTCCACACTTTAACCACAACCGGAGGTTACGCGCTCACAAAGCTTTGCCATCCTGGCCCAGGGGTTTAAAGGGTCACATCCGCACCTTCATACAACCTCACATGCTTCTCGCCGACCCTGGATCAGCACTGCCGTCTGTGGAGGCTTTGTGAAGGCAGCCCCTGGACTATAAATACATACATACATAAGTGTAAGAGACTTGCAACATAATATATAGTATATTATCTATCTCTTTTCAGTATAGGTTTGGCTAAACTTCAGTATGAGCTGATTGGACTGTAGTGTTTTTATAATGTGGTTTTTTTCTTTTTAAAAATGTGCTGCAGTGAGTTGTTCACTTTGGTTTATCTTAGGGTTTTCTACTGTCAAGGCCACGATTGGAGGTGTCGGATATAAAATAAAAAAAACAAACGGTTTAGTTTGTGTCGAAGAAACAGAAATGAAAGTGTTTTTTTGTTTTAACCAGATTAATTAATCTTCAACTTGAGCCAAAGCAAATATCCTCCAACAACAACAACAACAACAGAAAAGGTTTCAAACAGCATTTAATACTACTTTTTATATATATTTCCCCATTTGTTTCAATTTGTTTTTCTATTTGGTGCCAGAACTTAATAGCAAAGCATTCTGGGAAGTGTAGTGTCTCGAATTGTAGATATTCACGGATACCATTTCATTTTTAGACCTTACAGACCGTTTGTGTTTACCCTTGCCAAACATGCAACAGGAACACCTATTAGCTAAATTACCTTACATGCTGTAAATTACCAGTCATTAGCCATGTTCACAAAAAAAGAGAAGACACTAAATACATTTCAGTGTGCAGCTACAATCTGCATCACACTGAAATGTAGAGGAAAAATTTTTATTTGTTACATTTAGATGTATCTATGAAAATCAATTTCAACCACGTTTTTGGCCAAGTTTTAATCTCGTTGTCATTTGTTGCACAGGTTATAGAGTCTTATCTTGTTGATTTATTACAGAAAATGCCAAGAATTTGAAAAAGCATAGGGCTCAAAAATAGCTATTATATTGTTGTATATATAAAAACCACACAATCTCTGAGTGAACAGCTCGGTCAGAAAAGTCAAACTCTGTCGAAGACAAATCACAGCTGGATTAAGGACTGTATGATAAGTCAGTGAGTCCTCCAACATCTGCATTTATGGACGTTAAACATTGAAACAAAAAAAAAAAGCACATGAGCAGCTAGAATGTGGATTAGCTGTAGACCTGGGTTGCACGGTTTGGGAAGAATCTGGGGAAAACACAACCCAGGTCTGATTAATCATCTCATGGTTTTGTTGTTGTTGTGCAAGAGCCATAGATATACCCAGTCCCCAAAAAGTTGACAAGCCTCTCTCGATCCGAGCACTTCATGGCCTTGTAGTGTCCAAGAATGTAAAGCTGTGACTGTAAAACACTCCTTGTCTTGCTGGATGCACTGATTTAAAACCATTAAAACACCGGTCCTGTCAATATTTAAAAAAAAAACTGGAAACACATGTCCTCACAATTCCCCTAAATTTCTGAGACAAAATAATAATGATTGAAAAAAACTTTATTCTGGAAATCAGAGGTACCAAAGGCAGGGAAATCAAACCAACCATACCTAAATGTGTATCTATGGCTACCTGGCTTGTAAGAATATTTCATTATGTGTTGAAAATGTGAGAAATGATGAATCATGTTGTATAGACTTTTGGTAAAGCAGCCTGTAAAGTAAAAAAAAAATACCTTTGGAGTAATATAACCTAGACAATGAAACAAAAATGAAACTGTGTATTGCACACTAAAACCAACTGTAAGCAAGTATGCATGTAACTATAGACAATAAATGGTGAACAAAAACTGTATATTCTGTGCTTTTTTTTAATATGTATTGTAACACATTTATTATCAGTCATAATACTTGTTTTCCTAGCATCACACATTACACAAACACACAAATATGTATGACATCACGTACTGCAGGTATGTCACATGTGACACAAAGCTAGCAGCTTCTGTAACGTATAAATCAGTAGTTGAACTCCTCCCTAAATTATTCTGAACTTTTAATTTTTTTAATTTATTTAATTATGAGTAATAATTGGGTATCAATGTGTCCGCAAAAGGATAAGGTATCCTATTGTCCCTTATCAATATCAATATATGAAGGTGAAGCACTGATAGTAATTTCTTATGATAACAAGAGAAGACTTATACTTAGATATGTTCACATCCATCTGTCTTTTACTAGCACATAAAATGTGATAACTTCCTGCCAAAGGCATCACTCCTCTTCAGTATCTTCTTCACTTTGTACTCATTAAAGCAGAAGTAAGTGATATATTTGTGTTAATATAAGTCTTAAATAGTTATATCTTCCGACAGCAATCACTTACATAGAGTGTTTGGACTGAAACACGGGTCTGTCAGTCCCTCTGCTCTGCTCTGAGCCGAGGAGAAAACATTTATCGTATCCTACAGTTTTTATCCAATGAGGAGAGAGAACGGCATGCAGGGCTGTGTGTGCAGCCAAGGAACGCCGTGAATGTGGCGACGTAGGGACGAGGACTGTTATGGTGCGTTCAAGGAAACTCGTATTTTTCCGACCGTGAAGTGGTACCAGTTCGATCTGGTACGAGTTCACGGGTCAGAAGTTACGAGTGGCCGTTATAGTGACTTTCACCGGTAAAACAGGTCGGAAAAACACGAGTGGGTTGCCTGAAACGCTACAAAGTCGTAAGTTGTGACTTGAAGCTGTAATTTATGATTTCAAAAGCCTGCCTGGAACGCAGCATTAGCGAAAACGACCGGACCACTTACTTCTGCTTTAAATTACGTCTAAATATAGATTTTCCTTTGCGAACTCCCTTAATTATTCTGAAATTATAATATTGTTCATTTATTCAGCATTTATTCACTATTCACTAATCGTTGGATATCATTGAAAAAAGTTAATAGATTTTACAGGCTTTAATCAAGAGATTGATCGATTATGGGGAAAACAATGTTCACAAAAGGGTAAGGTATCCTATTGTCACTTATCAATATCAATATTGAAAAAGTAAACTACTGATGGTAATTTGTTATGCTGACAAGAGAGGACCTAATACGTTCACATCAGTCTGTCTTTTATTAGCACACAGGATGTGATAATTTCCTGTCAAAGGCATCACTCATAACTTGGTACTCATTAAATGACGTCTAAATATAGATTTTTTTTCACGGAAGAAAAATTACCAGCTCTTCTCACTCTACGGCTACAAATGGTAACAGTTTAATCAGCAGCGTCAAGTCATCTCATGGCGGTGGTGACGTAAATCCAGCAATCATCACTCTCAGTTTTTCTCAGTGTTTGTGACACACCCACCACTGTCAACACGGTTCGTTCCAGCTCCACGCTGTGCCGGGGCCTTGGCGGGGCGGAGGAAGAACCAGTGGGCGCTGTTTTGGTAAGCGAGGAGTCATTTTGGGACACAGATGGTGACACAGCAGAGAGAGTGAGAGAGCGGGGTCAGTGGAAAACACAAGAAGCCTCACAGAGACACAGATAATGGTGGCAAGGATCCGTTGCTTAAAAGTGTGTCGAAAAAACATGATCCAGTTTCAAAAATACACTTTTTTTTGTTTTATAATAATTCTTAAAGGACAATTCCGGTCGAATTCAACACGGGGGTGTATTTTCATATCATTTTAGGTCTAAAAGAATGAATCTGAAGATTTTCAGTTTAATCGCTCCTGTTTTGCGGTAGCTGCGTCTGTCCCTGCATCGCCACGGCAGCAATGAATGGGAGTGGATGTAAGTTCCGCTGTTTAGGCTGTTTCCAGCCCTCAAAGCCGCAATTTTTTTCCACAGACAGCATCAGATGGCTACTCAAACATGCACCGAGAAGTTTATTTACTTCAAGCAAGTCGACATGTTTGTAAAAGTCGATCTAATTCAAAGTCTCCCGGAGTCTCGCGCGAGCCCGAAGTTGCAGTGCTGGTGTATTCAGGCGCAGTCGGAGCTACCGCTTGTGTCATAAACACAGGAATATCAACTCTTTACTTGCTTGAAGTGTACATTTTTTTCCACAGACAGCGTCAGGTGGCTAATCAAACATGCGCCGAGAAGTTTTTTTTACTTGAAGCAAGTCAAGAGTTGATATTCCTGTGTTTATGACACAACGGTAGCTTTTCCCACTGCTCCTGAACACACCGCGCACGGCAACTGGGTCTCGCGCGAGACTCCGGGAGACTTTGAATTAGATCTAGTTTTACAAACATGTCGGCTTGCTTGAAGTAAATAAACTTCTCGGTGCATGTTTGAGTAGCCATCTGACTCTGTCTGTGGAAAAAAATTGCGGCTTTGAGGGCTGGAAACAGCCTAAACAGCGGAACTTACATCCACTCCCATTCATTGCTGCCGTGGCGATGCGCGGACATACGCAGCTACCGCAAAACAGGAGCGATTAAACTGAAAATCTTCAGATTCATTCTTTTAGACCTAAAATGATATGAAAATACACCCCCGTGTTGAATTCGACCGGAATTGTCCTTTAAGTCCCTTTTTGTTCTGGTGTCTAATTTTAGTCTGGATCTAAATTTGGAATCAAAGGCTTCAGTTAATCCTGTTTAAAAACAAATGGCACTTGATTTATCTGACTTTGTGAAGGATGCAACCATTTTTCAGGATGACGCACACGTTATATTTAGGTGAATCCTTTCATGTGGAGAGAAGAATGAGGTGACTAAGCCACTGATATGATGGAACAATCTGGTTGATAAGATTAGGGTTATGCAATCAATCACAGAATATTGAATATTTAATTACTTACC
This sequence comes from Trachurus japonicus, assembly GCF_045865225.1. NCBI lineage: Eukaryota > Metazoa > Chordata > Actinopteri > Carangiformes > Carangidae > Trachurus > Trachurus japonicus. The sequence goes on from NC_140924.1 coordinate 16,130,741, forward strand.
CTAATTTATTTTTGGCGAATCACCAAAGGTTTGCGAGTGGCCTTGTCAAGAATGGACATGGTCTACTTTTATCCATTGTTGAAGATTTCACATTAAAACAGAAATACAGCAGCTGTACTGATGAAAGCTTGGGACAAAGCTCATAAGTACAGAAGTTTGCGAGGGACCAGGACCATGCTACAGATTACAGTACAGACAGCCAGGTAATTTGAAACAGTCTGGTAGATGTTGATTCAGTTTAGATCTGAGGGCTCAGTTGCACCGAGGATCTGGCTTCATTTCCGTTTTCGAAAGACAAACAAACCACCAAGACTTGATAAAAGTTAGAGAAAGATTATGGATTTGTTTAACCAGTGGTATAAACTTAACCTTATCTTAACCTATAGGTCATTGTGTTGCCTAAACATAACAGACTACGACTGGAAATCCTCTGTTGGCCTGATAGAAGAAGGTCAAGGTTGAATTAAAGGGGCACAAGGATTGAGGCCTGAGGAACTCCTTATCATTACTACATCATTAAACCAGATGTAAAATTGTTGTGGCTTTAGTTACTATGGCTCGTGAATATGTCAACTGTCTTAAGGGTTCACTCTGAATCATTAGCAAGCCTTAGTCACCTATTTTGAGTGTATCCCAAAACATTACATAACATATTTTTTTTAGTAAGGGAGCGAATGATAGAGGAGAGTAGAGTCTTTATTCTTGGACTGTTATACATGTCTTAAAGCCAATAGCACTGAAACAGAAATGCTTGCTGCATCATTTAACTTTCATGTACCTCTCTATAGATGTATAATGGGCTTTTTTTTCTTTTTAGAAAAGCTTGGTGACTGCACTTTTCAAAGCATTAGGCAAATATCCACATAATGATAATGGTAATGGTAATGTGATGGGCTTGACCATTTACATTTACAGCGACCCTTTTTTTTTTTTCCCTTTAAAGAAGCATGGTCAGCAGAGCATCCAGGAAGCAACTGGATGCCTCAAGATACAATGTGTAGAAGGTAATTATGTATTTTTGTATCATTAAACTGCTTCATATTTAGTACATTTCTTCTGTCTGACTGTGAAGGTGACGTTTTTCGTAGGAGTTCATTGGGTTTTCCACTGAACATGACGTTTACACAGCTGGAAAAAGCCCCCAGCTCTCTCATACATTCACATAAAACACAGTTGAAAGTCTGACTTTAAGGCATTCTGGGAAATGCGGTACATTAGATTACAACATTACTACATTTAATGTAGTAGCTGGAAAAGCTTTGAAACGTCCCAGACTGACGATTTGTTCGTAATCTCTGCTTCACATGAAGTCCGTTGTGAATCATTTCCTGGCCACATGGAGAAAAACATCTTCGCAGGTTTCAATCAAATGGTAATTAAAAATGTAAATCAGCGTGTGTGTTAGTGTGTGTGTGAGTCAGATGTAACAGATGCAGGAATATCACCACCTTCTGTGCTCATTTTTTTTGTTCTCAAACACATGCACCAACACGGAGGTGATTTGCAGCATCCTGCAGCAGATGGTGGAGAGAGCCTTCTGACTCATAGAAGAGGAGAGAGAGAGAGAACCAGAGGGAGTGTGTGTGTGTGTGTGTTGTGTATGGGTGGGTAAAGAGAGGGAGATGGAGACAGTAAGGTTGGAGAGAGTTGGCTTCGTGCTTGGTTTGAGAGAGCTGCTGTAATGACGTAAAAGAAGTGAGGTGTGTGTGTACTTGTATAGCTATACATGTTAGGACCGGTTTGAGTTTTAAACCATCAGAGTGAGGACATTTTGGGAAAGTGAGAACATTTTGGCCGGTCTTCTCTTTCTCAGACCCCTTCCAAGGGCTGTTTGAGGGTTAAAACTTTATAATAACTAGGTTATTATAATTAGGTTAAGGTTAAGTTAGCTTAAGAGTAATGGTTAAGGTTAGGCATTTGTTTTGGACAGTTAAGGTTAGGGTAAGGGACTAGGGAATGCATTATGTCAATGAGTGTCCTCAAAGATAGCACAAAGATAGCCATACAAACGTGTGTGTGTGTGTGTGTGTGTGTGTTCTTGTACTCACTACGTTGTGAGGACTGGAACGAGTTTTAACCAACAGAGTGAGGACATTTTTGAGAAGTGAGGACATTTTGGCCGGTTCTCACTTTTTCCAAGGGCTGTTTGAGGGTTAAGACTTTAGGTTTAAATTAGGTTTAGCGTAATGGTTAAGGTTAGGCATTTGTTTAGGATGGTTAAGGTTAGGGTAAGGGGCTAGAGAATACATTATGTCAATGAGTGTCCTCACAGAGATGGCCATACAAACGTGTGTGTGTGTGTGTGTGTGTGTGTGTGGGCGGATGCTGCAGTCTTTTCCCTCGTCTCTTGTCTTCGCAGTTCTCTCGTCTGGCCACTTGGTGGAGCTCTTCACCTCCATGTAGAGACCTGCATAGAGGTGAGTCAAGGTGTTGAACATCACACACACACTCACACTTAAGCTCTTACTCACACACACACACACATTCACTCATCCATACTCAAGTATTGGATTTTACCAATTGATTGATTGATTAAAGGTTGAATTAGAATCCTCACACACACACACATCTGTCATAGATTTACTTGATTGAAATCTCCTTTTTGTCAAGAAAAAACTTAAGTGTGTGTGTCCCTGTACCCCACCCTCAAACACACACACACATATGCACACACAGCACCCTCGCTACAGCTATATTTGGCCCCTGGGAATACAAACACACTCAGCTGCAAATGGAGGCATGGATAACAAGACACACTCTTTTACTGAGTTGTTTTTTCGTCCCCTTTGTCTTTTACGCAAACATCATATGGATGTGTGTGTTTGTGTGTGTTGCATCTTCTCTCACACCCTGTCCCTCTCTCTCTTCCTCTCTCTCTCACACACACACACACACTCTCTCTTCTCTGCTGTTATGCAAGCTGGGAGTGGTTTAATAATTCAGCGGCATTTTTTCTTTTACTCCCAGGCTTTTCCTTAACACCACACTGACCTGCAACATCGACTCTCACGCACTCAATACCCACACACACTCACGATAACACCCACACACTCGTAATGTCACACAAAAACACACACACACACACACACACACACTCACACACAGTGACGTCACTGAATTGACTCTTTTCCAGCTCTGAGACAAAACACCACGTTACAACCGTCTCCTTTTGTTGATCTCTTGTTTATTTGGCAAATTATTCTCCACTTTTTTTTCCTCATATTTTTTTGCAGTCTTTTTTTTCTCTTGTTTATTTACAATAGTAAAAATAAATCTTTCTCTTCAAGGTTTTACATTCGACATTTACAAGTGCAATGTGTAACATGTCCATCTCATAAAGTGCATTTGTACTTTTTAATCGTCTCACAACACGAACTCAAGAAGAAACATGAACGAAAATACAGTAGAAATAATAATCATATTCAATAAATAAATAAAATAAAAACATGATTAGGTCTTTGACATCACAGTATCATTACCCAATAACACCCTCATCTTGAGGGTTCAAAACCAGTGATGCTCGTGTACACGTGCTGCTCCTTCAATCAGACCAACAACATCAATGCATAAAACAATGTTTTTCTATGAAGGCCATACTCGGTCCAATACAAAATTAGCTCTGTAATGGTTTCATTTTTTTATTTTTATTTTTTTATTTATTTATTTGTTTTTTAAATCTTGATTGACAATCTCTGCTTGCCTGAAGCGTTACCAGGTTGTAGGTTACAGAGGGAAAACGTTAGCCTATAGCCTAGCCTAGCTTAGCCGAGCCAAACGGGTGCGAGGCGCTGCTTTTGACCCTGCTTTTAAAAACCCCTTGTGTAAATGCTTGTGCTCGGAAAAGAGAAAAAAAAAAATTAATTTAAAGGAGAAAAAAGAGAGAGAGAGAGAGAGAAAGAGAGTGGAAAGGAAATGGATAAGGAGAGGTATAAAAATAGACAAGGATGAATGTGTGCTTGTGCAAAGGAGATGAGGCAGGAAAGGGAGGAGGAAAACTTAACGGAAGAAGAGGAGGACAGGGTGGATGTTTCTTTACTATCTCCCCTCTCTACCTCCCTCCCTCCCTCCTTCTCTTTTTCTTTTTCTCATTCTTTTTTATCTGCTTTCAGGGTAACTATTTTTAGACGCAGCCTGACCGACTAGCTTCCTGCGGGCCAAGGATAGCAAAATGTTAGACAAGAGAAGGAGGGAGGCAGGAGAGGAGAGGAGAGGAGAGGAGAGGAGAGGAGAGGAGAGGAGAGAGATACGGGAAATGAAGGTGTTGAGGATGGGGGAAGAAAGAAAGAGGTGGGGGGGGAAGGATGAGGAGATGACGAAAAGAGAGGGAGATGTCTGAAGAGGAGGAGAGAGAGGGAGCCGTCTCTGAAGTGGATGAGGGGGAGGAAAGAGTGACGGGTGGGGACGGGGTGGTGATGTTTTTGAGAGAAGAGGAGGAGGAGGAAGAGAGAGGAAGAGTGTCTTTGAAACGACCTGCTCCCTTAGACACGACTCAGACAAAATGACGTCACTGGAAACCTGACTCTGTGACGTACAACACTGCTCACACTCCCTCCCTCTTTCCCCCTCTCTCTTTCTGTCGTTTACTTTAGTGCATGTCTTTTTATGGAAAAGGGGGGAGAAAAAAATCAGTTCAGATTACTGCAATTCAAGTCAAGAACACGCTGAAGCTGATATCGCCCTCTCTCTCTGTCTCTCTGTTGCTGCTGCTGCCCGAGAAAATAAAAGTCTGGAGTTACGCATAAAACTCTGCAGAGATCGCAGCAGTGAATTGATTGCTGTCTGTCTTTTTTTTTCTTTTTTTTCCTCTCCTGTTGTTTGCTCAGTGTAGTGATCAATAATATCAAGGTCAAGTCCTTTTTTTTTTTACATAACAGCTTCTTCCTGTAAAGCCCGCTGCTGTTCGGACCACGTCGGATGACAAGAAACAAAAGAAAACACCCCTCTGATAAACGTGTATGTACACAAACAGAAAATTAAGACACTGTAAAGTCAAAAAATATGGCACTTTTTCAGCATATCCGACTCACGACTGTTTGTTTTGTTGTTGTTTTTTCCTGTCCGTCCTCCTCCCCCCACCCAAAGAAACTTTTTGACATTTGTTTATAGGAAGAACACAGAAGAAGAGGAAGAAACGCACACGCATACGCACGCACGCGCAAACAAACTCACAGCAGCGACCATGTTCTGTAACTCATGCCCTGATGAACATTACAAAAATATACATTTCTGTACAGCATTGCATAAGAAAAATAACACACACACATACATACATACATACATACATACACACACACGCACACACTTGTACGGTATTTCTTTTTTTTTTCTTTTTTTCTTTTAAACTTGAATTATAGTCCTGTATAGCGGCTGACGAAAACCATTCTGTGTGTGTTTGTGTTTACAGTGAGAGTTGGTTTGAATTATGGTTCATTACAATTGGCTATGATCCCAGGGGGAGAGTGCACGCGCACACACACACACCCAGTAACACACTTACCCACCAACACACACACTTACACACAGTGAGTGGTCACTCCACTTCTGCCCCAGGAATGGTTGACTGAGTTAGTGGCATATTCACAGATGAGTGTTATTAAGTGTTAAAACAACCACTAGATGGACATGCCAGATGGGACCGTCGGACGCTGCGGCGCGTTTTAAAATACAGCTTGTGTGATGTTGCTGTAGAGTTAATGACTTCGTACCAGCTGCCCAGTCGCTCTGCTTCCAGCTGAGCGATGATGGATTCAACATTTTGGGGGCGGCATGGGCGTGATTTGGAAGTTTTGTAGGGTTTGTGATTCCCTGCAGGTCTGAAGCAAATAGCCTAACCATTCTGAGTCTGTTTGTTTTTTCGTACATAAGGTAAGTGTTACATGGCTGAAATTTTACTGTCGAATGACAAGTAAAAAAATCTCTTCGGAGGCAAAGGATCCAAAAGAAAATCAAGTTTAGATTTGATTCTGTAGGTGGCAACAAAAGCATGGTAGCTGGTAACTTCCTGTAAACTTCATGTTAGCAAAAATAGCTAATAACTACGTTAGGTCAATATAATATTGCACAAACAGAGGATAAACCAATGTTAGCGTTAGTTGCGCTAGCAAATGTGAAAAATGACCTTGTGTAAAAGTCCTGGTCACAACAGAAACTTGAACACAACTTTGTATGTTTAACTTACAAAAGATAATGAGGAATCTTTGACTTCCTGTAAATTTCCTGTTAGCAAAAGTGGCTAATAGCCTGCATTACGTCAATGATAATCTAAAAGACCATTAAAATGATTTATTTTTTTTCAAATCCAATTTAGGTTCATGAGTCAAAAGTAACAGGAACAAAAAAAGAAGGTGAGTTTTCCGGTTAAGTTAGCATTAGCCATGGTAGCAAGTGTGAAAAATGAGTGTGTAAAAGGCCTTACAACAAAAACTTCAATACAATTGCATGTTTTTTCACAAAATGTGTGACTCTTATTGGTTTGGCAGCAAAAACAGAAAATGAAAAAACAAGAAGGAAGCTAATGAGTTCCTGTGATCTTCTTCCTGTTCCCTTCTTCCCTACATTGCCACTATAGCCTATGTAGGACAGGATGTTTGACACAAGCCATGAAAACAAATTTTGGTTTTATCCAATTTGGATTCATGAGTTGTAAATAAATGACTAACATGAACACAAAAGCGAAAAGCGAGCTTTTCAGGTAGGCTATGTTAGCATTCGCCGTACTAGTGCAGAATAGATCTTTCCCATCAGCTGTAGATAGACCACGTTTTGGGTTAGTTTGAATGACTTTCATCAGTTTTTTTCCAGTGAGGATCTGTTTCTTGATACAATGTGAAGTTTCACCTAAGATGTATTTTGTTCTGTGTCTGTGTGTGTCCCATCTAGCATCTCCAAGCACAGGTGACTAAGCAAGTCTCACACATCATTGTGCAATGTGCATACAGGAGAAACTGTGCGCCAATAGGATCTGCATCAGCTTATGTGAAATGGATTCAATTAACTCTCTGGGATCGATAACTTTTTGCCCACTGGTGAGTCATACCCCCTATCACACACACACAAACACCAGGCTTGCCAATCGTACCAAACTCCATCCGTTGTCAGAGTAATTGAAAGTATTTCACTTAATAATAATTGATGCAAGTCTTTTAACATTAGACGGTTCCATCAATGCAGTGATTGAGCAAAAAGAGAGAGCGAGGGACGGAGGTGGTCAAACTGCTTATTTTTTTTTACAAAACCTCGACATCTGTAGGTTTCGTCCTACTCCCACGATTCAGTATAGGCCTATTGCTGCAATGCATTTTGGGTAACCCTGGCCATATGTCTTTTTTAAATACACTACAATGTGCTATTTGCTGCTTTGAAATGTTCCGTTTGATTTACTCAGTCGACCACCTATGTCCATCTTTCTCTCTTTTTCTTCATTGTGGCTTTTTGTACACAGCAAAATACAGTTGGACATTATTGCGAAAGAGTTTTTTTTTTGTTCCAATAAGGCCAAAAGCAAACAAACAAACAAAACAAATAAGAGATTCTGTCTTTTCAAAATGAAACAACAAATAAAAACATTGACAGTAGAGTAGTGTAGCTGCTGCTGCCGCCAAGAAAAATAGAAAACACTCGTACTCGAAGTTTAAATTTACACTATAGAAAAATCATAATCTTTAATACCTGCATCTCATGTGCGCCATTTTTCAAAGTTTCAGTGTGTAGATGTGTTTTTTTTTTTTTGTGTTGCTGTCGTCTACTCTCATGGTTTGTATTTGGTAGAAAGCGTTGAATTTGGAAGTGACTCCCTGTCTTTACAGAAACAATCTGTGTTTATTTATATGTTTTTGAAATCTGTTGAATCTTCGTTTGAAACTAGTTTTTGTTTTTTAGCCCAAAAAACGCCGGAGCACCTCCCACACATGTATATTAGCAGCGTGCCAGCAGCTTAGTCACGGTGCCTCACTCTGAGGTTGTGCAGAGGAACAGGACAGTGAATCTCCAGAGATCATTTAAATGCAGATAGAGGTTGGCAATAAATCCCTCTCTCTTTCTCGCTAAGCTCGTTCCTCGCAGCTTCCACACTACATCCTCCGTACATTAGCCCCGTCTCCCTGCGCCATTATTACCCAGATGTTATTAACATTAGCTGGATTTAACTTACATGATGCCCTTTCAGCAGGGGGAACGACTCCATCCTGATTGGGTATGTGCGGAGCGGACGTGACCCGAGGTTGCGTTAGAGCGCGTCTCGCCTGCCGTTTCTATTTCACGCCGCGTCACCTCGCCTCTCTGGCTTCTCATTAACCCCGCCGAGCCTTCAGAGGCGGTGGAGGGGAGGGCCTCAGGGCAAGAGCGGAGCTGCTTCTTTAAGGCTGGGTGAGAGTGTAGATATCCAGCTACTGCCAACAGGCTGCGAGTAAGGAAGTGGAAATGGAAGGTGTAAAGGAATTTAGACCTTCTGATTTCCACTGGATCTACATGATACAGACTTTGCACTTAGCCCTGACCATGGGGAATGCATTTTATTTGCCATAGCAATAGAGACCATTCAGTCTCGTTTCTATAGAAGTGCAATTTTTCTTGCTATGGCTAAGATATCCAAGTACGGCTCGGACATGTACAGCCAAAGCTGTCTGGATGAAAAATGACCGATTCAATATGGATTGTGCTCAACTCTAGCTAATGGATAATCAATCGGGCAATGGAGTTTGAACGTTGTCTCTAAATTTAAAAAGCTGCACGCCGTCCACCAGCCTAAGCCACAGCGCCATGCGGATGCAGATGCAGATTACATCAAGGCCCCCCACGCTTTTGCACATTGGCCGCCTTCACCTTGTCCATGTCAGGAGGGGCTTGTTTTACAGACACACTCAACGGCGCTGGAGTGGGGAGCCATACGTTGCTTTTGCTCATGCATAATTTCTAGAGAGAGAGGCGAGGAGACGGAGGAGAGAAAGGACAGGGTCATAGTCGCGCCACAGGACCTCAAGGGGAGGACAATTTGAGCCTGATTGGAGCGTTTTTATATCATCAAGAAGAAAGAAAATAGCTTTACCCACGTCATTCCACACATGATTGCCAGTAAAAACCCTATGTTTTGGTTTGTTGCAATGACTTGATTGAGTTGCGTTTGACAGAGGGCAGGCTCCTCTTTGAGGAATTAACCGTGAAGAGGAAAACCAGAAATTGCCCCTGGTTGTCTTTCTTAAGAGCAGAAGTACTCTAACTCCGAAATGAAACAACAAACAACCATTTCAAAAATAAAAGCCTCCTTCTCATCCACTGTCCAGCCAAATTAGGCATCCAGTGAATGTTGTTGCACCAAATTAGGCCAGAAGACCACACATTTAAGTGCAAGAAAGAAAAAAAACATGGATTTTAAATGACTTTATCCATAATGTGCGTTAATTAACATTGAAAACAAGACTCCAATCACGCTGTGAACGGTCCTGCACAGGCCCGTCTCACACTCCCCTGTCAAGATGGTGTCGAGAACAGCGTAGCCTACTTTCCGGACCCCCACCCCTCCCCTCCTCCCCTCCTCCCCTCACACCACCACACCACCACCCTCCACCCACCCCGGCAGCAGAGAGCATTCCCAGGGTAGCGGCGCTCTGCAGTGGCGCTGTCCTTGGTGCTGAATTCAGCTCTCTCTGCTTCACAGTCACGGCGCAGAGGCTGGCTGAGAAACCTGTTTTTTTTTTTTTTCGTTCTCTCTCTCTCTCTCTCTCTCTCTCTCTCTCTCTCTCTCTCTCTATCTCTTCTCCGACGGCGAGCAGATTTGATTTCATCACGCCAAGGACAACACACGCCGGCCTAAATATGGAAATCCCTCTCTAGGTTTTTTTTTTGCAAAACTTAGCAGGGGGTTATCTATGCATTAGGGTTATTTTTGTTTTCTCTTTTTAGATTCAAATGTGTTTATTTCCTCTGGATTGTGACACATTTTGCTGCTGGGGAGGAAAAAAAAAACCTCATACGACTACCACTGTTAATGATCAGAAATGCCATCTGTTTTTCAATCTCGGCACACGAGAGTGAGTGAATCACTTCTGCACTCTCCTCTGCCCATAAAAACTCATTAATGACTTAATTTGCATCAGATCAAGGGGAACGTAGATTGTGTTAAAATATATTTCAAGGGAGTAAACAGATTCTTCTCCCGATTCTTTCTCCGATCAGAAGACGTACTGTAGCTCGCCGGGAATACTCAAGGTCATTCATTGTGTATATTTAGCTCATTTGTATTTTTATCCACACACCACTTTAATTTCCGACAAACACATCAGTGGGAAAACACGTACAGTATTTTAAAGACTGCTTCACTCCCCAACTTCTGATTGCATAACCAATGCAGTGCTGGTCCTATATGGAGATTTAGGACACTTCCTCCTAAACCCCCGTCGTCACATATATGCTACTCTTGAGAAGTAGGCCTCACTTCTCGCGCCCTTTAAAAAGGAGGTCAGTTGGAAAATTTCGCCCGACACGCCTCCCCCTCTACATCTCCCCAACAATAACAACAAGAAGAACCATGAGGATACCTTCATCCGTCTTTTGCAGTTGGTTTCACACCACCTCCGCCACCTTTGTTGGTTTTTCTCCGCGATCTTTTTGTCAGCTCGTGTCTTTTCCGTCCCCCCCGTGCCAAAGCGCCACTTCCACCAGACGTGGCCGGACGTGCCTTTGCGCCATCGGCCCGACCAGCCCCTGATATGAGGAGTAGAGTAGGAATCTCTTTCCTCGGCCGTGACCTTTGACTTTGACCTTCCTCCCCTTTGAGCCCTCGTCTCCCGTCCCGTCCTTTCCCCCTCGATTCAACCCTGACTCGGTATCTAGCGTCGTGCCAAACAGAAACCGACCTTCCCTGCTACACATCGCTGGAGGTCCGGGGTCTGAGGGAGAGGTTGGAGGGGACGCACCCGCAGCACGCCATCCACAGCGACTTCTGGATGTCCGGGTTTCGAAACGCATAGATGATGGGGTTGATCACCGAGCAGCAGGTGGCCGGGAGGACCGTGGCGTAGGTGTATATCACGGGGTAGCTATAGTCGGCCACGATGGAGTACATGGCGAACGGCAGCCAGCACGCCCCGAAGGCACACAGGATGACCGACAACGTGGAGACGCCTTTGGTGGTGGAGATGGCTATGAACTGGTGCTGCACGGCGATCTGCTGCGCGTGGCGAAAGGCAATCTTGCAGATCTGAAGGTAGAGCTGCATCATCAGGGCGAAGACCAGGAGGAAGGTGACGGCGAGCGCCACCGCGTTGCTTTTGGTGACGGGCCGGCAGATGCTGCACGTGGACTCGTCCCTCAGGCAGTTCCAGCCGAGCGCCGGCAGCAGGCCGAGCGTGAGGCACAGCACCCAGATGAGAGACACCATCACGTAGGTGAAGGTGACCGTCCGCTCGGTGTGGTAGGTCAGCGCGTTGTACAGCGACAGGTACCGGTCCACCGTGATGGCGAGGATGTTGAGGATGGACGCCGAGAAGGCCGAGATGAGCAGCCCGACCGACAGCAGCGTCACGAACTCCACCGAGCTGTCGACCAGGTAGGTGAAGACAAAGTTCAAGATGAGGCCGAGGCCGGCGAGCAGGTCGGCCACCGCCAGGGAGCCGATCAGGATGAACATCGGCGCCCGGAGCGTCGGCGTGTAGAAGAGGACGGCGATCACCAGGGCGTTCTCGCAGGAGATCAGCGTCCCGGTCACGCAGAGCGCGATGTCCCAGGGGCTGACCTCCTGGACGGCCACGGCGGTGGTCGCCGGCTGGAGGTCGGGGGTCAGAGTTCGCATGACGGGCTCGGAGGACGAGTTGGACGGGTCCTCGGCGAGGCCCCAGGAGGTGGAGGAGTCGAAGGGGTCGAGGGGGGAGGAGGAGTTGAGGCCGCTACTGCCGCCGCTACTCATGGCTGCTGCTGCGGCCAGGGAGAGAATCATAGCTGGAGAAACGAGACAGAAAGAAGGAAGGAAGGAAGGAGGAAGAGGAGGAAAGGAAGGAAGAGGAAGTAGATGAAAGTGGGAAGGAAAAGTGAATCAAGGAGGAACAAGTAGGAGCAGAGTTGAAGGTGGGTGGAATTGATCAGGTGAGTATGAGTCGGTCCAAAGTTTGTCAGAGGAAGGAAAGAGAGGAGAAACAGAGTAAGGAAAGGATAGATGGATAGATAGAAGATGAGGAAAGAAGAGGAGAAGGAAGAAGTGAAGAGGTAAGAGGAGGAGGAGGAGGATGCAGTCGATACAATGTGTTAAGAAAACGACAAGACAAGGAGGACGATGATGAAATATGCACAACAGAAAAAAGCCAAATGGAGTTTGGAAAGAGAGAAGGAAGGAGAGGAAGAGAGAAAGTGAGGAGTGGGGTCGGGGTAAAAGTTCAGAGAAAAGGCAGCGGCGAGTCAAAACAAGAGGAACGTGAAGGTATGAAGAGGAGGAGGAAGGAGGCGAGGAGTGGTGGAAAGAAGGAGGGAAGAGGAGGAGGAGGAGGGAGGGAAGAAGAGGAGGATGTTATCGTTTATCCCCTTTGAAGAGGGGGCAGACGAGACATTTCTTCACATCCATCCACCCATCCATCCATTTATCCATTCATTCATTCATAAAAAGAAACCATTGCACTTGACCCCCAAGCACACGCGTCACCAGCAGCAGCTCCCACGCACCACGCTGACAGGTAATTTGCAGCAGCACAATAGCAGGTGTGGAAATAGACACACACACACACACACACACACATAGAGGGTAACTATTCCATAAATAACATTGATATTTCATCCATTTCGGCTTCAAAGCAACGTGACGCCGAGAAGCCACACACACACACAGACCATAAACACACACACACAATGAAACGATCTAAAAGCCTCAGTGGAGCATTGATCTGCTGCAGTCCAACCTACCTACAAGATGCCGGAAAAAGCCGAAGACGTCCGATTTCCACAGAGTCAAAACCATAATCAAGAAATTTTCTATTTTTAGCAACATCTCTAAAAATGGTGCATGACGTCCTGGGGCACGGCGCGCGGTGCTAGCTGCTGCTCCTATTCACCGGTGGGGTGGATGAGCGCGTGCCCAGACATCATTTCGCGCGTGTGTGTGCGTGCGTGCGTGCGTGAGTAAGTGTGTGTGTGTTTGTGCGTGCGTGCGTTTGCAATCTTAGAAGTTATGCTAATTTCGGATTCGGGTCCACATATATATGTTGCCGCCGCACACAGACGGGAAAATATTAATAAATAAATAAAATAAAATTAGAGGAGGAAAAAAATCCGGGCACGAGGCTAATTTTAGCTCAACCAGCTTGAGCGGCCAGCGCGCGCGCGCCAAAAAGGATGTGGAGCTTCCATTCACAAAAAAATAAAAAATCCTCCTCCTCCTCCTCCTCCCCTCTCACACACCTCCCACCTCAACCTCCCCACACACACACACACACACACACCCTTCCCTCACCCCCGCCCCCTTCTCTCTCTCTCTCTCTTTGGTGCACGCACACACACACACACACACACACACACACACACACACACACACACACACACACCGTCAGTGACTGCAAACGGCCGGGGGAAGGTCACCACCACGACCAACACCAACCAACACCAGCAGCAGCAGCAGCAGCAGCATCACCAGCAAGAGCAGCCGGAGCTTCCCCCATATGTTTTCATTTATTCATCTATTCATCAATTATTGTATTTATTTTAACGGACAACCAGCAGCAGCAGCGACGTGCGTGAGTGTGAGTGTGTGAGTGCGTGCGTGCGTGCGTGTTGGCAAAAGAGAGAAGAATAAATACCTCGATCAGTTTCATTCAGCTGCAGCAGTGCAGTCCCTGAGCCAGCGAGCGAGGGAGAGTGAGTGAGAGAGAGAAGGAGGGAGGGAGGGAGAGGTAGAGAGATAGCGGGATGGAGGGAAGGAGGGGAGACCACGCCACAGACACACACATTAAAAAAAGAGAGAGAAAATTACCAGCTCTTTGTCTTCTGTCTTCCTCTTATTCTTTTTTTCTTCCCCCCTGCAGGAACCGGGATGTCTCAGTCCGTCCTCTATCCTCCACTTGTCCGTGAACGCACCACCTCCTCTCCTTTCCTTTCCTTTCCTTTCCTTCCTTCCTCTCTCGCTCCTTGTCTATTTCTTCTTCTTTTCAGGGTTTCCCCCCCTTCTCCGGTTTTCTCCCCCTTTTTTTTTCTCTTTCCCTCTCTCCCCAGTCAGCGGCGCGCGCTATACTCCTCGGTTGTCATGGTTATTAGCCTTCTGTCGGCAGCTCCGTCCTCGCCGCTGCACATCCTCGGCCGCTGATTGGACGCGCTTGTCATTCTCCTCGTCTGACGTCAGAAGTCTCCGCTCCTCCGGTCACCGTCATCATGGTCGGTGTGTGAATCACGGAGGGAGAGAATGAATTAATAAATTCACCCTCAGCAGAGGAGATTTATGGATGTTTGGGCTTTTGTTATTATTGTTTTTCTCTTCTTTTTTTTTTTAGTGTTTCTATTTACATTTCGTTTATGTTTTATTGGTTTGATCATAACTATTTTTATTTTTATTGTTGTTGTTATTATTGTTGCGTTCAGTTGTAGTGGGATGGAAATAAATCTACCACCGCATACACGGACACACACAAGGTCGGAGACAGAGCAGCAGCCAACAGCGCGTCTAACAGTCAGTTTTTTTTGTGTGTGTGTGTTTTTTATTTATTATTTTTTACTTTTTTTTCTTCCCAAAATAGCTCAAAGGTAAAACTGCCCCCCACCCCACCCCAATAGCTTCCTCCCCTTCCCTCCCTCTCCTCCTCCCATCCTAAATATTGCGTCACAAGCTGTGAAGAGAAGAAGAGAAAAAAACAGTTTCAATGCAAAATAAGTAAAAAAAACAAAACAAAACAAAAAAACAGCGTTTTGATGTTTCTTATGCTGGTGCGCGCGCGCGCGTGTGTGTGTGTGTGTGTTTGCTGCAGCCAGTCAAACCAGCTATATGGCGGGATGGTGGTTACGCAATCTCTCGCAGCGCTGCTGGGTATCCCACTGCATTACTCACACCGGCACGCGCGCACTCTTTCTCTTACACACTCACACATGTACACACACACATATAGGCTACACACACATATGTAGGCTACATATAGATAGGTTGGACCCATATGTGTCGCCATGCATGAAGACAGAGCTGCTGCACATGGAGCCGACATCTGGCTCCGTGAAGACAGCAGGGAGGTTTTGCTGTATAGGCTGAAAACTCTAATTATAAGTAAAAGTTAAAATGTTATAAAAGTTATAATGATTGGAAAGTGGAAGTTTATCATTTATCACCACCTGATAAGATCCATGTTTATCTCACACTTATAATCACAGGAAAATGACAGTATTTATATAAACAGAAAATAAGACCAACACTTTCATATTGTTGTTATTACTATAATTTTTCTATAAAGACTTGCTGTATCACTTATACGTATATTTTATGTATTCATTTATGGCACAAAAAAACCCTCCCAACAGGTGTTTGACAGTAATGTTATATTTTGACCTCCTGTGATGTTTCCATACAGGTGATGTGAATTTAAAGTTATGTCATAATAACTCAAACAAGTCATGTTCCTAATTAAATTAAACAACATCTCAGATGCTCCAGGGCGGGACAGTCAGCTGTGACATCACCAGTGGGTGTGGTCACAGGTAACAGTTCAAACACACCCGACAAGATGCTGTGATTGGAAATTATATAGTGTTGGTCCACAAGGTTAAAGTTCAGTTCATACAGATGAAAATGAACTAGTTCATGTTAATTTGTTTGCAAGAAATCCCAACAGCTGTGCACATAGCTTATTATCAATTATTTAATAAACTCGCCTACTTCTTAAGTAACCATAAAAACATGATATTAAATTAAAAACATTGAAAACATCAATGGCAGATGATTGAATAATATTTTTTTTAAAATAGAAACTAATAATATTGGCAAATGTTCTAATTCTTGAATATCAATATTGGCAAAGCATCAGAAATGTAGTGTATAATATAATTTAGGTCACTGTTTAAACAATTTCATTATGTTGTTTTTATATTTTTCCTTCAGGCAATAGAACACATTGAATTAAAAAGTTAATTTTACCACTGAAATGTAGGTGATATACAGTATAAAGTCAACATGTTGCTATGTGCTGCAGTGATTGATTACTGAAATGCAAACGCACAGTGTCACACAACCAATCAATGAATGAATCAGATCCTGACACCACTCGTCCTGCAGGTGAAGCACAACACTGAAGTCTCACCTGTCAACACACCAGCTGTTTTAGCCAAGTACAGGTTTAACATGAATACATATGCGTTTAATCACATTAGGATTTATTTCAGTTTTTATTCATAAGTCAATGGGTAAATTTACAGTTAAAATTCAATATAATGTTCAATTTAAGGTATAACCAAAATTCTTCCAAGAAAAAAAAGAAAGAAAACGTAGGATATGTCAAATGAATTGTACAATCTATATACCTTGATGCTCTCTCCAGGTAATGGTTAATCCAGATGGTTCATATGTAAATGTCCAAATCAATTTTCATTGATCATCTTCCATATATAATATATCAATATCTACTGTTATTTGAGTGAGTAAAACTGTACAATTCCACATAAAACCAGCAAAGAAAAACAACAGATGTGTTTTTTTGTTAAATTACACAGAATATAATCCTCAGGACCATATTCACATGTCATCATATAGAATTGTACAGTTTTTATTTAGTAACAACAGCTCAAGCACACGAGGTAGAAAAATAAAAAACATACATAGGGCAAAGACAAAAGGTTTAAAACTATAGTAAATGATATAGTAGCCTACGAGAATAAAAACGTACACTATGTATATTACATAAATAATTAAAATATTAAAAATATTATTGTACTACTGTATGTAGTGATAACACTGCACAGAAATGTATAGACAATGATAATGTGACAAAAAGTGACGTAAAACAGTGTTACATTGTGTTAAACTGTTGGATGTGACCCAAACCCACCCACCTCCACCTCTGCCTCCTTAAGGCTTAACATTAAATGCCCACCCCCCCCCCCCCCCCTCCCTTTGCTAAACGGGTGCGTGACTCCAGCTGCGTGATGCGAACCTCCACCTCCCTCATGCGGAAAAAAAAGAAAAAGGAGAAAAAAAAGAAGAAGACATAAGCTTCAGCTCAATTACATCATCACACACCTTTAGTGCAGGAAACTCCTGGTCCGGCCCACGCACCCTCTCTGCTCCACCTCTCTCTCTCTCTCTCTTTCTGTCATTTTCTTTATTTTTTCTTTTATTATTCTCCTTTCTTTTATTTCTCTTACTGCTGCTCTCCAGCTCCCCTCATGTCCGCTCATCTCTCTTTATTCATTGTTAAGCCCACAAGCCAAAGGATAAATAGAACAGGAAAGAAGCTCTTGGTTTCTTTTGATGCACCACACACACACACACACACACACACACACACACACTCCTACTCCCTTCAGTTAAAGCGTCTTGCCTCCTTTTTTTTTTTTTTTTTTTGAGGACGGCTCTATGTATGAATCATCCCACATGATAAGAATACAGATGAAATGCGAGTGAGTGCGCGCGCGTGCATGCGGGTGTGCGTTTTTTCATTGACGCCCTCTCCATGTCCAGCTTCATTCATCTTTCCAGCAAGGCACTATGGGTAAATTGAGAGCTGTTACATCATCTGGCTGTTTTGGTATGCTTTGTAGCAGAAAGCTGGCCCAGTCTCACTGCTCCCTCTGTCTTCATCTGACTTACATTTCTACTACACACACACAAACATAAACACATTTTCCTCTTCTTCATACAGTGATGACAAAGCATGCCAAAGTCAAACTGCATTACATCACTCATGTCTAACATGAGGCTCTTGTTCTTTCTCCTCGCGTCCTCGTCTCCTCCGCTGCCGTGAAAGTCACCGGAGGACAAACGTTTCACATTGAGGAGATTGAGTTGTGTAACTCCTTCATATTTAGGGCAGTGGTGCATGGTCACGCTTTACATCTTGCGGACGGCTCTCATCTTGTATGAAAAAAACTAAACACAAATGAACAAATGAGAAGCTACTGTACACAAGGTGCCTTTAAAGATAAAATAAAAATACTGGATAAGCACGATCCTGCTGGGTTAAATCCTCCTATGCACATCGGCTGGGAACATCTCAGCAGTGACAGTGGATGACTAATACTACTCCCACCCCCGTCACCCCCTCCTTCCTCTCCCGCAACACTCAAACACACACACACCTACCTACTCACTCCTTCACGAAGCAACCGCTGGGTCTTCCCTTGAGTACGACACCGAGAGGAGAATCCACCCACCGAGGCTGCAGCGGGTCTCATGTTCATATTTACTGTTTATAAGCAAGTCCCTCTGATTTTTACAAGGTTGTAATATGCATGCAATCAACATTGGCAAAAAAATGTCTTATCCATAATGCATCATGTGTTTCTGCGGTTATTATTGATCGGATGTAAAGTTGGATGTAGCCTACGTAAAGTCGCCCACATGCTTTTTGAAGAGTGGTTTCAGCTAAATTCAGAATGTAACTTTAAAGGCATTGGATTATTGTATTCATGATCAGCCAATTATAAAAAGTCTCACATGACGAATGGTGTTGAGGCTCAAATTTGTGTCATCTGACTGTGGCATTAGGAGTTCAGAGTGGGCTGCTGCGCTGTCGCCATCTTGGCAGCGCCTGACTCCGCCCCCCTAACTCCTGGCTTATCTAGAAAATGGGCAAAGGGGAGGGGCCTGTTTGTAGCTGAAGCTTCAGTGCGTACCACCTGAGACCATGCCCGCAGTTGTACGCAATGATGGGAATAATGGCGTTATAAAATAACGGCATTACTAATGGCGCTAATTTTCAGTAACAAGTTGGGGAAAATTCCAAGTAACTATAACTTTTTACTTTTAAAACATAACGTGCCCAACACTTGTTATACGTAACTATATCAACATATAAACAGGTAAATTCTGAAGGATATATGCTGCGTTCCAGTTACCTCGGAAGTCGGACGTCGGAGCTGGGAATTACGTCACACCCGGTATTCCAGTAAACAAGTCGGAAAACATAGACGCCTCCTGTTGTTGTTGTTAGCCGTTGTTAGCAACAGCAGTTGAAAACCATGCGCATATAACAATCCGTACCATGTCCACAGATAGACGTTGGACAGTACTTCATGTACCACTAATTTAACTTCACAAAAAACAAAACAGACGTGCTAATAAATAATACATTACGAGAGCTTTCACTACTGTTGATGTACGGCGCAGCCATTCTGAATGACGTTTTTATGACGTTGTGGTCAAGTCGGGGTTGGTGAGGTTCGTCCCACTTTCCGAGTCGGATTTCCGACTTCAGGGTGCCTTCCAGGTGAAATTTCCGAGTGGGAACTCGGAAAGTCCGACTTCCCAGTACAACTGGAACGCACCATTAAAGTTAAAGATTTGTATTGCTGTGGTGAAGCTTGTTTTCAGTGGAAATGACTCGCTGTTGGAGTCGGCCTCTAGTGGCCGTTTGAGGAACTGCAGTTTTTTTTCGTACTTTTAGCTTCTTTTTTATTTCCTGCTTGTAGGTTGTTGTGTTGTGTTTTTCTTTTCCTCATTCATGCACTTTGCTCACGAAAAAAATCTATGATTAATGACTTAAAAACTTGAGAAGTGAAAGATCCATTATTGATATCAAAAAATGATTAAAGACCCAAACCCTTCATCAAAACTTGTCCTATAACTTTACCCAACACAATTGACTTGGAGCTCTGCCATGTTCAGTGCGACACACAGAACACGGTATAAACGTATTTGGCAACTAACTACGTCTCACTGTGAAAGTCTAAAACTGCTGCATCACCAGTGTGGTTCTAATGAAACTTAGAGTGGCCGATGACGCATCTTGACGCCGCCGATCTTGTCGCACTGAGGGCATCCTGCATCATTTACATTGCACGACGAGCCCCTCTCGTTTTTTTTGCTCCTGCCTCAACAGGACTACGGTGCGTTTGAGGCTGAATCACACACTGAATCACCCAGTGGCACCGTCGTCTCTTCCCCTGATGCGGAGGAAATCATGCATTATTCAGCGCTCTGCTGTAGGATTAAGAGGAGGACACCGACTTTTCAGACCCCACCAAATCCCTGCAGCGCTGTCAGGACGTGTGATTCGGTAGTTAGCGACGGCTCGAGGGAGCCATAACTCTCGCTTTGATTAAAGGTCTCAGTGAAAGGTCAAGAGGGAGAGGAAGGCTGAAAGTGAGCAAGAGAGCAAATTGATGTGCTACACAGGGCCTTTGGTTGACGGAAATATCCCTCCTCACTGTCGGGGTGAAGCTTGATGAGTGTGTACAGTGCTGTGATAATGAGTTGGACTGATGTAGTGTAAATAAACCACAACCATTTGTTGGGACTGTATGAAAAACAAAGTGATGACCTCACGTTATCAAGGTAGCTTTTGCGAAATCTAAGTTTATTCCCTGTAAGGATCAAGATCAGTTTCTTCCCCTGTCTTTTATTCTTCTGTCAGATGATGACGATGAAGTAAAAATCCTGAATCGCAATTTGTTGCTCAAGTTGAAACACTTTCAAGACGCAACTTTGCCTCAAATCGTTTCATTTTGTTGAGGCAATTACCGAGGATAAGAGCGTTTGTTTGATGCAATGAGCGTAAATTTAACCTTTGAAAATGGTTGTGATTCTGCTATGAGCAAAAACAATCAATAGTCTCCCTTTAATCTCCTCTCAGTATCTTTATTTCCAGTTTGCTCTAATTTGTTTGTCTAACCCTCCTTTATTGATGGTATCTACCTGACTGGAGGTCCGCCCGCATGAGTAGGAGTGTGCACGTTTGCGTGCATGCGTAGGCCATTATCTCTCCGTGGTGGGTTATTGCAGCAGAGTGGTCTTTAAATGAGGCTTAGTAATGATGATGACGCCATTATTGACGCCATGAAACCAGGCTGGAAGGATTCAGCACAACAGGAAGAGACTGAGAAAGAGAAAGAAAGAAAGCTTTAAAATCTGTGCGATCGATATAATAATTTATCAGCTAGATCATGAAGATATTAATTCATTCAACCTTTATTTTAATTCAGTAATATATTGTGGTAGAAACCTCATTTACAATGTAGCTGGGAAGGAAGGGATTAGTTAAAAGGTTCTAGACACAATAAAAAAGCAATGTTGAACTTACACATACTGTACAGTAACAGTGACAGGGAACACAAACACAATTGTATAGAAAATGTGCAAATAAAAAACGACAACAACAATAAAAGCCACAAAAACATCTGGAATACATAACAACTTTATCTACAATTTAAAATATTAAAATGACGGTGTGCAGATCAGATAAAAGAGAAACATCTGGAGGTAAAGTGCAACTTAATGAATTGTAAAAATGAAACCATTTGCTAACAAATTAGCAATATCTTCAAGTGGCCAAAGAGATAATGTAATAAATAAGTCTCTTCATGTCACAAAAGAAAAAAGTAATAAAACACACCCTTGCCTGTTTTTTAGTTGTCCAACAATGTCTCCTTGGATTTTTACTGTCACCCACCAAAGATATGGTTTTGTTTGAGATCTATACTTTATTTTAAAGCTGCAGTACAAAGACAAACCCAAAGAGGGTAATGACAACATGATGTAGCTGTTTCAAATATTTATGTAGATTATTCAAATCACTCCATTAAGATGATTAATGAAACCTTCAGATCTGCATTGAGCTGTTTGTGGTCAGAATTTTAAACAAAATAATTTGTAAGGAAATGAACTACTGCTGCATTTTCTGTTAATGTCATTTCCCAGTCCGTTAGAAGTGAAGCACTCACACCATCACCTTTTGGCTGTTGCTGTTGCACTCCTCACTTCTTATGTCCATCTGTCCGTAAAGTGCAACGTGCCCTCCACTCTTGGCTCCCACTCCTTTTTCTTTCACCAACTCAGCCATCCATCCATCCAACCGTCCATCCGTCTGTCCTTTCACAGCAGTTGGACTCGGACTCAGGCATTTCAGTGACTGCCCTCCAGTTTCTGGCAGCGGTCCTCTGGATGGAGCCCAGGGACCACACTGACCAGATGTTGTCCAGCTGTAGTACCTCTTGTCTGGGTCACTCAGTCACCAGATGGCCTCTAACCTCTGGACCCGTCTGGGTCGTCCTCATCATTCCCCTGCAGTCTGCCTGGGAAACCCAACAGTCCATTAATCTAGGACCTTTTTCTTGATCTTTGTAATCCTTGTTTGTGTAGCCACATGTTTAGTAGCACCAGTAACACAAACAAAACTACGAAGTAAAACCAGACAAACCCTCTGGTTTACTGAAAGAACCATGGGGTCAGATGTTCCTCAATGCTCTTAGAGGAGCTTGCAAGACCCTTTGGGATTTCTCAAGATGAAAACTGGTTCCTCAAAGAACCCATTTAAATTAAGGTTCAAGGTGTAACATATTATTTTCTTACCTGAACAACCTGACAGTCGTGGTCTTGATTCAAAGTTTTTGTACATTAAATATGTTGACGTTTCAAAAGACGTGTTTTGTTTATTCAACAGTCTAAGACCCAAAGATAATACTCTTCTTTTTTTAGTTGAGTTGAGTACTTTATGTATCATAATCTCTTCTGAAATCTTTCTTGTGTCCAAGACACTTGTTTCTCATAACAAAAAACATTATAAAATATAAGACAATATAACACCAAACAAACATTAGAAAAGATGTCTTATTATATACGTAAGCTAGAGGAAAATAGAAAATATACACAACTGAGAAGCTGGAACAAACCACATTTGGCATATTTTCTTGAAATACACCAATTACCCATTTATCAAATACAGCACCGGCCTATTTTTTGGTCAGTCAATCACTTCAGTGACATTTTAGCTTAAATTCACCCCCGTCCACCCTCTCTGACAGCAACAGTGATTTCTACAACCTCATATTGGCGGTTTGCTATATTAAAAAGTGTTGAGGCAAGTGCTCCACAGGAAGGTTGCCATTAATTTCATCGAGCCTTGAGGAGGAACTCGTCTGTGCTGTCGGCTTATTCTATGTGATGTGATTCATGAATGTATAATGTCACACAGCACAGCTCGAGGGGAAGCACAAACACATGACATTAAACTTTAGGTTTATTAAACAAAATAGAAAATGAACCATAAAACTATGTATTATCACTAATGTCAATGTTATCCACAGTGCACGGCTGAGTGGGGCTGCAGCTGAGCAGCCGGCGCAGGGGTCGGCCGTCACACTGATGGACCTCCTCTAGGGAAACTGCACCACCGAGGACCAATCAGCACCAGAGGGCTGTCACCAAACACACACACATGCACACACACACGCACAGCATGGTCTTAAGTCCATGTACAGCTTCATTTTGTTGAGGGATTTAAGAGTGTGAAGGCAGAACGAGGTCAGTGAGCAGAAACAAAGATCTCACGCAAAGCCCAGAGACATACTGTATGTATATAGACACACACACATGTATGTATACACACATGCCTGCAGGTACTACTATTCCAGTCGGCCCCTGTTGAGACTAGCAAGATGGAGTGTGTGAGTGTGTATGTGTGTGTACAAATGTGTATGTGTGTGTGTGTGGCCCCCATTGTGAGTGATGTGTCTGAAGGAGTTTCCTGCAGAGAGCTGCAGTGGTGTTTTGTCACCAGTAGAGATGCAGCAAGGAGCCCTACAGTGTGTGTGTGTGTGTGTGTGTGTGTGTGTGTGTGTGTGTGTGTGTGTGTGTGTGTGTGTGTGTGTGTGTGTGTGTGAGAGATAGAAACGCTGACAACACGAAGGGAGGAAAAAAGATTGAGATGTGAGACTGAGTTATTGAGGAGAGAAGTGCTCTCAGGACATAAGAGCACAGGGAGAAATGGACAGAAAAGGATAAAATGTGACAGAGACAGACATAAAATAGAGGTAAATAAAATATGAGGGAGGCATCATACAATAACACCTCTCTGAAAATACAATAAAGTCGGTGTGATGCCTATAAATAAAAGTGGAGACTACCTTGCCTCTTTACAGAGAACACAAGGTCTAAAGCTCCCCCAGATATAAACACAGGAAATGAGAGAAGTCAATTTTAAATTTAATTTCTTTGCGTAGTGATATTGACTTTGGGTTGCAGCCGGTTTTGTTAGATGCTTTGCAAACCAACTTTTTTTTTCACACTTTTAATAACAGGCTAAATGGATAAGACAGCATACCTACAGTCTCTGAACTAAGCTGTTTGATTTTGTGAAAATAGACTTAGCCCATAGACTGTAAAAAAACATGGACATAGCATCCGTGACGTCACCCACTGGTTTTGGGGAGTCGTTTTTGTGACTCAAATATGGCGGCCTGAACAGCGCCATGTTGTATTGGCCGGCCGAGAACCCGCCCACTGGCCTCGAAGCAGTGGTCTCCGGACCTGTCACTCAACGTTTCCGCGCCCTAATTGGCGAAAATTTTAAACCTAATAATAGTAAAACAGTAGAGTTTTAAAAAAAAATTTGCCCCCCTCAGAGAGTGTGCGGTGGTAGAAACTATCGGTTGAGACCAAAAAACGTAATGACATCAGGCTTGGATCATGTTTATTGAGGATGTAAAATCGGCGATTTTAACATGGGGGTCTATGGAGAAATGCTGCTTTCTGACACCAGCCCCCAGTGGCAGCCGAGAAGATTGCAGTTTTTTGAACGCGGAAGTGAGCTTCACTTCTCAGACCGACAACTGCCCCCTTGACTTAGCCTAACATAAATGCGACTGAAATACACCAACAAACAAAAAAAGCAGCAAATTAGAAAATTGGACATCTGTCAGGATCTGTCAAATCAACCTACATCTCCTACAACTACCAAAACAACAGTTAGCCTAATGCTTGGTTAAAAGAGCTAATTTGTAGGCTAAGTTTTGCTATTGCTACCTATAGCTAATGTTAGCATTAGCAGCTTTTTACTTACCAGTCTCAAAGAGATGTTTTGAGTTAAGCTTCGAACCTTTTACTACATATAGTACCTAGTGCTTTGTATCTTTACATCTTGACAAAGCGGTTATGACCACACCCACTTTGGAGACCAGACATGTAAGCAAGACATACGCGTAGGCTACTTTATTGCAGCTTTTCAGCAATGTAGGCTGCTACTGTATGCATACGTGGTAGGCTACATAATGAAACAAATGGAGTAGATAGTGTATAGGAATTAGGGCCAGACCTGAATGTGTCATATTGATATGAATATTGATTTTAAAAGTGAAAGAAGGTTTATGTGTGTGTAGCCTATGTGTGTGTTTGTGTGAAACAATGATGCAATCGGACAGGCTGTTGTCACTGTGAGCAGCTGTGGGTTAGGACCCCACCGAGCCACACCACCGCTGTCTGGATCTCTCTCACACACACACACACAAACGCGCACACACACACTCACTCAGTCTCACACACCTGTCAGTCTGTATCACTGTTAACATGGGCGACTTGAGAGCCACACTGGGATGTCAGATAAAAATAGTGCCCTCTTCTTATTCATAGAATGAACAGCTTTGACACTGATAGACGAGGACAGTGCGCGTACGTGTTGCTATATGTGTGTGTGTGTGTGTCAGTGCTCATAATTCCTCAAAATCAAAAGATGCATGTGCGTTGACATAAATGTGTGTGTCACTGGTGGGGGTCTGTAGCCTGGCATGTACACATGCTCCGACTGTCCCAACATCAACGCTGAAAGAACTGAAAATCAACAGCGACAGTTCGTAAACTCACAACAACACAGCATGTAGCCTACAACACACACTTTTTAACGTTTTATCTATTCGATTTATCAAAGTTCTCAAACAAAAATGCTTTGAAGTGTGCATCCAATCTAAATCTAATACTAACCCTCCTAACAGCAGCTAATTTAACAGACCTTGGTTGTTTATTAAGGGGAAAAAATCATGAATTCAGTTGAAGCAAGTTCTTCCTCAGCATTTGACGATCTTTGTGATGGCAACATTAAGTTTGCTCGTGTCATACTCACTGTGACCACTAGATGTCGCCTGATAACAGAGTGCAACTATGGATCAACATGCCCTCAACCAAAATTAAAAGTTTAAACATTCAGGACTTGTGATTTTATGAATTTTATACTCTACTGAATCAATTAATTATAGAATTAAGCCTCTTAAAGTGAAAGTAATCAAAAGTACAGTACATAGTCAGGTAAGTAACAAGCTCAACTTCTTTGAAAATGTGTTTGTTGAATTCAATCAATTTCATCCCAGACCATTTGTTATATTATTGGTTGAACTGTTGGCGGATCCACAATGGACCACAGCTGTTTCTTTTCATTCAATCGATTTCTCTCTTTGCAGCTAATCAATATGTCTGACATGTAAACATTCCACAGCTACTATTTATAAAAGTAATTGATTTCTAAAGGTTGTGGAGTCGAAGTCCTACTGTCCTGTGCTGTGTCCCAAGAGCCCGGTGACCTATGTGAGTCCTAAGAGGAGGAAGTTTGGAGGGAACTGAGCAATCGGAGGGGGCGTTCCTTGGTAGAGGAGGTGACCAAGAACCCAGTGGTTCCTGTGGCTGAGCACTGGAGATCCTGTGTGGAGACGGCGTTTGGTGAGTAAAGGAGTTAGGTTTGATGTGTCTTCTAGGTTAAGTCCACACCACTTAGTTGTTGCGATAAAATGCATCTTTTTGTTACTTTGGGGCCTCAAGTCCACATGACGGAGACTTTTGGTAGCAGTGGCGTAAACATCTATGATCAGGAGTCTGGCCTTGTTGTATTTAGTAGCAGCTGTCCACTTAATTTTAGCCTTTTTACACTTTGCTATTCCTCATTTGTTGTATTTTTGCAACATATTCTGCCTTCTCGCACATGCTCAGTGTACGTGATTATTCAGGTTTGCGTACGTTTTCAGGTGTGATTGTCATTTATTCGCAGATTATAGCTAAAAACATTTGACAACGATTGTTTTTGTCTTGAATTTTTGTGGTTGTTGTTGTCTTTAAATAATAGTGGTGTGAATGGAGCTCTTGTAAACAGGTGGTAGCGCTAACACTAGCTATGTAGCACTAGCGAAACTTACAAAAAGCTCCTTTAACTTTTGTTGTGGATAAAAAGTTTTGGGTTTTTCTATTGAACTCTTTTGGATTTTGAATCTGCATTTCAAATTTCTCGGCCCATTATTTTTGCACACATGCATTCGCCCTGTGAGGGAATCGATCGTGTCCCGTATGGACTGGAAATATTGATCGGCACATACAGTAACTGGCTGAGATCCAGCGTGTAATCGCAGCCTTTTACCCTCTGTTTCGCTCCAGCCCTCCGTTCTGTTCTCTCGCTCCACCTCTTCACCTCCTTCTCCCGACATAAATAACTGACAGTGTGTGTTTTAGTGTGTGTGTGTGTGTGTGTGTGTGGGAAGGTGTGATCTCACACAGTTTCACTGGTCTGTGTCACACTTGCCTTTGTGCACCTACATACACACACACACACACACACACACACACATACTTAAACAATTACAATAACAAAACAGTTGTTGCTTGCATAACAGGCCAGATGTTCCAGCGGTGGATGCTGTATGAGCTATTGTTGTTTTGTTTTAATTATCAACTTTCTCACTCCGCTAATTGGTGCATGAGATGTGAGTGCACACACACACACACACACATACACACAAACACACACCTACATACACACCCCACTTTCCATGATTACATAATACAAGATGCATCAGCCATACAGTACACCTACTGCTGTGCTGCTCGCTTTCAAAGTTGAATAATAAACATTAAAAAGACGAGTTTCACTCCTAATACACATTTTCAAACCCCCCAATTTTCCAGTTTGAAATGAAAACATGGAAATTGACTCTCAGTTGTAAACAAGCATCTTCACATCTCTGGTTTTAATTTGGTGGGTGTTAAAATATGCGCATGCTGCGACCTTGTTTGTGTGTTTGTATTAGAAGCATCTTCAGCTTGTTTATATTTTTTTCTATGAGTGATTCACAGTCTGCTCATTCAGACGGAGACGTGTGCCTCTTCAGAGATTTGATATCTGTCGTCTGACTGAAAGAAACAAGTTGGTGATGTTAAGTCATGGTGATTCAGACCATCTAGTTAGTAAACTGTGCCGTTGTCTCAAACCACACGACACTGCCTTTCATTATTGGTCATGCTGCTTCTTTATGTCAAGAACATAATCTACTAAATCAGTTTCACAGTGCATTTTTACTTGAGTGCTGTATGTTTTTTGAGTATCTCTGTATTATTCTTTATGAAAACGTATGACTTTTCTCACTCACTTTTGTCCGTATGACTCCAGTAAATATGTATAGTCTATGTATTATCAATATTAAGTGCTCTTACTTTGTAACAGAGCTATATTACATTTTATTTCATTTTTTGAAAATATGATGAATTCCTTTTTATAATAACAGACAAGACAAGGTGAAGACAGCTCTATTTGAAAAGCAAGTCTCATACACAGGAGCAATTCAAAGTGCCATAAAAGGGACATAAAAGGTCAAATCAATTACTAATTGATATACAATTTAAAATTACTCAAGATTGAGTGTCAAGATAAGATGATAATATATCTTCTTACAGATAGATAGATAGATAGATAGATAGATAGATAGATAGATAGATAGATAGATAGATAGATAGATAGATAGATAGATAGATAGATAGATAGAGCATTTTTCCATACATTATTTTCCTCTGCAGTGTGAGTCAGTGCATGTGTGTCATGTTGCTGCAGCACTGCTGTTTTTTTCCTATGCTATAGAGATGAGATTACTTATGGATAATGGATTAATGAACAGTTGTCACTATTAAAGCTACTAATAACAGTGTGTCAGTGCTGCTGCTGCTGCTGCTGCTGCTCAGACTTTCACTTAGTGTAAACCAGTTTCCCTCAGGAGGTTCAGTAAACCACGACAGCTCTTTGAGGTTAACACCTCTCTGCTTATCTCGATGCCACCGCAGCAAACACCACCAGCTTATCTCCAGCTGCAATCAAGCTCCATACAAGGCAGGGATTTCATGAAGAAAGGGGTCCTTTAATGAGGTTTTCATTGTTCTGTGGTTTGCGTGAGTTTCTCAACAAATCGGGTTCAGTTCATTTGAGTGAACTCCCTGTTCATTAGCATGCGGATTCTCCTCTTGTTAGTGCCTTGATAGCAGCAAATTAATTTCTCCTGCGGTTAAACAGAAGTTCATTTGAAGCCCTCGTGTTTGTAGCACAATATCGTGTGGAGGAGGTGGAGAGTTTTCTCACATGTTTGGGCCACTTGACGTCACACCTGTCGCACCCAGACGTTCAGAGTTGTTTAGAGCAGGTGCAGACGTCAGGATGTTCTGATCCAGACGTGATGAACATTACATGTACTGCCTTTCTGCGAAGACAGGTGTGGAGGCAGGAAGTGGTGTGTAACCTGAAGAGTCCCGTGGAAAAAAAACACCCACAAAAGGTCACTCACACAGGCGGCTCATAGATTTTTGGTCAGTGCATCATATGACGCGCTCAGATTTCTGTGTGTGTGTGTGTTTTTGTGTGAAGTGTTGCTCCATTAGCAGCTCTGTGTTTGTGCTGCTTGTGTGTGTATGTATGTATGTGTGTGTGTGTCTGTGTAGCAGCAGCCTGGTTGTTAAAGCTAACAGGATGTGTTGCCGTGCTCTTTGAGGTTACCACCTGTTCGCTCACTCACTCTTGTGTTCTCATGGAAACCAATACGGTGAAGGGCCGCGCCAATCAAACACACAATGGCCTCTTTGTTTTCCCACTTGTCTGTGTGTATGTGTGTATGTGTGTGTTGCATCAATCTCCGCTCCCTTTATTTTTATTTATATATTTATTTATTTATTTTGCTGCTGCTTGCATTATTGACTTCTAAATTGCGGCTCTGCGGCAGCGTCACGCACTCTATACGCAAAAGCTCTTAGAGTTTGACGTGCAGTCTGGCACTTGTGGCTCTTCAAAGTCGACCTGCTGCATTAGGCCAGACTTCAAATGGCAGATGAGTCAAATGTTCCTGATCTATGTATTCCACAGAGGTATTTATAGCTTCAATAGATCACACAGGGGTAGAGGCTCTTCCTTTCTTTTATTTTAACCCCCCACCTCTTTGTCTCTATTTACTGCACATCCTTTACTTGACTTTCTGCAGACGTGGCCTGATCACTCCTTTTTTTTCTGTCTCTGTCTGTAAAGGTATGTGCGGTGTGTTCATGTTTCCTGTCCATTGTCTTTTTATTGATCCTGTCGACTGAGCAGATTGAGTCGCAGCGTTTATAATCTGAACAGTCTCACCACTCGGGGGGGTTTGACGTGCGGTCGTTTCCATGGGATCGTAGATGTTTAAATTGAATTTTTCTGATCATGTGATAAGATCAAAAGCAGCAGAGCAGATACTCAATAAACAAACCCCCCGAGGTGAGACTCTTCTGTCATCTGACGTTTCAAGGTCACACTCAACCTCATGTGTGGTCAAAAATTTGGATTTTGCTTGAAAAATCTGTGTTTTTAAAAAAAATGTTTTTCATAGAAATCTTAATTTGTTATTCCTTTGTATGGCTGCTGTCTTTCAATATTTTATGACACCGGAACTTTATGGTAAAATAAAGAAACAAAGGACACATTTTCCAACTTTTTTTCAATGACTTCTGGATCTGTAGAAATCAAATGTTGGCTGCTAACAGCTAATCCGTCGAAACCATAAACCTCTAAACCAAGGGTCTTCAACACTTTTCAGGCCAGGAGCAGGGACCCCCTACTATATTATATAAAATAGTTTTTTATACTAAACTGGGCCTAGTGCCAAATGTACCTTGGTATTGTGCATTCAATGCTAAACTAAATCATATACAGTACCAACGCCAATATCAACAATGTCTGTCATTTGCAATGATAATCATGCCAATATTAAGATGCTTAAACGACATCTTGTTACCATTTATAACTGTGTTATTATGACAATGACCATAAACTAATTGAACTGTATGCATGCAAGCCATTGAAACTGACATTTTAATTTTAAACATAATTGTGGAAATGAAAAAATATATATACACAGATGGAAATTAGCCTATTTGGTGTATTTATTGTATGTTCATGAATACGCAGAGTCCCGTTACAAATAAACAAATAAATGAAAAATATTAAAGATTGTCCAATCATCCCAAAACTTTACGACCCCCCCTGCAGTACCTCTGCGGACACCCTGTTGTAGACCTTTGCTCTAAACTTCACTAAATTAACATGTTATATCTTATTTATTTAATCTATTAATGGAAAACAGTGTAAAAATGTTAATTATTTTTATGCTAAGGTTAAGCTAAGCTAACGAGCTGCACCTTTAATGGGACAATCATTTGCCCTCATCAATACAAAGCAGCAATATGCTTATATACTGTGTATTGGGATTGGGATTATTTGATAACAGATGGTCAAATTGATCAAATTATATACCAGAAAAAAAAGTGTTTAAATTGAAGCATTTTGACCCATTTTTTCATTCAAGGAAAACAGACGTTATCTCTCCACTGGCTTGTATCTTCGGAGATAAACAGCAGCACCGAGAAGTCGACTTCATTTCCAGAATAATCACCACATCAGTCTAATCCTCATCACAGACACACATCACGACACTGGATCATGAAATAATATTCTTTCATCTCGCTGTCTCACCCCTTCCCTCTCTCCATCTCTCTCCGTCTCCCTCTGTGACCCGTCTTACCCCCATCAAAGCCTCTTTCTTCCCCTCTTTTCCTTCTCTTCTCATCCTCATCTCTCTCTCTTTCCCAGCCTCCCTCCCCCTCCCATCCCAAGCCTCATTAGCGTTACCCGTGATTACCCCGTCTGCCTGATCAACAGGGAAATCGCAGACTATGATTAATAATTGATGCTCTTAAACAGCCCATCATTTGACTTCACCACCACTCATCATCGTGCCTCCGCTAACCGGTCACCGACATCTGTTTTCACTATCTCTTCCTCCTTCTCCCTTATTTGTCTTTATTTTCATTGCACATGGAGTCTGCTCCTGCACAGTCCATCTTCATCCTCTAGGTTTTTTTTTTTTAATGGTGGAATAAATCACTAGGTGGCAGCATAGTAACACAGGGTGCATACATTGACAGAGTAGGTGAGTCCATACAGTAAATGAACCTGCAGCAGACTCCATCCATGTGGCCTGCTAATAGTTTAAGAAGCTGTATTGAGTGAGTGTGGCGGTGGGCTTAATCCAAGATTATAGAAAGAGAGAGAGATGTGGAATAACGGCAACGCCATTCATCTTTTTCATTTATCCTCTTCTACTCCTCTAATTACCTGATCAATACTCTCCGTGGTCGATCCCAGATCAATTGAAATAATGTTCCCCCCGACCCACTAAAGACCTTTTATGACCTTTTAAAAGCATATTGGTCCTCGGCCAAGTCTGTTAACCTTCACTGTCTGACGGTTAATGAGGAGGAGGTCAGCTCCAAAACAATTAAGAGCTGAGTGCAAGAAGAGAGGGGACAGAAACCTCCTGTGTGTGTGTGTGTGTGTGTGTGTGTGTGTGTGTGTGTGTGTGTGTGTGTGTGTGTGTGTGTGTGTGGTTTCAAATTCTCAGATAGGCTATTTAGCATGCAATTTAAAATAAAAAGGGATATCAATCACTTTTATTCACTTATTTTTGTCATTGATGAAATGAATCAGATCAGGGTCAGAAACAAGGGCTCCATCCTAGATAAAACAAAAATAAAACCATAAGAATGATTTAAAAAAAAAAAAAATTATAGAAATATAGAATATACTGTGTCAATACATTGTTAATATTCATATAAACAATATATATAAATTCAAAATTGCCAATTCTAAATGTCCAAGCATCAAGATTGCATCAGGATTAAAGGAAAAGACAAAAGAGTTGAACATATGCAATTGCAGTATAGCCATTTTATGATAGCCTATCAGTGTTGTTATTACAGTATGTAGGCTACGTCACTAACGGAAGTGAAAAGAATGAGACTTGTGTAATGATGAATACGAGATTTTTGTTTTTTTGATTCCACCGAGGCTGTTACAGCATCTGATCTGACAGCGCTCTGAATGGCTCATTTTCAATATTTGTGTGCAGATTTATTTTAAGATCTGATGTAACCATTCCTTGGATGCTTTTAGATTGTGTATGTGCATGTGTGTGTGTGTGTGTGTGCGTGGGTAAGTGTGTGTGGGAGCCCGGATTGGTTGTGGGTGGTGAGTACATGAATGACTGTAGAATTAGGACTGAGATTTGGGCCTTTCCCATCTCAGCGTTCATTTACAGCACCAGAGAGACTTCCCTGATGAGTTTAGTTGATGATAAATGTTGATTATGATGGTGGTGATGGTGATGATGATGATGATGATGATGATGATGATGATGTTGATGATGGTGATTAAGTTCAGAGTGCTATCGTCTGAATGCAGCTTCCCTCGGCTGCCTGGCCAACAACTTTGTTGTTTTAGTTCATTTTCATCACTTTGTGAAGTTGAATTTCAGCTTTGGCAGGTTATAACTCAACTGTACAGAGTTAGAAACTAGCTGAACAGTGTTTAACAGGAACTATATAAAGTCAGATATTCAAGACCAAAAATTGAGCTAAAAAAATTTGAACTGAATGCTAATAGTTTCTCCGTAAATAGCCTCTCTGGTAACAAGCTAACCAGAGCTAACTAAACGCTGATGCCAATGTAATCCTCACAACTTGTTTCTGAGAATGATTTTTAAAAAAACAACATGTTTTAAGAAATGTTGTTTAATGTATATCCTTGTTGATGCTGTATGATTGTTATAGTGACCGGCTGCTAACTAGCTAACTCAGACTGACCCAGCAACCCTACACGTTGTTTACGCTTCAAATCTGACACAAGAAAAACGGTCAGACTGGTAACTTCTAATTTAACGTACAGGCATGTGATTTAACGTACAGGCATGTGATTAGCATCAGTCTCCTCAACTAAACCTTGGCAAGATATTAGCATCTTTCAGACCACATAAAAACATTTGGTCATTGTAGTGGAAACTCAAAAAGACATGTTTAAAGGAGTAGTTCAACACTTAATTAGTAATTTCTAAGTGATTGGTATGAAAGTAGCAGCTACCTTAGATTAGCACAAAGTTTGGAAAATGTGTCATTTATGCTTCGAATTTTGCACAAAATTGGCAAATTTGACACGATGTGATCATTTATTACATTAAGGAGTGCTTGTAAGCTGATTTTGTCACCTTTGGACAGCATGAGGTTAGGTGTTCTTCCTGTTTACAGTTACAATTTTCTCATCTAACTCTTGTCAAAAACACTTAGCTAATTTATGAAAACTAAAGACCAACATGAGGATAAACTAAAAAAAAAAAAAAAGACAGAAGATAGCCTATTTATGAAGAGATAAAGTCAAAAACTGTAAATTGTTAAATACTGTGTAGAGGACGATCAGAGCAGAAAATTAACTGCCTGGATAAGCCTGCTGCATTTACATAACGACTGAATAATGTGTATTTTCCCTGCAAACAGCTGCAATAATAAGTGTACGAGGACAAAGCAGAAGCAATTCCTACAAAGTGCAAAACCGAGCATTAGGGGAGATAAATATAGGGGTGTGTGTGTTTTTCTGTGTGTGTCTGTGTGTGTGAGGATAACTGCATGTGAAAGATTAGTACAGGATGTGCGACAGTACGCTCTTCTCTTTGCATGATGATAATGACGGTGCAGTAATTTGCCCTCAGTTTGATACGTAACACGGAGCTGTTAATTATCTCTCTGTTATCAGTTTCTTTTATTGCGCGGCTCTGATTGCTGCTCCCGCTGGGCGCCGCTCGGATGGGGAGGAGGGGGCATTTGACAACCTGTAAGCAGCTCCCTGGGAGAGCTGCAATGAGTGTGTGTATGTGAGCAAGAGAGTGAGAGAGCTTTACATCTTACCCCTCTTGTTTTCCATCTCCCATCTTTCCATGGGGAAAATTGTAAATTATTAGCTTTGGCTTGCAGAGACAGGAGAAAATTAACCAACAACAACCAACAACAACCAACAACAACAACAAGCGCTCCTCACAATCCTGCGAGAATAACAATCACTGGCTGGGATAAAGAAGAAAAAAAAAGCCAAATAACAACATCAAATGGTGTCATTAGAGCTGAATAATTAGTCAGTTAATTAAGCAGCCAATTGACAGAAAGTGTGTTTGTGATATTGTGTTGTTTTGATAAATCTCTCGCGCTGTTTTTCATGTGAAAATGTCAAATACGCTACAATAAGACTCCAGCTCCTGATTTGCTGCGTCTCTCTCTCTCCATCTGTGTTGCAAAGTGAATGTTTGTTGCAAAGAGACACTTGAAGGCATCACCAGGGATTCAGGAGTGCTGGGAATTTTGAGTTATTTTGATATTTTATGGAAAATTAATTGAGAAAACCGTGCAGATGAATCAGTTAGTTGAAGCCCTACAGTATCTCTCTCTCTGTTCTGTTCATATGCATTTTTTGCCCCTTGGTCTTCAACATCCCTCGCTCCTCTTCATCCTTTCGCCCTTCACTTCTTGCTGTTGTCAAGGGCAACTGGAGGAAAGAAGCCGAACACAGTTAACGCTATCACCTGATCGGCGGGGGAATCCAGCAGGTGTTTGTGTGTGTGTGTGTGTGCACTTCTTCCTCTCTATGCGTCTGCCTTTTCCCACGCCGCTGGCCGACAGTTACGACAAACACACACACACACACACACACACACACACACACACACACGGAGACACACACAGGGTGTAAATGAAGTGACTGCTGGCAGGCTCACAGCTAATTCAGCATGAATATTTAATCAACTGTAAACAAATTACTATTGCAGAGCGGTGCCAGTGTATATGTCTGTCTGTGTCCTTGTATCCGTGTCGATGTGCAGCGACATGTTGCTCTCTCTCTCGCTCTCTGCTTTATTAATGTGGACGTCTCTCTCTCTAATCTCTCTGTCAGGTGTGGACTTGTCTTATACCGGCAACTCGACTTATGGTATAAGCTCAAATTTGGGCACAAGGCTGCAGATTCAAAAGTGAAAAGACACGTTTTGAGAGCAAGTCTGGACAGAAATTGGGTAGCCTAATAAATATATTGCATAATGACCTATCTTTTTATTTATTTATGATTATTAAAGTTGGATGTGACTTAATTTTAACCACTTCAACCAAAAAGTGTTTTTTCTATACGAGAGCAGGCTTCATGTGTTCGTCTTCAGAAAGGCCTAAACTGGTCAAAACATTGCAGAAACATAATATGAAAGGACAATTTCTCAATGAACATGGATGAGAAAAAGAAAAAAAAAGTGACCAGGAAAGTGTAAATCTGAACATCTAACTCAATCATGAAGGATGATGTTAATCTGTTCTGGGCTGAAAACACCAGATCAGCTACTAAATAATGTGGAGGGAAGTAATAATGATGTGATTAAACCATAAAATGCAAAATACAGTAGGTTTCTCGGTGTGTATTCAGAGCATCGGTAAACACTAATAAACCAGTGTCAATGTCTGAATATGAACCTGAGTGAGTCAACACAACAAAGAGGAAACACATGGTCACTGTTGGCTTTGGCTCTGCTCATCAATAACCTACAGGATCTTAATGTGTCATTTTTATGGATCAATAAGCTAGCCTGCTGTGTGTCTATGCAGCTGTGCTTCAATGACAACAAACACCTTATCAATCGATTCTAACTTTACCAATCAATCAATACCTGGAAACACTATAAGCTGCTCATCTACCAAACAGCTTTAAGATGTTTTGACTGCTCCATCTTCATCTTCACCTTCACCTTTGTGTGTTAATTAGTGTGTCTTTGTGTGTGTGTTTGTGTGTATAATAGGCCCGTGTCTGCTTCGTCTCGCGCGCGCCTCCTCGCGAGCGCATGCGTGCATGTGCGCGTTATTTGCTCTCCGTTTAACCTCCGAGCAGCGATTCGAGGCGACTCAACACGGCCGCTCTCTCTCTCTCTCTCTTTCTCTCTCTTTTCTCTTTCTCTCGCCCCCTGCTACCTCCTCTTCCTCCCCCACCTCCCTCCTCCCCCTCTCCTCTCCTCCTCCCCTCCCTCCCTCCCTCTTCCTACCTGATTCAGATCCGCTCCGACGCTATGCGTATGACCGCGTCTCTCTCTGCAAGGCGAGCACCACCAACCGGAGAGACCCGCACGCCGCCTCCACCGCCGCCGCCGCCGCTGCTGCTGCTGCCGCCTCTACTACCGCCGCTGACCGCCGGCTGCGAGCAGACCAAACGCCGGCTGACGGAGCGACTCAGGCCGGGCAACAGGAGCGGGAGCCGCCGCTGTCTGTGTCTGACTGACTGAGTGACTGACTGACCTCCGGCGGAGGGAGAAGGAGGAAGAGAAATAACGGGTGAAGGTAAATAATGTCAATGTTTTACCGACACACGAGGAGGAGGAGGAGGAGGAGGTGGTGGAGGGAGGTGGAGGTGGAGGTGTCCGCGCGGTAACGGGAGTTAAATTGAATATTGATAGGCTATTTGTTCGGCGGCGGCGGCGGCGGCGGCGGCGGGTCCGCCCCGGAGAGAGAGGAGAGGAGAGGAGACGGTGAACTGAAGCGGTGTCGGTGAACGGTGATACGGACGGAATGAATGATCGCCACGGCACGACAGCCTGTTGTGTGCATCCACCCGTGTGTGTCCGTCTCCTCCGGCAAATTAATTAAACGTGTCAAACCGGAGAGACACGTAAATATCAATATCTAGAAGTGAGCAGCAGCACTTGCAGGCTCGCAGTGTTTATAGCCTACCTGTGTGTGTGTGTATGTAGCCTACCTACATTAATGTGCACAAGTTTGGTGTGTGTGTGTGTGTGTGTGTAGTCTAGATGCGGACAGGTTTTTGAATAACGTGTCCACCTCGTAATCAAGGAAACACACACACACACACACACACACAACCGTGCATTGGGTTACTAAGGCGTGCAGAGTCGACGCTCCCATATCTGATGTTGTTGCAGGGCAAGCTGTGTCATGTTAAGAGTTATCCGCGTGCTGCAATGAGCTTTATCATCATCATCATCACCATCTTCTTCTTCATCATCATCATTATCATCTTCATCATCTTGTTGTCATTGTCCTGTGTTTACCCTTCATCATCATCATCATCATCATCATCATTGGGCTTGTCACTTGCAGAGAGGGGCTGCCATACATGTCTATGGCTCCACTTAAAAAGCACAGGGCTGAACTGTTAACCTCAGTGTTTTGTCGCACACACACAGTCACACACACACACATGCAGGAAGAAGTAAAGAAGAAGCGAGAACAAGAAGCGGCTGTAGTCGTTGTTGTCGTCTCTTCAGCTCTTTGACTGAAGTAGCTAGTGTGTAGTCAGAGTTGGGAGGAGGGAGTGGGACGGTTGTTTGTATCATCTGAGCTGCCAAACTCCTCCTTAGAATAACAGTAATATTAATGATGGTATAATAATAATATAATAATAATAAACTCCAGTGAGCTTTTCTTTCCTGATCAATAATTCATTCCTCCATCTTTTCCAGAGCTGGCCCCTGGATAGAGGGATCTGGACGAAGCGTGGCGTCCCGGAGCCGGCCATAGCCTTACCTACCGTTTGTCATCCTCTCCTCTCTTCCTCTGCTCAGCCAAACCTCATTATACACCTCCTCCTCCTCCTTCTCCTTCTCTTTCTTCATCCACCTCTACACACCTGTCTTCTCTGTCCCTTTCACCTCTGACTTCTTCAACCATGGCGTCCAAACTGAACCCCAACGTCCTGTACGTGGCCGAGCCGGGCGAGGCGCTGGGGTCGCCCCAAGCCGACTCCGAGAGGACTCACATAGTAAGTACAGTCCACTTCAGTTCAGTTCAGTTCAGTTCAGTTCAGTCTAATCTAGTTCATGTGAAGTGAAGCTGCTGCACCACAGGTTGTTTTGTTTTTTCGGTCTCTGCCCAGATGAGCCAACGGGTTTCACTTCTTCTACATCAGGCCGGCTAATCCTCTCCCACCTCCAGACTTTTTTTATTTTGTATAAACAAAACAGGCAGCCCACCACCACCATCTCTCCTCTTCACACTTCTAAGGAACTTGCATGTTACTTGCACAACTTAAGCCTTGAAGAAAATCATATCATGATGGGATCTGTAGCCTAAAAACACAGGAAATAAACTCATTTTAAGTCTTTAGTTATTTCTAATGTACTGTATTTAAATGATACATTTGTGAGACTTGGTTAAAAAACTCATCTCACCCTGCAGAGTCCTAATGGATTTTTAAATGTAAGATCAGTAGCTCAGCTGAGGACGACTATCTGTAAAACCGTCTTTTAAAAATGTCTTTGAATTACAGAAAAATCATTGGAGATTTTTTTTTTGCTCTAAGGAGTAATTTACTATCAAAGGTAGCGCTTGCATCCTCGTAGCAAACAGGAAGTGATGAATGAAAATGAAACGCTATGTGTTCGTACTGTAAGCGTCAAAATGTGAAGAAGCACCCATTCATTTCCAATGTAATCAGTTTACGTGTGAAAAGGACACTGAGTGGTCACAGTGCTGATTATTTTGGTGCATTTTAGTTCCTCATCCGACTTCGTGAAATTTGTGGCTGAAAAGCTGAATCTTATTTTTAGCCTTAGTTTGAAAGGCAACAAGGACGGACATGTCTCTGTAGCTGGACAAGGTCAAGAGGTCAAGTCGTCTGTGTTTTGATACGGGAACCTTGAGGTTCATCCACATTGAGTAGAGGTGGTGGTTTGATGATTACCTTTATTATCAATGAGTCTATACCAATGACTTTCATGATGGACATTTGGTCTGTTAAACTGAGAAAGACATTGTCTAACACCAATGGGAATTGGACGTCAATGGTAACAACAGTTAAGGTTGATTATAAGGTGTTAAGTACCTAAAACCTTCTAGATGAAATAAAGACATTGTGACGATTCCAAGGTCTTGGCCTATATTGGTTTCCCAACGCTGGGGTTTGTTGGGTTTTGATTAGACAACATTGTAGTCATTAAAAACCAATGTTCTCCTTATGTAACATTGACGTCCATCCTCTGCTGTCCACGTTAATGTCCTTTAACGCCTTGTTTTGTCTGTAAAATTGTTAAAAAACCCAAAAGTCTTGAGGTTAGTAACATAGACGGCGATGAAAACCAAGAAATAACCACATCCCATATTCTCATCTGAGCAATAAATGCTTGAAATATCAGATTTAATTGTAGCTGTTGATTGATCAAACAGATAATAGTGAACTGTCGACCTCAGCTATGGTTGTGCTCTGGAGGAGATGATTGATTCTTGTAGAAGATGAGATCTTTAATAGTTTGGATTTTTCAATCACAGGTTTCCCAGTGAGATTTTTCAAATAAATCCACTGCGACTGTTTTTGTCTCATCTCTCAGTGTATTACGTAGGCCGCTGTGAACCAACAGGAAACCCGGTGGTTGCATATCAGTAAATAGTTTCCACTGATGCCTTTCACACCTCGAGTGTGGTCAGAGCTGCTGCCAGTGTTAACGTAAAGATAGTACGATTGCCAGGAAAAGAGATTTCTTCATTGTAGCAGAGAAAACTAAACTTAAACCATCAATGGCTGAACCTTTGTGCTGCCCAGTAAGAAGAAGGAGTTATGGTCACTGATATCTTTAAAAGGATAGTTCAACATTTTGGCGACTTGGCCCATTGCCATAATCCCTATTGTCATAGCAGTAGGTTCGTTACCTTTAATTGTCGGTGCAAACTATTTTTTGTCTCAGTTGTGACCTGCACATTCACCACACTATGAGATAATAACAGAACGTTACCAGACAGAATTGTTTTAGAGGTAAATTCATGCAAAACCGCTGATGTGCGTTGCCCTCAGGGGCGGTTTTTCAGCAAGCAGTCTCTGCATTTACCTCTAAAACAGCTCCGTCTCGTAACGTTCCGTTATTATCTCATAGTGTGGTGAATGTGCAGGTCACAACTTGTCCACCAGAGTCGTTTTGGAGTTGTTGGATTGTGTATTTGATGAGTTTGATGAGGGAAACCAAGAAATCCCATTAGCCTCCGTAGCGTAGCTCTGAGCAGCTCACGGCTCTGCTCCGCCGTTCTAAAAATAGCTTGCACCGACAATTAAAGGTAACGAACCTACTGCTATGACTATAGGGATCATGGCAATGGGCCAATTTGCCAAAGTGTTGAACTATCCCTTTAAGTACGACCTCAACGTTCTGGTTGTCTGATTCTTCCTGCTTTTTGATTTTTCTTTCTCAGGCCGGAGAAGCTGGAGAGGAGTCGTCGGACAGCGACGGGGAACAAGAAGAAACGTCGCACAAACTGATCCGCAAGGTGTCGACCTCGGGACAAATACGGGCCAAGGTAGGAGGAGCTGTGAGAGTGAACTGTGGAGGTGGTGCTGGTGGTGGTGGTTGTTGGTCTCCCGCTGTGTTTTGTGTTTGGTTCCCAGTGTTTGAACCGTTTCTGGAGTTACCAGACCTTGACAGATTTGTGTCGAGTCGGGAAAACTGGAAAAATGTCAAGTGATATCAGGTGATTTCACTCTACGGCCTCATTGTGGGTGTTTTTTTTTTCTACCTTTTTGAACCACCGAACCCCCTTTGAGAGCTTTATACATAATAAAACAAGAGTCCTTCAAGGTAAAAAAAAAAAAAAAAGCTGTATTAGCAAAACCCAGGAGGGGATAAAATTTTTAACTCATGGAAGTGCTCGTGACCAACTCGGGGAAAGTCATGGAAAAGTTATGGAATTTTTCATCAGGGCCACTTTGGGAACGTCACAATTAAAAACATTTGAGCTGCTCATTTATTGAAAACCTGATATAAAATTTAAACACCTCCACCACCAAAGAATGGATGATGAAGCCAGTTTTCTGAAGGACAAGCACCTTTTTTTTTAATCGGTTTAGTTTCCAAAGGGGGGATTGAACTCGTGACTTGTTGATGTCATCAATCGGCTCATTGACGAATCCATCTTCTTTATCTCAGTCTCTTCTCTCCTCAATCATCTCTCTCTCTCTCTCTCTTTCTGGTGTAACTTTGTCGTCACTTTACATCAAACCTTTTGATCTTATTTGTGGTTGAGTCTGCTGAGGTCATCCGACTTCCTGCTCAGGCCCGCTCCTCTTCCTGCCTGCGTCATTTTTCTGTCTTGCAGTCGCTGCGATGACGAGTCGTCTTCAGATCTTTAACAGTTGATCGGACGTGATTACACAATTACAGCTTCCTCTTATGATTCGACTGTGTCGGCTTCTCACTCGCCTCTGGACTGTGTTTTCCTGTAGGATATTGATGATGTCTGTGAAATTAGCCTCTTACTGGAAAACGTTCAAACACACACACATACACACAGAGATCTGACTCATTAGTTATTGACGAGCTCATATCCAGAATGAGAAATGCATTATTTGAAATACAAACACAGAGATGACGCCGGCCCACGTTACTATCATGTTCCCGTGTGTTTTGAAATCACTTACCTCCATTGACCGTCAACAGTAAATCATATTTTCTGATCAATAGGAGATGTGGGATACCCAGCAAACCCCGGTCGTCATGGGGATGGCATCCCATAATGTAATGTCACGTTTGTTCCTGGAGCTCATAATGATATTGGATATCAGTCTGGTATTGATTGGGTAATCTCATCGGACACAGCTGTAACGTGGTGTTGTTGTTAGATGTGATGAGCGCGTCCATATAAGGGCAGGAGATGAGGTTGCTATGGTTTCAGGCTCAGACAATTATGGGTAAACGCCATGACTACTGTACATAATGTTTCTGTAGTGCAGGTTTTTTGTATTTTATATTAAGGTATCCAGTAGGGAAAACATTTTTGAATTATTTTAATTTGAACATTTAATTATTTTTATATAATTATAAACAAAACAATCATTTTGATAAAGCAATTTGAATATAGTAGAAAGTATCTTCAAAGTTGTAGTTTTTTTGTACATTTTGTATAACTTTTCCGAGTTAGATGTTAAAAAAAAAAGACATAATTACATGTCGTATAACACACATTTTTAATATATTGTGCTGTCTCCAATGTTAAGTTGTAGATTGTGTTTATATTATAGACCATTTTAATACATTTACTGAGTTAAAGCAGATTTGTTGCCAACTTTTAACAGTCAACTACTGTATCAGTTGACTATTGCTATTTACCATCATTTACATATACGTATAGAGTGTATATGTATATATATATATATATATATATATATATATGTATAGTAACTTTTTGGTTTGACTGTTGCACGACCACAGTCTCGAGTAATTGGCAGTGTTTGTAAAAGAGTTGAGTGTCTGTTACAGACGGTAGAAAATTTTGTGGCTTCATTCTCAGTTTCAGCCGAGTGATGTCATCACACAGCTCCGTTCCCATTGGCTAAAAAAAGAAGCCAGTCCCCATC
Organism: Trachurus japonicus; assembly: GCF_045865225.1. NCBI lineage: Eukaryota > Metazoa > Chordata > Actinopteri > Carangiformes > Carangidae > Trachurus > Trachurus japonicus. Next base: position 16,174,129 of record NC_140924.1, read on the forward strand.
AGTGCTCAGTGTCTTATACTCACCAGCTGTCAATCACAATTTACAATGCTATAATTAGTTCTTTGTATGTATGTGTGTGTGTGTGTGTTGATTAGATTGTGTGTACCTGCAGTCATGTGACTTAGATTAAGTTAGTCATCGACTCTGGGATTACTCTCCAGTGACAACAATGGCTTGAGAGGATTAGAGTGTGTGTGTAGTGCCTTTGTTTGTTTGTGCACATGTGAGTGGGTGCATTTGTTCACTGGAGTGTGTTTGTGTGTGTGTATTTGGTTGGTTGCATATGTACAAAGTGTGTGTATGTTTCCCTGCTTCCTTCAGCGACATACATGAGAGCAGCCCAGCCTCTCGGTCACGCCTCGCCTCAGTCCGCCCCACCCCGCCGCCCTCTCCGCCCCCTCCCGCCTGTTGCTGCTGCTGCTGCTGCTGCTGCTGCACTTGTTACCGTGGCAGTCTGTCGGCGCACTTGTTAAGGAGGTGCTAATTCTTTATCAACTGTGACATGACATCCTGACACTATTAGATTAATTCTGGAGCTCCTCGGTGGCGAGTCGCTAAATAATTATACCGATGCAGCGATAGCACCTCGAAGACCGGGGCGCGCCATTTCCATTTCACCCTGCCTGCTCCATGTGTTTGTGTTGTAATAATTAAACATCTCGGGGGTGGAGAGAGAGACTCGAGGCGAATTTTTCATGTCGTACAAGTTGGTAGAGAAAGTCATGTTTTGAGTATTACCAAAAATCTGACGCACATACAGTACAACCACTTTCCCACTAAATGGTTTGTTGCTGCTGTTTTATTGTCTGCGCTGTAATCAAAGCCAATGTGACCCTGGGGATTTGATAATTGGCTGACTCTGTAGAAACTCAGACGAGATTGGATTTTTAACGCTGATGGAGATCGATTTGCCGTGCAAGTGTGTTCTTGTTTTTTTTGATATCTCTGTGAGGATCAGTTTGTGGTTTTGGCTTATAAGACTTGCACCGGCTTGTTTGTGCAGAGGTTGTAAGAGCTCAACCAAGCCAAGCCAACGCTGCGATGGGGGAAAAAACAGCACATTTTGCTTTTATGGTTGGCTTTTAATGAGAAAAAAGCCTTTAAAATCAAGATAAAATCAGTTTCAGTTTGAATTTGTGGCAAGTTAAAGTAGATAAAAAGGCAACAGATCACCTCCCTTGTTGCTCTGATACTTTATGGCTTGTCCAATAGCGGCAGATGCAAACCAGATGCTGAGACATGCAGATTTCAGAGCAGCGGTGGTGACAGCGTTAATGTTCAGAGACCACATTAAAGGAATGATGCCAGTTTCTAAATTTGGTGATGTTTAATGCATAATTTAGCTAAGCAGCTACGCAGCTAATATAAAATGAGAAAACTTAATTTAGTATTTATTCATTTATAATGATTGAGGGGAAGTGGAAGTGGCTGTCCCCCCATATGAAAGTAGAAGTCTGTGTGTGCCGTTTGTACCAATGAGTGCCCATCGCCATAAATCCAGAGAACATGCTGCAGCTCAGCGTGTAACAGCCAGTCAATAGCGTGCATTACATCCAGATATATGACGCTTTACTACAGCAGAGCGCAGCATAATTGACGCTCCAGTACCGGTAATCAATACAGTGATGCATCTGACACCCTGTTCTGACTTCATTCCAGTGCCAGCGTGTGGTGCCATGTGCAGAACTGCAATGTCCCATTGGCTGTGATCTCAATCATACATCCTCACTGACAACCATGCAGAGCAAGGTTTATGAGACTGCTGTATTTTTCTTGAATCATTTTCTTTATATAATTTTAAAGCTTTAAAAAGCAGACATATACTTGGTGAAGGTCTCATTGCACATTGATGGATTCCTGAACAGGTCTGCTGGGTATAGGTGCCCAATAGGTCAAGGGAGTCAATTTGAAATGTCTGCTACTTGATAAAAAAAAATCAATCAAACTTCTTCTAAGCTCAACTAAAAAGCTAAAATACCAAGAGATGTAAAATCTCAATATCTTAAAGTGACATAAAATTACCACATAGTCACTTAAAATGGACACAAAGTGACATAAAACCAAATCATACCTCAAAGAGAAACAAAATGTCCACAGGTTATGGACAGAAAACAACAGTGAGGCAGAGACAAAACCACAAAGATACACACAATGGCTACACAGAGTGAAACAAAACAACTACAGGGAAGCACAAAAAACTATTCACTTATACTCTACATGTTTCACTGTGAGATCTTTGGCTGGAAAAGCTTAGTATCCTACTTGCAAGGCTGTAGTTAGCACGCTAACTGCTAAGACACTTGTTAGCTGCAAACATCACAACAGCTTATTTCTGTTTTCTCATTGGGCTGTTGAGATTGTATGATAAGTCATTCAACTGACAATTATTGAAGAGTGGGATAGAAAGCTTGAAAGTTGGTGGTTAACTGACAACAGGCTGCTAAGTTTGCTAATTGTTAGCTCACGAGTTTGCGGGTAAAACAGGATGGTAAGGAGACGGAAGACCAGAGTGACACCTTGAATGTAACATGGAGAAAGAGAGACAAACTTGTTGTTTAAAAAGTCTGTTTATAATTACAACTACCAGAGCAGTCAATAAAAAAAGCAGATAACAGTGTTACAGGCATTAATAGAAGTGTAACAAGTAAAATTTGCCTTGTTTGTAATTTTTTTTTCTTCACATGATTGTGGCAACTATTAAAAGCAAAAATAAGAAGTGTAAAAAAAAAAAAGGCGTGTTGTTGCAGCAGTAGCAGCAGTTTGGTTACCACAGGAAACAGTGGTGGTGGGAAATGGACATGTGATGTTAATTTTTGAGAAATAAAAGTTGCTACACACACTGGAGACACACACACATTGCCTTCCTGCCTCCGTTTTAATCAGCTTTTTTTTTATCATTGACATCTCTGATTACTTTGTCTATTTTTTAATCTCCATCCTTTAGTGCCATAAGGATTCACACTCTTCTCCTCCTGTTCACCTTGCTCTCGTTTACTGTGGAAAATAAAGGAGACACAGGAAGAGAATGAGGCGGAAGAGCAAACAGCTTCTTTGAATTGTGTGCGTCTAAGTGTATATGTGTGTGTGTGTGTGTGTGTGTGTGTGTGTGCGTGTGCGTGTGTGTGTGGCTTTGAGTAGGCCGATGCCACAACAAGCTGTAATGGTTGTGTACATGAGAGTGCACGCACACACACAAACAGGCAGAAAAAAGGGCAGTCCCTTCATTAAGGTTGTTTCCATGTGAGGCAGGATACACAAGACACCTCCTTTCTTCTCCTTTTTTAAAAATTCTACCTTTCTTTCCTCTCCTCTTCCTCCTCCTGTTTGCTTTCTTTATCTGTCCTCTCCCTGCAGTCTTTAATTTCTTTCTTTCTTTTTAAAAAAAAAATTCAATTCATTTTTCTGCATGTTTTCCCCTCATTTGTTCTTCTACATCTCATCTTTCATTGTGGATTCTCGGGGGAGTTTTCTCCTCCAAAACAACATCTAAAAAAAAAAGAATAATTCAAAAATGTAATTTAAATTACATCAGCAACCTCTTCTTTATCATATCCAACCTGCTTTTTATATCTGTCTCAATTATTTTTTCCTTCTTTCCTATTGCATTTAAAATATATTTTTCCTATGACCACTTTTGGAGCACTGTTGCACCTTGATGTCATTTTTAGTCGCGAGGAATCAATAAATCTCAAGTTTTCTCTGCTTCCCAACCAAACCAAACACTTTTTTTTTTTCCATGAAAGTAAAAATAAAATAGCAGCACCACTTCAGATTATATAACCAGCAATATTTCCGGCGTTTTGAGCGGTGACCAACAGGTAACGCTTCTGTTTTTCTTTTTCTTTTTTTTGCTGTTGTTTTTTTCCATTCCTGTGGATTTCCTGTTTGGCACGTTGGAATCAAACCTACTATACTTGTTCGTTTTTATCTGCATCTCGCTCCCGGTGCAGAAATCTGTGTGGGTGTTCACTGCAATGGCGATGAGGACGAGTTATAGATATGTGTGTGTGTGTGTGTGTGTTAGTGTGTGTTAGTGTGTGTGGAGGACGGTAAACAGAAATGGCTTGAGGAGAGAGTGCATGAGTGTGTGGGATGGCCTGTGTGTGTATGTGTGTGCGCGCTTTGATTTATGCCCTTGGCTTGATGTGATACAGCTGCAGTAGTGTGTGAGTCAATACTGATGGAGGGAGAGATGGAAAGAGATGAGGAGAGAGAGAGAGAAAGATGGAGATAGGCAAAGGAGAGAAAATTAGTAAGTGGATGAGGGAGAGAGAGATGGAGGGAGGGTGGAAAGTAGCAGTGAGACAGATCCAGAGTCAGTTATATAAGAAATCTGCACAGCACACAGCAGGCTCTAATATCCATATTTACTATCACAACAGGTTGGCAGGACTGTAGAGGAGGCAGCCTGACTATATAAGATGTGTTGTTCACTCGGTGGCACAAACATTGCACAAAACACATTGTTTCCTTAAGGGTAAATAAACATGCTCAATGCCTTTTTTTTCCCTACCTTATGAAACATTTGAAAAACCCTTTTTCCTCTGTGAATGTTTTGAATTGCTGAAATTGGCCTCTTTTTCCTTGTATTTTCAGTTTTATTGGTTTGTTGCTACGTTTTTACAGCACTTCAGCTTGTTGATACGTGGAACTGAATTAAACCCAAGGGATGACATGCAGCTGTTTTTTTCCCCATTTCATACAACAAATAGCACATTTTTCAGGTAGCCTAAATGCCAGATTTATTCTTTATTCAGCCTCCACAACTAGCTAGTGTCAAAAACAAAACAATGTAGCATTTACACAACCTGATGGTTGAAGAGAAACAAAAAATGAAAGCTTATAATTAAAGATAAATAGACTACTGTTTAAATCTTGATTGGCAGCTAATGTTTACTTCAGTAGCATTGAACCCCTACATGTTAGCTTTAGCGTCACCTTAGCAATCTGTTAAAGTTAGCTTCAGCGTCACATAGCAACCCGTTACTTTTAGCTTCAGCTTCACATAGCAACCCGTTACTTTTAGCTTCAGCTTCACATAGCAACCTGTTACTTCAGCTTCACATTAACAAAATGTTAACGTTAGCTTCAGCTTTTTAGCATGTCAGTCAAAAATACTAAGACTTTATATAGCTGTCTTTCTGTCGACTCATTCTTTTATTTAATGAAATGGGTTTACAATGAAATTGTGACATTAAAAAAAAAAGTTTATTAACTAAAAGTGTTTCTTGGCAGGTACTGTAGCTGCAGCAGGTGAGCCAAAAGCCAAAAGCCAAAAGCCAAAAAAACACTATGTAGCAAAACCTCCCTGAAGAAGCATTAAAAAGTAGCTGCTGTTGGGAAAATGAAGAACCAATGCCCGGTCATATACTGTAGTCACTGTAGTTAGTATCAGAATATTAATGGTCATATCTCAGCCATTGATCGCACAGTGAATAAATATTCTGTTTTCCATTGGAAGCTTTGTTTCTGTTTCATATTTACAGCTAAAACATTAAGCCAACCCCTTATATCAATATCACCACTTGTGCTCTATAGATAATCTATGATAAGTTGTCATGATCCACAATGGACACAGCGAGTAGTATCGATTTGCTTTAATGAAATTACTGTACATAGGCTGTTAATCATATATGCCTGAGTGTACGCACACACACACACACATACAGGGACACACACACAGTTTAAATGCTGAGTTGCTTTGTCTCCTGGACAGGCCGGTGTTTGTTAACTGGAGCCTTGCAACTTGGTTTCCATTGATTTGACCTCAGGTGCCCTCCCGAGACGTCAGACCGGCCAATGAGAGGACGGCGCCTCCGAGGAAAATAAAACACAGAGTCCTCCAAAACACCACCTTAAGAGTCTAGAGGAGCTCTGAAGAAAAAAGAGTTTGTGTTTATTTTTAGAACCTAGTTTATCACGTTTAAACAAAAAAGGGAAAATCAAATTGAGTTGAAACTTTCTATGTTTACCGAAGCAAAAAATAAAAAAAACCCACCCAAAGTCTTAAGTCTGTTTTTGGGCACTTCTAATTTCACTTCCTGTATCTGTTTTTGTCTTTTATCTTTTCAGTGTTTATCTTTTGAGTCCATTCTTATTTCAATTCCTGTCTTTCATTGCCGCCACCTGGTTGTGCTTTATATCCCCTGCCTTGATCTCTTAATGCCCCCTCTCTCGGCCCTCTCTGACCTCCATCGTTCATCAACCCGTCCTTCCTTCCTCTGCTTTCATCCCGTCCTCCCTTCATCTGTCCACTCTGTTGCTCGATACCGCTCATATTCTTCTTTTCATCGTTTTTTTTTCCTGACGCACTTTCTTTCTCGCAAGCATCCGACTAAAGTCTCAATTACTTCTTTAATTTCACATTAATCCTTCGTTGAATCATTTTTTTCTCAGCTTTAATATCGTAATTGTGTGATTAACAAAATCAAAAGATGCTCAGCTCAGGAGCCATTTACTCACTCTTTCCAGAGCTTTCGGCTGTGTCAACAGCGGCTTCAACAGTCAATAAAAGTTTGATGGGTCATGAGTGAATTGTTGAGTTCAGACAACACAGAAAAAGTTTTCTGGAAATTATATTTACTTCACAATAAGACTACATTTATAAAGGATATAGATGGTTAATAATTTATTTATTAATCGTTTTTATTAATCTATTTATATAAGTGTTGTTGCATATCACAAGAAATATCAATTTAATCAAACATTTATTATTTGTTGAAAATGTACTTTAAGGGGATTTAATCAAGGGCAGACAGGCTCCTTTTATGCAAATGTAACTTTATTATACATGAACGAAGAACAGTGACTAATACTGTCCAGAAACCCTCAGAGAAAAATAATAGATATGCTCAAGTATTAGTGGAAACTGTGTGTGAGTGGAGACGGTTTAGATTGAGATTCATTTCGGCAACTGTGTGTCAAATTTTGTGTTAAAGGTCAGTATAATAGAAAAACATAGAGCAGTTAAAAAGACATTTGCATAAAGACGGTGTTATTGCATCAGTTTTGGCAGCGCTGTAAGTTTTTATCCAGGTGTTTCCCTTTGCTGGTACTGTATTACAGATCCAGTTACAGATCTGACCTACAGTATGTCTTCTATCTATTCAGGTTATCTGGGCCAACAAGAGGAGATCATTTTTTTCACGGCCTGTGGCGCGTTTATCAGCGGTGTGGTGTGTTTCATTCATTAGCGTCGGTGTTGAGGACGTGTAAACGCTGACCCAGGGATCTGATCTGTCTGTCTGTCTGTCTGTCTGTCTTTGATATCTCCGTTTGTCTCGCTGCAGTTCCCTGAGCTGCTGCTTTACAGACTAAATGTCTCCTTGTCTCCTTGTGAGCATTTTGTTTCACGTCAGGTTGATGCGTCTGTCAAACACAACTACTTTTTTCTCCCACCTCACATGTCACATCACAGCGACTGTCACTGTACATGAACGTCACAGAGATTTATATCAGCAGGAGAAGGAGGAGGAGGAGGAGGAAGGTGCAGTGACTTTAGGTGAATTTAGCTGCGTTTACTTCCCCTGTATTGATCTGTTTTTCTTTTTTTTTCTTTCCTCTGTCTCTCTCTCTGTCTTTCTATCTATCTATCACTCTAACCTCCTCCGTCTCTTTCCCCCTCCATCTTGCCCTGTCATTCCTCCTCCTCCTCCTCCTCCTCCTCCTCCCTCCTGCGTCTGCAAAAAGTCTAAACCATCATTAAGGCTTCAGTCTGCAACACACCATTAAGGAAAAGTGTGTGTTTCAGTGTGTGTCTGTGTGTGTGTGTGTGTGTGTGTGTGTGACAAGTTTGATGAGTTATCTGCAGCAGCTGTGTCTAACATAGTGACACTCACTTTGAAAATGTGCTAATGATAAGGACACAACAATATCTTTTGTGTGTGTCTGTCTGTGTGTGTGTGTGTGGTCTGTAATGAACTTATGTATGCGCTCAATCAAGAACAGCTGTGCGTGTGTATGTTTGTGTGTGTGTTTGTGTTATCGCTAATGAGCGAACACATTTCAGTCTTGACAGGTGTGTCTGTGTGTGTGGAACTGCTAATGCGCTAACGTGTGTTATCAATCATTGGAAGGTGTGTATGCGTGTGTTCATGGACATGTACTGCTTGTGTGTGTGTGTGTGTGTGTGTGTGTGTTTGTCTGCTGTCTGCCGGCTAATGGAGACTGACAACACAAAGCAAAGAGCTGTGACGTGTGTGTGGATGTGAAGTGAGATCTCCTCTGTGTCAGTGACTGATGATGTTCACTCTGTTCGTTTGACTTTGGTCAACAGGGAAGTGCTTTTTCTGGCCTTTTTTTTGCATAAAGTCTGTAAATATGTTTTGTTATTTTTTCAGCTTTTTGTCCTTTGACTATTGCATGTAAAGTTTATGTTTGTGCTGTTTTTTGTTTTTGTTCAGTGAAGAGGAAACACGCCTACATGCTCTGTTAGTGTACTAGATGTTCAACAAAGGAGGAGGCAGGGTTAAATCATAAACTGGTTTTCCAGAGAAAAGACGTGACACTGAACTCACCATCTTGTCTCTGGACCAGTGAGTAATGCTCTGCTGGTTATGTAAACTTTGTTGTCTTTGCTGGTTTCATAGGAGTCATATATGGTCAACAAATACAGGTCCATTAGTTGAGTGCAATTCACAACTTAAACTGTATTTATTATGATCGTGCTGTAAAAGGGAACTACACACTACAACTTTAAGAGTAGAAAAAAAAACAATTCTTCTAGAGTAGGTCTTTAAATCCAGATCTGAATTATCTTGAATGAGGTTTCCTATAAAACACAATGATAATAGACAGAAAAATCCTAAATTTTTCTTTATGCATTCAAAAACCAATCTTAAATGGGTGATTTTCTGTCGGCAAGAGCTTGTCTCACTGCAGGGACGCACTCCAGTGATCTGACGTGTCTTTATAGGACATTAATCCGAGGTTAAACTAAACCTCCTGGGAGGTTTAATTTAAGAGTCAAGTTCATTCCCCGGAGTTAAATCTAACCGTCCTTCAGGAAATCATCTGAATCTATTCAGGTCTCGGCTAAATCGAGGACTATTTCACACCATGACCCAGAAAAGAAGGTTTCTGTTGGACCAGAAACTCAGATGACCAAAACCTGTCATTATGTAAATGAGCTGTTTTTGGGTTCAGGTCATTGAAATCACCCTGGAGAATGATCTGTTTTAAAGTTTTGAAGCCGTAGTTTGATGTGAACATGTTATGTTCCTTTTTTTCCCCATTTGACTTCAACTTCTCCATCAAAAATATGCAACAACATAATAATCAGAACAGACATGCTTCTTAAAAACAGCTTATTTAATCAAAAGAATCACATCATTTTCCTTTTTTTATCATTTGACTTCAAGGTTTCGTTTAAAAATATGCAACAACATAATAATCAGAACAGACATGCTTTATAAAAACAGCTTATTTAATCAAAAGAATCACATCATTTTCCTTTTTTTATTATTTGACTACGTTTCCATCAAAAATATGCAGTAAAATCAACAGGACAGACGTGCTACATGAAAAACAGCTTATGACATGTGATAAAGACGATCGTTTTCTCACTGCAGACGCATCGCTACGTCTTCACGCTGTCTTTTAATGAGACATAGAGGCCACAGCGTTTCCTGTGATGCTCTGCTGCTGCTGCTGCTGCTGCTGTGGTACAGTTGATCCTGTCAGTCAGGGTGTCGGCCTGTACAACAGGACAACAAGCAGGAGCAGACACGCTCACACTCGCAGACTCCCTCCGGTTTGTTTGTACTTCTTTTCTCCTCTTTATTTTTGTTTAGTTAGTTTTTTTATTTATTTTTTTTTGCTTTTCACAAAATAACCTCTTTGCCTTTTTTCCCTCCTGTGTTTGTGTTTTTTTTAACACCTCTTATTTTAACCCTGTTTATCTCTTCATCTCTCTGTCTGTCTCACTGCAGCTAAAAATAGACTCACTCTGGGTTTTTGTCAGCATCTCTTCTTGAAACCTCTTAAACAGGAAATAAGAGACAGTCACCACACACACACACACACACACACACACACACACACACACACACACACACACACAGATACACACACAGATACACACAGGCACACACAAACATGTTGCTTTTGCAATACTGCTGTCCTGAGAAATCTGATATATTTTATGATTCGCTTTATTCTTTGTGACTGCAGCTTGCATTTTTCTGTCCTGCTCATGTGTGTGGGTGTGTGTGTGTGTGTGTGTGTGTGTGTGCGTGCGCGCTGTCACACTGCCTGACGTGAGGTACCACATGAAGACGAACACTCTGAGTCAGCGGCATGAAAAAGCACATCTGTTAATGACACTTGATCTAAAGACGGCGGCAGCAACCTCTCTCTGTGTGTGTGTGTGTGTGTGTGTGTGTGTGTCAGCTCTGTTCACTACTGTTACTTCCACTTCCTACAATTACAGTCATTACAGCAAATCTGATTATTGCAGTTTCTGTGACCTACTGCACATTTAAAAGGGAAACTATGCAAGTTTGGTCGCTTTTCCTCTGTTTTGCTAACCCTCCTCCCGACCATTTCATTTGTTTACAACAAAGCCGTCGAAAAATCAATCCATGGAGCGGTGGATAACGTTATATAACATAATACGATGTTACGATGTGTATATCTGTGTAGTCTTAACAAAAGATTGCCGGTTTACGGGCCGTGTTTGTGTCGCAAAGTTGGTTTTCAGCCATGAGATGCCAGTTGGAAGGCAGAGAGCCTCCGTTCTCACTCAGTCATGTAGTTAACTATCACAATTACTCCAGAGCTTTTAATTAAGGTAAAATTCGCACTTTAACACAAACACAACTGGGAAACAAAACGTGTGTGTGTGAACGATGTCAGTGAGGTTTAGTCGATTGTTACGTGGGTCAGTTTGAACCTTTGAGGAACAGGAGCTGCAGCTTGATTGAACACAGTGGACACCAGAGCCCGTTACTCACTCACCAAGCTCAGAAACCAAAAAAGGTTCTCTCCTTTAACTATCGGTCACAGACCTACGGACATATTTACCTTAAAGAAAGAAATACAGGCGGTCCGTGTCCGACTAGAAACACATTGGACCGGTGTTTAGTTGTGTTTCCTCCCCGACCGACTCTTCTGTTTGATGCCAGAGAACGTTATTGTTTAATACTTTAACATTTGCATGAATAAATAGGAAACAGTGGAAACCAAATGCGCATTCACATTCACATTTTGATCAGCTGTAGTAGTCCAACAGGCTGTTGGACTACGTTGGTGTCAGAGCAGTAGCAACTGTATGGACCCTGTTGCTTCATACATAGAATCATTAATTATTAAGTCGGAGTTAAAATAGATGTTAGTTTTTTTTAAATGAAAGATAAACTGATGTTTCCTTGTGCTTATGTAAACACTGAACTGGTATTTCTCTGATATGCAAATTGAATGGCAAAGTATGTCAGAAACGGATGTAATGTAAACCATGTAGAACACATAACGGATGATTGATATAATAGATAATCAGTATGGGTGCTTGTGGTAAAACTGGTGATTGGGGCATTTCTACTGCGATCGTATCTCTCCCCTATTTTGGGGTTTCTTCTAATAGGGACAGTAGGAGGTCGACAGGAAAGTCAGGACTCAAACCCATGGCCTTTGCTGTAACAACTACAGTACTGTAGGTCCATTTGGTACTAAGTACTCCACCAGGTGAGGGACCTGAACCTTCAGACTCCGTCCTACATCACCACAGTCGTCAGCAGTGAGAACTAAACCACCTTGACCACCAGGTGGACGTCTCCTCAGCGTCACTACAGGCCATTTATTAAACATCTCCAGATTAAACCAAAAAAGAAAGACAAGAAAGAAAGAAACAGGTTAAACATGTGAACAGTTCAGATTTTCAGATCAGTGCGACTCGGTGTTTCCCTCTTTGAAGCTGTGACGGTTAAGTCAGATGAAAGAAGACACCTCATCCACCTGTGTGGGCAGGTGCTTCACTTCCTGTACAGGAGGGTTCCCTGCCACTCGTCACCAACATGTACAACAAGTGACTATAAAAAAAACCCCATACTAAATGCATACAAAATGAAAATACATGTAAAAAACACATGAATACATGCAGATACACAGAAATCATCACAGAACATTTACTGTAAATGAATATAATATGAGAATATAATATCATATAGGTGTAACAGTGTAATTACACCACTCATTATGTGCTGATGCTTTCGATGCTATTAATGACTGTTGCTCTCATGAGCATTTACTGATGCCACACAACGTGAGGTTGACACGTGGCGAGCTGTAACAGTCTGATCTGACCTGGGTCGTGACCACACGTTGGAACAGAAGTTAAAAACCGTGACTCTCCACCACGGCCCCCGTTTCCCCCCCTGACACCAATCTCTTGGTTTTATACGGTGGTGTACTCCATACCACTTACAGTGGTCGCGAGAAAATAAAGTAAAGTGTAAAGTAAAGTGAAAAAGGTCAAAGGGTCAGAGGCACGCCGCCGGTGAGAAGAAGAGAAGGAGGTGAAGTTTAGACAAGAATAAATTCATGGATTGGATTATTCAGATGTTAGTGAAGTGGAGACAGAGGTCAGAGGAGAAGGAGAATGAACTGTCCTGAGTCTGAGTGGAAACAGTCTGAGTGAAACCGAGAGAGAGAGCGATGGAGAACGAGAGTCAGTGTGACTGTACTGGAAGGATGTGGCTTCCCTTCTAAAAGCAACACATTTTATTTTTATACATGTGTGATTATATTTGTGTGTGAGAGAGGGAAGGGGTGTGTGTGTGTGTGTGTGTGTGTGTGCGTGTCTTTACACTAAAAGACAGCTACAGATAGATACAGTATATAGATAGATGGATTTAGTTCAGGTTAAGGTTGTATCAGGATGTTGGAGGTTGGATGGAGAATCCAGGTGGGCGGAGCTTGTGGCGACGGAGTGGTGAGTGGCCAATCACTGCCCATCTATCTATCTATCTATCTATCTATCTATCTATCTATCTATCTATCTATCTATCTATCTATCTATCTATCTATCTATCTATCTATCTATCTATCTATCTATCTATCTGTCTGTCTGTCTGTCTGTCTGTCTGTCTGTCTGTCTGTCTGTCTGTCTGTCTGTCTGTCTGTCTGTCTGTCTGTCTGTCTGTCTGTCTGTCTAGCCACATGTCTGTAAGAAGATATATAATCATCAAATACACATCCTTTTTTGAAGATATTTAATATATTATTATTATTTATTTATATTGCTATTTTCACAATTCTGCCTCTGGATGTAAACTAAACACGTCTCTGACACATTCAAATCCGTAAAGATGCGCTGAACTCACACTCCAACTAGTTTTTTTAATTTCATCCTTCAGCAAAATCCACTTTTTGCATCAGGAGAACAGATTTCATACTTGTTACTTCAACTTTCTGACTCTCTCTTGAACATCCACCAGCTCTGTTTCTGCTCTCCTTCTGAACCTTCACCAAACTTTTAGCTCTTTCTTCTCACTTTCAAGGTCAAGTCTTCAAACAGTTTGTCTGCGTTCGATTAACAATCAATCCTCAATGATGAGCTGAAAGTAGGAGATTTATGGCGCTTCGCCCTCATAAGTGACGTTAATGAATCGCCCTGCTGGAGTATCCCATCGGGTAATTGACTGATCATTGAAGCGCCGGAGCTAAACATCTGCCTGAGCCGCCGTCAGGACGTGTGACGTCGGCTTTCAGTTTCTACACATTCTGTACTTCCTGTGTGCACAAACAACACAAAAAAAAAACCTGCAGCAGCGTCTCAACCGGCGAGGAAGGCACTCAGCAGATTTTATAACGCACAACAACGTCTGACTTCTGAATGCATCCTGTCGCTTTGTGACTCCCCTCGGCTGATGTTTGTCCTTTTAACCTCGGCCAGCAGCAGCAGTGCTTCTGTTTTCTTGTTTTTTTTTGTTTTTTTTTTCTTCTTTTTTCCCTCTCTCTCTCTGCCGGGCACTTAGCTCAGTTGGCCCGCTGAGGCTTTTTCAGGACTTGGAACGAGGCTTTTCCTCCTCCCTCCTCCTCCTCCTCCGACTCGGGCCAAGGGCGCAAACTGGCACAGAAAGAAGATCAGGACAAGACGATTTATAATCATATTAGGAAGGAGCGCTTACCCCGAGTCGCACGAACGCCAAACGCTCTCCATTTCCATCTCTCTATCTCGCTCGCTCCCTGACTCTCTCTCTCTCTCTCTCTCTCTCTCTTCCCTTAGTCATGGCGCTGCGCTCCGAGCCAGACTGTGAATCATATCAGAGTTTAGAGGTGCTGGCAACTTATCAGAAACACAACCAATACCCCCCGTTTCAGCTTCTCAATCTGGGTAATGAAGCCGCGCCGCAGGCTCACACACACAAAAAAGGCCCTCACACACACATAACGCACATACATACACACCCAAAAAAACACACACGTGTGCGCAGACACACACCCAAACGCTCTTCACGTGCACAGAGAGCTTTTCTACCAGGAAAGAAACTGATGTTTGCAAGAGTGAGAAAAGCCACATCCTTTGAAAGGCAGAGCGGAGGCTAACGGGTGGTGGTGGTGGGGAGGAGAGGAGGAGGGGAGAGGGGCTGGTGTTTTCTAAACAAAGAGCTGATCGAATGTCAGAGTAAGGAAGAACAGAGTGGACAGAAAGAAAGGAGAAGAAGAAAGGGGAAGATGGAGAGAGAGAACAGAACCGGGGGAGGTGGGAAGTGAGTGTGTAAAATGAGAGATGTGTGTTTGTTGTTGGGTGTAACAGTGTGAGGTGACTGGTTGGTAAAGGCTTCATTGTATTTAAAGTAGGTCTGTGTGTGTGTGTGTGTGTGTGTGTGTGTGAGAATGAGGGTACATCATTTCCACACACACACACACACGCACCCACACACTTTACTGGTAGTGCACTGTGGTAAATCTGCTCAGCGCGGGAATCCAGCCTGGTTGTGGCTTCCTCTGTGTGTTCACCCTGGAAGCGAAGTGTGTGTTTGTGTGTGTGTGTGTGTGTGTGTAGGTGAGTGTGCCAAGTTCAACATGTAAGCGCCAACATGATTTATCCTCCGACACGTACACATAGTGTATGAAGAGCAGCATAACAAACAGTATTCACAGCGTGCAACAAAGCAGAGTCATGGTTCTCACGTTAATCACCAGTCACTGTAAACAGCAGCTCAGACTCCAGACTACATTTCCCATGAGCCCCTGCAAAGTCTTTATCCTTAAAGTTAAAAAGTTTTATTCCTCAAACTGAATTTATTATTTGGGCTTTCTTGCCCGATCACTTATTAGAGTCATATCGATAACACTTTATTAAGCATTAATAAATACTGAATTTTTCATTTATAACACATGAATACATTTAGTATGTAGTTTATAAACACAGTTAGTGCTTATCAATGATGAGTAAAAACATTTTTAACTGTGTTTATAAACTACATACTAATGAGTATTCATGTATTGTAAATGATGAATTCAGTATGCTTAATAGTGTGTACTACTTATTATAAAGTGTTATTATGACGTGTTGCCTTCAGGTGCCACCAGGACAGGAAACTCTCATACATAAATAGTGATTACTCATGTAGCACATTTAAAGCAGTACTAAAGAACTTTCAGTTTTGGTTGAGTTTGGCGGCGCCTGTGGACCAAAGCGGTAGTGTTTTGCCTGAAGGAAGACTCCATTTCCCATGAACACTAGCGTGAAGCCCTGTAAATATCCTGCATTAAAATAAACAGAAGACATCAAAACTAAGTTTCTGTTTCCAGTGGATCATTTCAAAGTGAAAACACAAACATAATCCATTGCTAAAGTGCTGTTTTGCCTGTTCCCTCCTTGTTGTGACTCGCAAAAGTGAAAGTGAAACTTAAGTGAGAGCAGGGTTCCTACCATGCTCCTCAAAGCTGCTTAGTGCCAGAGAAAGAGATACAGACCCCCTCAGACCACGACAGAGGTGTCATTCAACTTGTTGTAAGTCGATGTATCATCACAAAAGTTATGAAAATATTTTATGAAGGTTGAAAAGTTCCTTAGTGTTGGTTTAAAAAAAAAAACGCAGGAATACTCGGAAGTAGTTGATAAATACAATTAGTGCTTATCAATGATGAGTAAAACATTTTTATCTGTGTTTATAAACTACATACTAATGAGTATTCATGTGTTATAAATGATGAATTCAGTATTTATTAATGCTTAACTAATGCTTAATAGCGTGTACTTATTATAAAGTGTTATTATGACGTGTTGCCTTCAGGTGCAGAGATCATCGTCCGAGTTCTCATGACTTCACTTTTCACACATAGCTACTACTTACAGTACTGTACATGTCACCAGGACAGGAAACTCTCATACATAAATCGCGATTACTCATGTAGCACATTTTAAAATTAGCCGATTCACAGTGTTTCACAAAGGCAGCGATAAATCAGAAAAAACGAATTTAGTTCATAAGTATCCGAGTGAAATGGCACTCGGATACCGCTGCATATCGGATATCGGCTGCAGCCCTAGATCCATGATGAAGTGGAGGCCTGACTGCAGCGGTTAAATGCAGCGGTTCTTGCAGGTGGGAACTTCTCGCGGGATTTTGAAATATTGTTAAGTCAGAAAAAAATTACCCCGAAAAACAGGAGGAAAAAAATTATCACGAAAAACAGAAAAAATTAGGAAAAAGTTATTCAAAAAAACAAACCAAAAAATAAATTACTCAAGTGAATGCAATACGCTTCCGTAAATAAGGACGAAAAACTGAATTTACTTATTTTATTTTTGATGAAACACTGACAGATAGAGATTTCATGTATTAACAATGTTATTTGATTATTTTGTCTCATTACAGTTGAACAGTCATGAATTACAGTAAAACAAGTGTGTTTTTTTTACTTTTTAGTTCATGCATGTGCGTGTGAATGTGTGTGTGAATGTGTGTGTGCAGCGTGTTTGCAGATGAATGAGTAACAGCGTGCACATGATAAGATCATGATCTACTTCCTCACATGTGTGTCTGTGTGTTTGCAGCCGTGTGATAAAGTTGCAGCAGCAGCACAGGATTCCCTCCAGTCTGACGAATGGGTGGAGGAATCACACACACGCACACACACACACACACACACACACACACACACACACACACACACACACACGCACACACACACCACTAACCACTCAGCGAACTCCTTTGTAGAAAGTCTATTTTTGTCGTCCTGTGTCTATGTTTGAGAAACGCAGCTTATTCTAGAAACAGGCTGTTACTGTATATGGTAAATCCCCGACTGCTCCCTCTCTTTGTTTACGCATCAAGTTTCTTGTCTTTCTACTTCGCTTTTTCATCTGTTTTTGTTCCTTTCTTCCTTTTTTTTCTTTCTCTTTCTTTCTTTGCCACATTTTCTTCTCTTTTCTTGTCTTTCTCTTTCGTTTCCTCACCCCTCGTTCCTGCCCGTTGCCTTTTTTCTTGCTCTTTTTTCACCTTTTTCTTTCTTTCTTTCTTTCTTTCTTTCTTTCTTTCTTTCTTTCTCACTTACTTTGTCACATTTTCACTCTGTCTTCCGCTCTCTCATGTCTTTTCTTTCCTTCGCTGCGGTACTTTGTCAGTGTGAGTGTGGAGGCACGCTGCGTAGCAATCTGTTGCCTGTCAGATTAACACACACACACACACACACACACACACACACACACTCAAACTTGCTTTCTCATTAATATATAGCGTATATATGTATACTTTAAGTGAAGCAATGCATTATCACCCACGTTAGCACACACACACACATATACACACACACCTGTTATGCAAGCGACACATGGCAACAGATCTTGTTGTTGCCACACAGACAAACTTCAACACACCTCTGTCTCCATCTTCCTGTTACCAGCGTTGTTGATGTTTTCAGGTCGCGTGTCTCTCTTCTTCTTGTGATGCAGTGTCTCAGGAATTCGTGGTGGTCTCAGGTCAGAGGTCAGAGGTCAGAGGTCAAGGTCACTGTGACGGCAGAAAAACACATTTTTGGCCATAAGTCAAAAATTGCTGTGCTGTATTTCCTCCTTTTAATTGGTGGTTTCCCATTGTTTATCGTCATGGCAAGAACAGTGATTATAGTGTGAAATTATATCAAACATATTCAGATTTCATTATTCACATACTTGTAAATATGTATCGTTCTTAATATCAAATAGATTACATAAAAATTGAAAAGATAAATAATGTAATTTAGGCTTTTACGTGCTGATTATCACAACTTTTAGCACAATTTTCTACAAATATAAACTTACATGAAGACATTTGATACCAAAAAGGTCAAAAATCAACTGTGACATCATATTTTAAATAATAAAGAAACCTTTTACTAAATTCCTAAATAACAATGAGTGGGAACCTTTCATTTACACTATGATTGATGGTTTCAATATTGTTTGATATTGTGGTGTAACTAGACAAAAGTTAATTCAAACAGGTTTTCCTCGCCACATTTGTACACATTGGATATTGAACTGCGATTGGCTCCAAGCCAGTTGTGATGTCACAAAATCCGGCTTTTACAGCCAGGTGTTAAACCGAGATTGAAAGCCAGCACCGAAACTTCTCTACATACACAGACATGCAAATGAAGACACATCACAGTAATAATGAAATCACTCTTTACTGTATTTCGTTCAAATGCGATGAACATGAATTTGATATCCAACGTCGTTTTGCATATGTTAAGCAGAACCGGCAGCGATAGCCGCATCGCTTCCTCCTGTGGTTACACAACATGTTTCCAGTTTACATTATGTGACCATGAGACGCTGATAAGACACAGACACCATCCCAGTTAATGTACAGCAGCCGCCCACCCACATAAACACACACACACACACACATACATGCAGAGCAAATAAAATACATATGCGCTGTTGCTGTAATCCTCGGCCTTTCCGCACCTCCACCACGCTGCTGCACCTGATCCACCGTCAGATCCTGTGGATGTAAACTGGAGCCGCACAACAATACAGAACATGTGGAGGAAGCAAAAAAAAAGAAAGGATGAGGTGAAATATTCATGACAACAAAAGTGTTTTTATGTCTTGTACACAAACAAGAGTGAGGAGTGAGCGCGGAGTGTCCTGAAGATGACCGCGGACGCTGTTGTTGATCTCATCCGCCTTGAAAACCAGAGGAATTCCTTATGCAGCCACAAAAATTCAGACATGTACAGTACAGAGGCTCACTCACGCTGATATAATAAAACTGCACACACTCACACACACACATACACACACACTCAAGGGCCTGTCTCCATTTTTAGAGCCTCCTCGGGGATATGGAGTCTATATTTAGAAGGTCATTTTGTTAAACAAATACGGCATCAGCGCGTTGGAAGATTGTCAAAACACACTGGCCATGTGTTTCCGTCAGCGTGTATGTGTGTGTGTGTGTTTATGTGCGTAGATTTATCCTCCCGTGGACGGTTACATGTGAGGTTATTTTAACTTTGTGAGATTTGTATAAACAGTAAAAACCAAAAAAAGAGCAACGGGAGTAATGGTGGTGGGAGAGAGATGGAAAAGGTGAGGGAGAGATGGAGAGGTGTAGGAGTAGAAGAGGAGGAGGAGGAGAGGAGTTCAGTTTCATTAGCATGACAGGCAGCAGAAGAGCCCTCGTAAAACCACCCAGAAGGACACACACACACACAGGCCTACACGAACACACACTTACATGTGTTTAGCAATAGGAGAGTTGCTCTGCTTGTGCAAGTCCCCACAGGGAAACCTGTCGTCACAGCTCAGCATTTCAACACTTCTTCTCAGCCGTGTTTACCAGCCTGGCCAAAGTCTATTGTTTCATAATGTGTCTGTTTGCTCTGAAGCGGTCGGTGTCGGTGGAGCTACAGTACAGCGGAGCATATTCCACGTCTCGGAGGTCGTCGCTGTCGTCCTGTTTGTTGTTGTAGTCGTGGTTTTGAAGCGGGTTATTAGTGCAGTGGCTGCATGAGCTTTGAGGGAGTTGGATGTTCCCAAAAGACAGAAATTAGCTTCTTGCTAAGTCAGATTTAGCTTATAGGCCTACATAATGTGTCTGCTTTGCGAGCCTGCAAGCAACATTAGCTTTGCACAATGCCTGGTGATATTGATGGACGATTTGTGACACACCAGAATAACCAAAAATATGGCGGACCGGGACAGACTTTGCATTTGAAGTGCTTCACGCAGCATTAAAACATTACAAAGGGCACAAAAACTATTTAAGTATTTTGAAATAATGAAACAGATCATTTAAAATCGCAGAGGAATAACTGCATGACTGTAGGCCTAACCATAAGCAAATATTGTAACATTGTTGTGTGACGTCAGACAACTTAAATCACATTACACACCAGCTCAGAAACATTGAAGCAGTTGGAGACAGATATTACAGAAATATGCTTCAAATGTAGCTGTGTTCACATGTGTCTGCTAGCCCTACTGTATTTGAGCTTGTTTGCTAACATTAGCCAAATCCACATTCAGAATCAGTTTACTTTTATTTTACATCTTTGAAGTTGACTTTAGCCACTGTAGCTAACATCAAGCTAACTTTACTAAGGTCAATAAACAGCTATAGATTCAAAGCCTGTAAGCTAACAGGCTAGCAGCTTGTGTTTAATACTGTAGATCATGTGTCAAACTCAGGGGCCAAAGTTTAAAACACTAAGTACTTTGCGGGCCAAACAGTATTGTTTCGTGGCCCAGATCTGGTCCCCAGGCCTTAGTTTGACTTGTGTGCTGTAGATGTTTGGGTTTGGAGTTGTATGCTTTAACAAAAGTAAAGTAGTTTTTTTTTTTTTTTTCATGTGAACTTCAAACTTGAGAAATTATGTTTATATTACAAATTGATGGTTAAAATAATAATTGAATGACATTTGAATCACTGAATAATGTAGAATGACAGAAGGCCAAATAGTGCAGTGTGTCCTTCTCAATAGCAAAAGTTAAATCTTTGTTGCCACACCTAGGACATAGAGCTCAGATTGCTATTAGCTATCGTCTCTAATCCTCGAGGTCAAGCCATTTAGACCACCAGACTGTGCAGGATGAATTTTAGTGGGCAAAAAATCACCCCAGTGAAAAAAAGAGGATTATTAAAGTCTAGACATAGAGGCCTACTCCATCCATCACATTACAAGACCTAACAGAGACGGAGGAGCGGAGCAGAGAAGCAGGGTCACCTCAATTCACTTTATCTTCCGTTTTATGAGACAAATAGTCGTCCATCCTTTAAGTCGGACACAGACTGATGAGTAATATTAATCCGATGAAGATGTATGAGTGCCCCATTTACAGCAGCTCGATGTTTGAAAATATCGGAAAAACATGGGGTAGGATGCTAATTCCCAGAAAGCAGAGACGATGAGAAGAGGAGGAGGAGGGTTGAAGGAATGACGACAGAATCAAAATCGACAGGGGACAGTAGGCGGTCATAAAAAAAGAAAACAGGGTTTAACAGAGACGGGAAAGAAGAAGAAGAAGGGGGCTGAGAGGGTGAAGGAAAAAAGAAATCATGGTTTAAAAAAAAAGAGGTGGAGGTGGAGGAGGAGGAGGAAGCGGTATCGATCTGGGCGGTAAACAGATGGCCTGGATAGAGGAGGAATGGGCGAAGGGATGAGATGGAAGAGTGATATTGATCCGAGGCAAAGAATGAGAGTTAATGTGGAGAGAAAGGGAAGGGAAGTAGAGACGGAGAGAAAGAGATAATAGGAGAGAGAAAGGAGTAACTAAGAGGTAGGAGAAAAAAACAACAAGGGGGAAATGGAGAGGGAGAAAGGAAAAGTAGGTTTATTAGCTTTACAGGACCAGAAATAATATACTGTTAAAGCTTATACTGTCTTAACAGCTGTACCACTTTGTGACATTGAGAAGCTGTAGTTGAATTAGCACAATTAAGCTGGCAAATAATTAAAAACTGTAAAATTACAGACCTGTTTGCATCAGCTCAAGTTGATTCACATGTTTTTAGCTTTTATCCTTTTTTAAGCCTCATAAACTCAAGCTTAGATACAGCAGATACGATACCACTGCTCCACATTAAGACCAAAATATTCGGAAAATATGTGTACCACCATCACAAAACCCACCGTAGTAACCTAAATTATTGAATGGAGTCTGTAAACAGCTCTATAAACACCACAGCCGCTTAGGGTGTTTATTTGTAAGCACCGTTAAAACCACTTAGACGATTTTTAGCAAACTTGGTTGGGGGGAAGTATGATGCATATTAGTGAACCTGCTTTCTACCAGGTGAAAAAAACATAAAACATGTGATATGAAAACAGTAGATGTCCTGTTAAAAGGTTATTGGAGTTAACTCACCTGACATTCAGTCTCTTCTCAAGAATCACAATAGGTTGTTATTTCTAGGTGGACTCTGAGGTATCATAACCCACACACACAAGGGCAACCACATGAGTAAGATATGATTTCCAGGCCGCTGGAACGTTTGCTTTCATGAAACTCGACCAAGAGTGAATTGAGAAATAATATTGAACTTTAGCCGCGTAAACTGAGCCTCCTGGAGACGGTGATGCTGCTACAGTCTGTTGACCCAGTAAGTTGACACTGCACCAAACCCTAAACTTTCACTTTGTCTGTCTGAACACAGTAGCTGTACAACACACTGCAAAAACTCAAAATCTGTCCAAGGATATCATATTTGTCTTATTTTTTAAGTCAAAATTAAATTTCTCATCAAATCAAATCTCATTATACTTAAAATAAGACTCATCACATAAAAAGTAGCTTGTTTTTAGACATGTTTTACTTCTTTCAAGCATATTTTCACTTGAAATAAGTAAAAGAATCTGATAGTGGAGCAAGTTTTTCTTTCTTATTACAAGCACAAACATTTTTGATATTTCATTAATTTACTCATTTCAAGTGAAGATTATCTAAAAACAAGTTGATTTTTAGGTGATGAGTCTTATTTTAAGTGGAAAGAGATTAGTTTTGACTAGAAATGAGACATTTTGACAAGAAATAAGACAAATATTCTTGGAAAGATTTTGAGTTATTGCAGTGCATGGGTTTTGATACCACTTTTCATCAGTTATGAGTCATAAAAATAAAAAAAAATGAAGGGGCGGTTGTGTGTGGCGTCCTGTCCTTGAACGTCTCATGTGTATCTTATTTTTATCTGCCTGGTTATGAATGCTCAAAATTTTACCTCTAACTGCTTCTATAACAGTTGCTATCAACAGAAGTGCTCTGTTTGAATGTTAAATCAATCTGCTTTGCATCTCTAATGATGATAAATTAGAAGTAAGACATTAAAACATTTGGTGGTTTTCATTTTAATACCATACGTAAATTTGACTTGCAATAGCAATTCATTTTTTCCATTAAAAGCTACTCCACAACATCTTTTATATTATACTCATTATTTTCTGTGTGGAGACGTGCACAGTGAATGTACATTATCTTTGTGTGTTTATGTGCACTAATGGTATGAGCCACTTAATCTCGATCTCAGTGATTAAATGCTGTTAATGCGTAATGTGGCCGCTCTCATTTCTAAGCTGAACTGCCTTTAATTCACTTTCAATGGAAGCTTTTTTTTTGCCAGTTAACAAAAAGCAAACAAAAATCAAACACACTTTTTTTTTTAATCCATTTTTAATATCTGATAAGTCGTTTTCACAAAAAATAATTATGTTTCCTTGCCATGCAAACCCATCAAAACTGTATTAAATTAGTCAATAATATGCAGTTTTATTTAGAATAACAACAGGCTGATGGAAATCAAAGTGTGTAGAAACAGACTCCCCGCCAGCTGCAGAGCCACATGTTGCAGCGACAGGAACGACCCTCTGCTTCATGTTGCGGCGTGATTTGATTCAGAGTGACCCGACCCCGGCCTGCGGTTAGCGACCCAGTCCGCGGGCTCCCAGCTCTTTAACGCATTTAGCAGCACAGAGGAGTCGGAGCCGCGCAAAAACTCTCAAGCCTGAAGCTTTTTTTTCTCTCGTCCCGATCTGTCAGCTCCGGGAGCCTGTGTTTACGTCGATGACCGACCGACCTGCCAGTTCACAGCTGAAGGCACTTTGGATTTAGACGATGCAGTTAAAGGATATGTCATGTCAGCTCAGACTTTATACTTATACAGTCCCTTATATGGCGGCAGGAGTATCACACCATCGTCATTATAATGATTAACAGGCAGCTTTTAACAAGAGGTTAACACTAGTCAGCTGCTGGTTTATTATAAGATACTTATCTTTATTGTTATATAATTAGATTTTGATTCATGTTTTATTGAATGGCGCTGTATAATTAAGCCCCGCCCACTTTAAGCAACAAAGAAATACTGAAATCTTGTGAATGAAACCACTACAAATGCTCTAAAAGACCAAAAAAACAGTCAGTGTAGTTTTACATCTTCTCTCTCGCGGAGCTGCATAAACAAGAGGTCGGTGTCAGCCAATCAGAGGAGAGGAGGCTCTGGGCCTCTCATCTGATTGGCTCACTGTTTGTTTTCTGAGTGATCCAATAAAAAAAGAGCAGACTTTTGGTAAAAACACTCAGAGAAACCAAATCCTGCAAGTTGTCAGATGGTGGGTCCAGGTGAGGGGAGGCGGAGCTTGGTGACTGCTTCATTATGACATCACAAAGTCACAGGAAGTCCTAACGGCTGTTTTTCAGGCTCAGTTTCTGCGTTGCGTTTCTCTGTGGACTGAGGCTTTGATACTTTCACAGTATTAAGACAGAACCTAGAGCTGATTTGAAATCTCACTTTATACAATATGGGACCTTTAATGGTGTCATTATTAGACCGCGATAAACATCCTCTTACTTCATCATCCGTGTGTCTGTGCAGTCGATGCTGAAAGTCACAATTAAAAGCCACTTTGCTGATGGAAGCCTCTGCGCCGCTGTAACTCGAAACATTTGTCCCATAATAACAAAAGCTTTCGCCCGCGCGTTTCATCCTGTGCTGCTGCTGCTGCTGCTGCTGCTGTGGCCCGATGAAGCAATTCATTGTGAAACGCTTTGTGCTCCGTAATCGCGAGCTAATCTTGAGCAAAGACGCGCTCACTCACTGCCGCCGCCGCCGCTGCTGCTGCTGCTGTGTCTTATCACAGGATATGGGTGTTGTCTGGGGAAAAAGGCGACACACACAAATTACCACATGAGAGAATTATTTCACAACAAAGCAACTTTTTGTCGACGTCATTATTTACCCCCCGGCGGGTCCAGCAGGTGAACATGCGATTGTATGGATTGTGTACATTGCACACATCTTTGCTCCCTCTCTCTTAAAGATTCATGCACTCACACAGCTTCTCCGGTTGAGAACGATATGAGGTATTTACGGCGGCGGCGGCGATGGTTAATATTTGTGGTCGTGTGTGCGTGCCAGAACGAGGTCATGACATATAATCTATCGACCCAATAACAGCTCAGTAAGTTGGGCCGGAAAAGAGCTTAAAAACAGAATAAAAAACAGGTTTAAGATGTAAATATAGTGTAGTTTCTTCTGTTTCCTCTCCTCTCCTCTTCTCTCCTCTCTTCCTCCTCCTCCACTCCTCTCCTCTCCTCTCTTCCTCCTCCTCCACTCCTCTCCTCTTTTCCTCCTCTCCTCTCCCCTCGTTTCCTCTCCTCTCCTCTTTACTCTCTCCTCTCCCCTCTTTTCTCCTCTTTACTCTCTCCTCTCCCCTCTTTTCCTCCACACCTCTCCTCTTCTCTTCTCTCCTCTCCTTCTCTTCTCTCCTCTCCTCTTTACTCTCTCCTCTCCTCTCCCCTCTTTTCTCCTCTTTACTCTCTCCTCTCCTCTCCCCTCTTTTCTCCTCTTTACTCTCTCCTCTCCTCTCCCCTCTTTTCCTCCACTCCTCTTCTCTTCTCTTCTCCTCTCCTCTCCTCTCCTTCTCTTCTCTCCTCTCCTCTCCCCTCTTTTCTCCTCTTTACTCTCTCCTCTCCCGTCTTTTCCTCCACTCCTCTCCTCTCCTCTCCCCTCCTCTCCTCTCCCCTCCTTTCCTCTTCCCTCTTTTCCTCCTCTCCTCTCCTCTCATCTCTTCTCTTCTCCTCTCCCCTCCTCTCCTCTCCTCCCCTCTTTTCCTCTCCTCCTCTCTGGAGCCAGAAGAGAGCTTACGTAAAAACAGAATAAAAAACAGGTTTAAATGTAAATATAGTGTAGGAGGATGAGGATAAACTTTCACATGAGGAAGAGGAGTTCAAGAAGAAGAAGATCTGTCCGAACTCGTCGTGGGGATTAAAAATCAAACATGACAGTCGGCGGCGTCTGTAGGATCCAGTTCACCACCGGAGCAGCAGCAGCAGCAATTATGTTGTGAAGGAGGCTGTAGGGGAATGGAGAGAGGAGAGGGCAGGAAAAGCCCCCACAGGTTGCCGTGGAAATCACTCATCTCCCATGACGACGACGACGACGACACAAGTGATGAGAGAGAGGAGAGAAGAGGAGAGAGAGTGTTTTGTTTTGGCCTCCATTTCTGTGTGTGTGTGTGTGTCTGTGTGTGTCTGTGTGTGTGTCTGTGTGTGTGTGTGTGTGTGTGTGTGTGTGTGTGTGTGTGTCTGTGTGTGTGTGTGTGTGTGTGTGTGTCTGTGTGTGTGTGTGTGTGTGTGTGTGTGTGTGTGTGTGTGTGTGTGTGTGTGTGTGTGTGTGTGTGTGTGTCCACTAAGCTGTGTTACAAATTCCAGTGGGGAGACATTACAGCTTGACAGCACAGGGACCTAAAGACTCACACACACACACACGCACACACACACACACACACACACACACACACACACACACACACACATACACATACACACAAACCTCCACTCGTGTGTGTGTGTGGGGAGACAAGATTAAACATCAGTGTGATCATCAGGGATAATCACCAGCCACAACACACACACACACACACACACACACACAGACACGCACACACCTACACAACACACATACATGCACACCCATATTTCATCTTCGCTTATCTCCTCCCATCTTTCCTCTCTCCTTTTTCAGCCCCACCTTCATTACATCCTCTCCTCTCCTCTCCTCTCCTCTCCTCTCCTCTCCTCTCCTCTCCTCTCCTCTCCTCTCCTCTCCTCTCCTCTCCTCTCCTCTCCCCTCTTTTCCTCCCCTCCTCTCCCTTCTTTCCCTCTCCTCTCCTCTCTCAGCCCCTCTCCCCTCCTCTCCTCTCTTCTCTCCTACTCTCTCCTCCCCCTCTCCCTTTCCTTCCTCCTCTCTTTCCTCTCTTCCTCCTCCTCCTCTCTTCTCCTCTCCCCTCCTCTCCCGTCCTCTCCTACTCTCTCCTCCCCCTCTCCCTTTCCTTCCTCCTCTCTTTCCTCTCTTCCTCCTCCTCCTCTCCTCTCCTCTCCTCTCCTCTCTTTTCCTCTCCTCTCCCCTCCTGTCCTCTCCTCTCCTCTCCTCTTCTCTCCCCCTCCTCTTTTCTCCACCCTCCCCTCTTCTCCTCCTCTCCTCTTATTTCAAACGTAAAAACCTTTATTTGCATGATTGTGACAACAGAGACGACACGATCATCACAAACCTTCCACCTCTTCCACCGTCCATCTCTCCCTGGCCGAGAGACTTATCTGTTCATTCGGCAGTGTGTGTGTCTGTGTGTGTGTGTGTGTGTGTGAGGATTATGCAGCATCAGAGCCAGATTTGGTCCGTATGCTCCGAGGCTACACCCCCCCCCCCCCTCCTCCCCCTTCCTCCTCCTCTTCCTCCCCCTCCACCAGCAGCAGCAGATTATGTGTCCTTCATCGCACAAACCTCACAGGCTGCAGCCAAAAAACTGGATGATATTTCAAAAACACATGAACATACAAACATGAAATATGGCTAAACTTGAAGAAGTGTGTGTGTCTGTGTGTATGTGTGTGTGTGCACAGATATAAAATGTGTGTGTGTGTGTGTGTGTGTGTGTGTGTGGTTGTCTCCTCCCATCTGTCCGTCTAAAGTGTCATCAGATTCTCTCGGCTGTTTTCTTTCTTTCTCTCTCTTTTTTTTCACATATCACTGGTGTGTGTGTGTCTATTAATAAACGCACAGAGGTACATGAGACAGGATGTGGTCGCCATGGTGCAAAGTCCGCCCACGCCTTGTTCTGACTCTGTGTGTGTGTGTGTCTGTGTGTGTGTGTGTGTGTGTGTGTGTGTGTGTGTGTGTGTGTGTGTGTGTGTGTGGTCAGACGTTGGGTTTATGCATGACAGATGATGCAAGCAGTTCCTATTTCAAATTATTTGTCTCGCTGTGTTAGTTGCCGTTTCTTGCAGAACAAAAAAAAGTTGTCAAGGACAAAGGGGACACACGCACACACAGACACGCACACACACACACACACAGACACGCACAGACAGACAGACACACACACACACACAGCAGAAGAAGAAGCCTGTTCAAACTTTTTCTTTTTACCGTTTACGTGTGTGTGTGTGTGTGTGTGTGTGCTTGACTGTGTGTGTGTTTCGAGTGTGTGTGTGTGTGTGTGTGTGTGTGAGTGCTTTCCCTTGCATTTTCTAAAGCTGAAGGTTGATTTGAAAGTCGGGCTGTTACCATGGCAACCTCGCATGCCTTTGCGTTTACCAAGTTTAAATGTCAGGAGGCACACAAAAAAAAGCTGAAAAATTGTGTAATTAACAACAAGCAGACCTGGGTCAGCTATTATTTGCAAGCGATAGGCTACTGTGTTTGTTTTATCCCACCTCCACGCTCCGGACGGGCGGGGTTTAAGAAAAAAAAAGAAGAAAAAAAAGGCATCATGATTCACTTGCTCTCGTCTCTTGCAGCCTGTGTCTTCAGTATGAAAACTAAAAAGCTCAAAGATGCTGAAGCATCGCTGAACGTCTGTCTGCGTTAAACCCCACCTGTGTGCCGCTGCAAGGTGTTTAAAACAAACGCACAAGGAAGATTTAAACACCTCAGAGACGTGAGTTTTTGTTGTGTGTGTGTGTGTGTGTTTGAAGTGTGGAGATGTGTGTATTCAGTGTTTATCTCTCTACAGACACACAAACCAGACTGCACCTCTTTCATCCTCTCCTCTGTTTTCCTTCTTTCATGCTTTTCTCTAACGTCTCCATCTCTTCCTCTTCTTTTTCTTCTTCCCAATCCCTTCGCTCCATGTCTAGTCTTTGCTGCCTCACTCCCTCCCATCTCTTTGCCCCGTTCCTTCCTCTCCTTCCTCCTCCCGCCCCATCTCTCTCTCAGTCTGCCATCTGCTGGAGGAAGTCGGTCACTGCGGCTCACGGTTAAATAAAAGAACCACCACCACAGCTGCTGGTGACATTGACATTGAAGCAGCTTTTTTTTTATTTATTCCCGCCTCGTTTGGCATTCCAGCATCGTCCGTCCGAACGTCCCGAGGTCTCATCATTACAAAAACATGGCCGTGTTTTAAAAAGGTCAGGGGGTTGGTCGTCTGCAGCAGCCAGCGTCCGTCTGTTTTAATTAGCTCTGGCACGGACACACCTGAAAGTGTCTCTGTGCTGTTTCCAGTTGCTCATGAATAAACAGCTGCTCCATTGTGGAGGAAAAAACACCGGCTTTACGTTCAACACTGATTGTTTTATAGTTGCATGAAGCATTAAAAATATCATGTTGGATTTCCTGCAGCTTGTATAAAAATACAACAACATGCAGTCACTGTGATATTTACGGATGTAATTACTGTACAAAACATCATGTGTCACGGTCTTCTCCTGAAATTTGGACATTTCTCTTAGTTCCTCTAACAAAGAGGAACCAATAGTTTCTCTGCCAATTTGAATCAGGCACAAATACATGATTGTTGTTGTGCATTGTTTTAAAAACAGAACAAGTTTAATCATTTAGTATCTTATAAAAGCCAGATGGTTTTTATCCTAGAGAGAAAAAAACTTTTATTTTGAAAGGCAATACCAAATCTTTATATGTACAGCATGTGTGCAACAAAAGAAAAATATTTACAGCCAGTTAAACAAAATATGAGGTACTGATGACGAGACAGAGGAACAGGGTACATTCAAAACAACACACTGTGGTTTATAAAGCTGCAGGATAAGATTTTTTCTGGAACTGTGTGAACTCATGCAGACGAGGTAAAACACTTGTCGCTCCTGGGAAAGCTTTCTTGTCGGCCTGATTGCACGAAGGAACTCGAGGCGTTAACACAGCGACAGCTCAGTGGTCTCATTGAAGTGGATGGAGATGCTGTGCTGCTGCTGCTGCTGCTATAAAGGTTTTAACACGGCATCTGTGGGAGATTAGAGGAAAGATTTGGAAGATTGATATCCAATAATCGGGTCGAGGCATGTTTGTGTTCGTCAGACAGAATCCACCTGAGGTCTGGATGATGCTTAAGAGGAAAATGTGGCGTGTGAAGAAAGAGGAGTGAGGAGCAGAGTCTGCATACCAGATTAAAATGCAGAGGACGTCTCTGTCTGTCCGTCGTCTTCTTCTTCCAGATTTCAAAATAAAATGCACAATTTAGTTCCAGTTATCATTTGATAGCTTAATAATAAATCTATCTATACATTTTATGACATTTCTTTTCTTTTTTATCTCACCCTCGTTGTTTACTCTCACTTTCACCCTTCTTTCTTTTTCAAGCTTCCAGCACATACTCATCCATGCTCATACATGTAGGCACAAACAGAACAACACACACATATTCATAAACACACACATACTTCTGATACATATGCATCTTCCACCACAATATATGTACAAACCGCTAACACCACTGCACTTGTCTTCTTTAATTTGTCTAATTTGTCTTGTCAATCCTTGTAATAAGTTGTTTTCTATGTCCTTCTCTGTTTGTGTCTGTTCCCCACTTGTTCCGTAACTATAGCGCCTAATAGAATAAAATATAATTCAATAAAAAATAAATCAAATCAGAATCCCATTGGGAAAGCTGAGATATACAGATGTTTAGGCTACCTTTAGCCGTTTAGCTTCGTCTAGCACTAACAAGCTAATGAAATGCACCATTCAATAAGTTTTATAATGTTAGAAGGTATTAATGGAGACAGGTGTGATCACTAATGAAGTGGCCTGGTGTCTCTCTGCAGCACAGACAGTCCCAGACAGAGATACCACCACCACGGCCGCTATCAAAAGAATTTCACATTAAAAGCGCCGCTACACGACTCATTAAAGTCGCTAATGAAGCTCTTTGACCCGATTCTGCTTCAAATTTAACCACAAATGATTCGGTTGGAGAGACAGAGATCGGGGTCACTAGGAAATCGAGTTTTTTTTTTTTTTTTTTTGGAAAGAAAAAAGCGACAAAAGAAGGGGAGGAGGAGGAGAGGAAAAAAACACAGCGAAGGAAGCTGAGGGGGCGAGACGGAAAGATGGAGAGACATAGAGACACACACAGAGAGAGAGAGAGATGGTGTCAGTGAGTGAGTCTGCAGGGAACAGCATGTTTCTGCTCATTAAAGACAGAATGATACGCAGACTGGCAGAAAACACACACACACACACACATATTCATGCATGCACACACTCACACAGACATACACACACACATATGCATGTAGGTACACACACACACACACACACACACACATACTCACACAGACACACACTTGCAGTAATTTGCCTTGGCAGATGAGACACTGATCTGACACTGAAGGCAGTGCGATGACAGAGCGTAGGCAGCAGAGAGCGCACACACACACACACACACACACACACACACACACACACATATACACAGGACAGCTCATGCACTCTGACAAGACATGTGTGTGTGTGTTTTTGTGTGTGTTCACAGTGACGACCTCATCACTTTGACATGACTGGACTGAATGTGCAGCGATCAGACACAACATTGAAAACCAGTCGTTGATTCTAATGTTGTGGTTATTTACACAATGTGTGTGTCTATATGTGTGTGTGTTTGCATTTTTTGTGTGTCTAAAATCAGTACTGGGACAGGGGGGAAGCCATGTGTGTGTGTGTGTGTGTGTGTGTGTGAGTGAGCGAGCAGTCAGACAGGTTCCTCAAGTTCTATTTATAGCCTGAAGGAAGTAGGCTTGTTCTTGCATGAACACACAAACTCACACACACACAGACACACACATACCACTCCTCTCAGGTGTGTGTCGTATAAGGTTAGGGGAGGGACTCATTTGCATGCCTCAGGTTGTGTGTGTGTGTGTGTGTGTGTGTGTGTGTATGTGTGTGTGTGTGTTTAAGTAAGAAAAAAGCCCACATACTGTATGTAAGAGAGGCGTGTCCTGCAGCAGCACACCTGAGGGGGCGGAGCTTCCTCACAAGGGAAGTTTGAAGAGAGGGAGGAAGTGCTGGGGTTGTGTATTGTTTGAGGAACTGCTGGTGTGGTGTGGTGTGTAGTGGAGGGAGCGCTACGGCCGAGGTGGGGCAAGAACAAGAACCGGAGAGAGTTGAGAGGAAAGTTTACACGGACTGAGCGGGAAAAAAAGAGGATTTCAGGAGTTTATTTAAAGCAGAAGTAGAAAAAGAAGAAAACATGGCAGGAAAGGACAAATCCAGGTAGCAGCGGCTCCACAACAACCGGCAGGTGTTTGAAAGAGAGCAGCAACACATCCTTATACCACGCAGGTTGATTTTTTTATAATTTTTTATACAAAAAGAATTACGCATCACGTACAGGAAGTGAGGTCATAGTAGCGTAGCGCCAGATGCTGGGCCTGTGTCGGTCCAGCGGGTGCTGCTTCGCCCCCCTGTTGTTTGGATATGAGGGAGGAGGAGGAGGGGAGGGGGACGACAGCCAGCTCAGCAGCGAGGACCACCTGAGCTCCAGCCACATCCACAACAACAGTCTACAGGTGGACCAGGTCAGTGTGTGTCTGTGTGTGTGTGAGAGAGAGAGAGAGACCCTCCAAACAGGAAGTCAAACTCAGGCTCTTCAGTGGGTTTTCCACATTTCTAAGGGTTGTTTATTCTAGTTGTAGTAGTTGGTTTTCCCCTGACCCTTTCCTCTATTTGAGTGTGTCTGTGCGTGCAGTGCTATTTACACTCTGTGTGTGGTCTTACATTTGGCATTTGATCATCACATTGCGGTTAAAAACAACAACTTTTCGCACCTTTGTCACCTTTTTATATCTTAAAGGAAGAAGCTGGCAGCGTTGTGTTGTGTTGTGATGTTACTTTCCAACAAAGGGCAGACAAGACTTCTCTTTTCTTCTATCTTTACTTCTATCTATCTTTCCCCTGTGGCCAATTCTTTCACACTGACAGTGCAGATGTTCGAATGCCAAAAAAAAAAAAGGGTTTTTATTGCAAATCCCCTGTTCTCCAAGCACACACATGTTTATCCCTGTAGTAGCAGCAGCAGCAGCAGCAGAGAAGTGAGTCATTGGTTCATCTTTGATGTCATTATGCCTCTGATGGAGTAACAGCTCCTGGAAAAACTGTCTTCACCTTCAAGTTCTGCTTTTTTTTTTTTTCCTCCATCAGCCAAACAAACTCTACATGTCAGTCCGCAGGTCACTCATCCCTCTCTGAAATATTCCTACCAGTGTGTGTGTGTTTAGACTGAGGGTCAGGACGAGAGGTCGTTGTCGTTGTTGTGCGTTTTTCTTAAAAAGTGAAGCCGACAGAACAGAAGCGAGTTTGTCGGAGGCCTTGTGTGCTTTTTTGCAGATGAGTAAGTATGTGTGCTAATGCGCTCTTGTGTAAACAACCACTTCACGGCTTTGTAAGTGTATGTGTGTGTGTTTGTGTCTGTGTGCGCACATCGTGGGTCTGCTGGGGGATGATTGTTGTGATGCAATTAGTCCTGCTCTAATGAATACACTGATCTGTCTGACAACATCTCTCAGCTGGAGAGGAGATGATGATAAAGAGGAGAGGAAGAGGAGGAAACACCATCAACAGGAGTGGCTGGCTTTATTGTGCAGGAACTGACCTTTATATATATATATATGTATATGTTGGCGTTGATATGGCCATATGTCCCCGTACACGCGTACTGTTTGCTCTGCTGATAACCGCCCTCTGTGCACAGTGCAAGTAGTCAATCAGGAGGAAACCACACATTTTAATTAATTACTCAACCAGGCCACTTGACTAAGGACACATTATTATGTACAGAAATGGCCTGGAGGAGGCGGAGAGATGAGAAGGTCACGCATGCTGTAGCTGTAGCTGTAGCCACGCTCGCATACTGTGCATGACAATGAGATTGTTGCATTACTGTAAGTGGAAAGTTTTTTTTTCCCACATATCACTGGTTGTGATTATGCACTAAAACTGTGGGAATATCTAGTTTTATTAGTTAAAAAACAAAAGAAGGCACATACTCTTTTGAAATGCACCCACACCCATGCAGCTACTGTACTAATCCACCCCGTCTTTTGTTTCCAAAATGTTACTTTAACCGCAGCGATACACGTGTGAACACACCTTTTATCCGCAGGGTTGAGATCCATTAGCATTTTTTTAATCAAACCTGACTGAAAAATGCTTTCAGATCATTTACAGCATCAATTTAGCTTCAGCTTCAGGCTAAATCTCCTTAAATTTGAGCTAAGTTAAAGGGGAACTATGCAAGTCTAGTCGCTTTTCAGCTCTTTTGCTAATCCTCCTCCTGGTCATGTGCGTTTTGTTTACAACGAAACCGGCGAGAATAGCCATAGATAACGTTATATGTTATATACGGTGTTACAATGTGTATATTTGTGTAGTCTTATCTGTCATAAAGAAGAGATTACAGGGGGTTACAGGGCGCGTCTGTGTCGTGGTGCTGCCGAGACGAGATCTAGGAAGTTGGCTTTAAGCCAAGAGACGCTACATGGAAGGCAGAAAGCCTCCATTCTCTCTCATAACAAGTTACAAGTCATTTATTAAACCATCAGAGTAACTCCAAAGCTGTTTAATTAAGGTAAAAATGTAAAAAAGTTAAGATAAAACTCCTGCATAGTTCCTCTTTAAGCTAAATATTCAAGCTAGGAACTAGCATAGCCGCAGGGACGCGACTTCAACGAGCCTCTGTGTTGTGTCGCTCTTGCACTTGTTACAACATCCTGAGTCGGATCTAACTTCCAGTATGCCCTTCAGCCATATCAGTGGTTGCTATGTCATTAGCGGCTTTTGTCAAACAACAACAGTCTGATTAGCTTATTTGACTGACAGCTCCCCTTGGCGTTTCTGGGGCAACCGTGGATATAAGCCCCCGATTGGTTTGGAAGCGAGCGCGGGAGTGTCGCACCCTCGCCGTTATCTCCGACGACGTGTCAGGTGGTTCAGCAGAGAGACCTTTACACTTTCATGTTTGTGTGTTTTTCTTCGTCTTTCCTTTTCTTCTTCCTCCTCAAGGCATCGTTGTTTGTCTCTGTTTGTTGTAATTCCTGCATCTCACCTTTTTTTTCCTTTTTTTTGTTATGTTTGTTTCTCTTCCAGCTCTTTGTCGCCGTCACAGCTCCGTTTCCCATTACTATCTCCTCTCACTAATGAGCCATGCCATCAGGCCATCCATCTTTTTCTCACCATCACTCCTTCCCCACCACTTCCTCTCCTCCTCCCCTCTTCCTCTCTTTTTCTGTGACAATGTGAGATTTGCCGTCCCTTGGGGTATAAAAGCGCATTTATACTAAGATAGAAACGTGCACTG
This sequence comes from Trachurus japonicus, assembly GCF_045865225.1. Lineage (NCBI taxonomy): Eukaryota > Metazoa > Chordata > Actinopteri > Carangiformes > Carangidae > Trachurus > Trachurus japonicus. The sequence continues at coordinate 16,209,652 of NC_140924.1, forward strand.
TGGGAGCACAGGAGTCTCAATGTGCTTCATTACAATGCGGGATATCTCATGGATGCACATGTACACAAACACACACACATACACACACAAACATACATTCAGTACACACATGCAGCTGAGAAATGAGATTGTGATGGAGCGATGAATTAGATTTATCACTGGTTCGGAGGTGCCTCTGACTTGTATTACTCCCTCCGTTCAGACAAGCCAAGGCCATTACTGCAAAGATAGAGGGGCAGAGAAAGTGAGACGCAGAAGATGAAGTGGAAAGTGGAAGGGAAGGGGGGGAGAACGCACGAAGATGGATGAGTGACGCTGAGATAGAAAGAGAGACAGTGGGAGATGCCATTTAAACAGAAATAATGCAGACGGATAAATGGGTGAAAGGAAGACAGATTAAAAAGAGATCCAAGATCGGAAGAGGTTGTAAAACAGGTGCAGGTGCAAGTAAAGCCAGTCGTGCGAGATATTAACACCTTTCACTTTCCTTCCAGTATTTATTCATCCTGTTTCCTCGTCTACTTTCTTTTAGCTGTAGGCTACCTACTTCTACACTGCTGGAGGCATTATTAGTCTTCATGATCGACCCTGTAAGATAAACTATGGGTTCCAGCCCTATAGAAAAGGTATACAAGTAATGTCATGAGACATAGACATCGACATAATTATAAATCAAGATGATGAGGAACCTATAGGCATGATAGGTGCCTGTATGTAAACCATATACAGATGCTCCGTGTACTTACATGATCCTACTTGTTTGTTTGATGTAGGACTGTTCACAAGTCTGTGACTGTAGGCTATGTAATTGGATGAGACCAGAGGAAAATGTCCTGCCTTGGCTGTAAAATATAGTTTTTTCTATTTCTATTTCTATTCTAAATTAAAGGCCAAGTAAGCTACTGGTAGGCTACAAGCTAAAAAAAAATGGCTGGGCTACATGAAAATCTTAAATAACTTTGCCGAACATGACCTGACCCCCTGTTCTTACACCAAAACAACAGTTTGATCCCTTAGTTATAAGAATATGTGCTTTAATTGTGTGTGTTTCTTTTTTAGGAACTATACAAGCACAAGCTAGCTGTGAGCAACTATTGTTTTTTTGGGGGCACAAAGTAAAGACCTACTGTTCCATTGCCTAGCCAAAATACAGCTTGAAAGGTTAGCACTTCGCTAAGATCAAAACGCAGTTTTCTTTTACCTAATGGGCCTGTTAAACTTTATCATTTAATTTAAAAGAAAAGGGTAATGCATCAATTACCTCTGGGGAATAAGAGACAACTTACTGAGTTAGCTTAGCGCTAATGAAGAAATGACAACATGAGTTATGCTAAACTTGGTTATAAATTATTCTTTTTTGTAACAGTCAGTGAGCGTCTCACCCAGCAGAGCAGCATTTATAACTTGTTAGGGTGATTGATGAGTTAAATCAAACTAAGAGATAAATTAAGAGCAGATTCCCGATGACTATTTCTGTCTTTTACTTTCCACACATACTCAGTTTTTCTCTTTTACATTCAGAGGCTCACACACTCACACTCTCTCTCTCTCTCTCTCTCTCTCTCTCTCTCTCTCTCTCTCTCTCTCTCTTGTCCTGCTGTCGGCTCTCGGGGGTTGCTGGTCGTTGTCATGCAGGTGGCGATCCTCTCCTGTCTGAGTCTCCGATTCTTCCCCTTGGGGCAGATTTCCCGATCGTGCACTGATCTGGAGACACTGCCAAGTGACTGCTGCTGAGCCAGCTGCTCTCAGTCAACCATGTCCGACCGACTGTGAAGTTTTTCAGAGGTTTTTTACACCAGAAAAGCAGCAGCAGCAGCAGCAGCAGCAGCATACCTGTGCAGCGGAAAGCACCACACAACCTTTTGTTTTTTATTACACTGAAATCTAGCAGTCGGTTATCGACTGGATAAGAAGATAAGAAAACCAATATCCTTTCCCCCTCTCTCTCTCTCCTTCTCTTTTTTTCTCTTTCTCCATCTTCCCCTCCGGCACATTTTCGTCATATCGCTCTGTGGTGATAAAATCAATTAAAGGACCCTTGTGCTTGTTACACGGAGAGCTTTTCCACATTTAGTCTGTTAGATCCACGGGTAAAACAAACCGCAAAAGAGCCGAGGAGCAAAATTACTTGGATCTGAATGTGATTACCTAGAATTTTATTTCCTCTGGGGGAGAGGGGGGCTTTGGAAATTACTTCTTGCAGTCATATTTTTCAGACACCATTATTATAATCAGACATTTAAAAAAAAAAAAACAGACTTGGCGACTCACAGTTTACCTTTAGGGGCAAGCTGATTCATTTACAGGTGACGTGTGTGGAGGTTAATGCGAAAAGAGATGCACAATTAGTCACCCTGAGTAATATCTACTATTGTGTATGATGTCATCTATTAAATTCTGTGTGAATGATGTTTTACCTACTGCCTGGATATGTACAAACACATTCCAGTTAATCTGATCCAGTTTTTTTTTTTTTTTTTAAATCTTACTGCATGTGTGAAGAGCTCTGACACACACAGACACACACACACGGGCTGATGCAAGCGAATGGTTATCTCGTCACATGGGCCGATCTAATGAAATCTGCTTGTGCAGGAATGCTGTTACATTGGGGTGATAACCTGGCAGGTATAGGAAACCGTCGGTAACGTGATCAGAGTCTTAAGACTGTATGTGTGTGTGTGTGTGTGTGTGTGTGTGTGTGTGAGTGTGTATAACCACCAGGCCTGGGCATCCTCTCGTTTTGAGAAATGAGGATCTCCATGGCGACCCTTCTTCTCCCATCTCAAATTGATTACCCATGGTGCCTTCTGTCCTCTTAAGGCATGTGCTGTACTCATAAATAGACATAGAGAGAGAGAGAAAAGCGCTACAGTCAGATCACTGGGGAGTTTCAGCAAAGTGAAATCCGCTGCTATCAAATCAAATGTGTGTGTGTGTGTGTGTGTGTGGGAATAATTTCCACCTCCTACCTGCTGCATCACCTCATCTCTACTGCTCCATTATGGCTGAACAAGACATTACCTCATTAACACATTCCCTATTTACTAGAGACGAGTCAACTATTTGTAGAAGCGCCGGTTCCTTCAACGTTCCCACTGGTCCGGTTTTATAAATTTGAAACAGGAAATGTTTTTTTTGTTTGTTTCTTTTGTTTTCTGGTCCTTCTAAGTAAATTTATGTTTCTGTGATTGTTGCCGACTCACTTGTTGACAGATTCAGTCGACACCTCCTGGCTCATCTCTGTTGTGTGTTGTTGTGTGTGTCGGACTAAAACAAACGCTCCTGGTGACACTACACTGCAAAAACTCAAAATCTTTCCAAGAATATTTGTCTTATTTCTCGTCAAAATGTTATTTCTAGTCAAAACAAATCTCATTATACTTAAAATAAGACTCATCACCAAAAAATTAACTTGTTTTTAGATAATTTTCACTTGTTTCAAACTAATTTTCACTTGAAATAACTAGAAAAATCTGCCAGTGAAAGCAAGTTGTTTTGTGCTTGTAATAAGGAAGAAAAACTTGCTCCACTATCAGATTTTTCTACTTATTTCAAGTGAATAAATGCTTGAAAGAAGTAAAAAGTGTCTAAAAACAAGCTACTTTTTAATATGACGAGTCTTATTTTAAGTATAATGGGATTTGTTTTGACTAGAAATGACATTTTGATGAGAAATAAGACAAATATTCTTGGTAAGATATTTGAGTTTTTGCAGTGTATCCAAACTGTTCTCCTTTTTGTTCTCCTATTTGTCTGTCACTTGGATCTGAATGCACCATAACGTCTGTTTTCTTTTCCTCTTCCCCCACTCCTCTCTCTTTCTCTCTTTCTGTCTCTTTCTTCTGTCTGACAATAGAAAAGTGTGAAGGAGGGGATCCTGTTGAAGCAGACCAGCTCCTTCCAGAGATGGAAGAGGAGATACTTCAAACTCAGAGGGAGGACGCTTTACTACGCCAAAGACTGCAAGGTAGCTACAGCAGGAATGTGTGAAACGGCCTGCAGCACTTCTGTCAGGATGTGTTTGGTATTTGTAAGAAATGCAGAAGTGCTCATCAGTGTTCAGAGAGCTGTGAAAGTTACAAACTGTGTGCACACATGCTCACCGAGGCTTTTCACGGAAATGAAATGTGATTAAATGTGAATGCAATAAAGTTAAGAGTTGTTTTTTTTATTTTTTAATTTATTCCCTTCATTAGTCTCTGATTTTTGATGAAGTGGACCTATCAGACGCCAGCGTGGCCGAGACCAGCACCAAGAACATCAACAACAGCTTCACGGTGAGTCACAGGTGGATTTACTGTAACAAATGAAAGTTTAATATGTTATTTTTATCATATTTATTTATATATCTCATATCTTATATATTTCTGCTGGCAGTGCATGTCTGTGGAGGACAGTGCTACATTTGCAGCTAGCATGTAGCATTTGTGTCAACTTCAATTAGAATTGATTTATTTACCAAATGTAAACGGTGCCCAGGAACACGCAAAACATACAATTACAGTTAAGTTAGAAGCTAAAATAATAATAATAGTAATGATTTTAAGATGAATACACTGAGCATGAAACGCATGTGTTGTTGTTGTTTGCGCTAATTGGGCTTTTACATTAAAAACAGCCAGTTTTCATTATAATAAAACCTCAGTACAGACGTGAAGTGTGTTGATTGAGACGTATAAACTCTAAGAAGAAACAAAACCAAAACAAAACAGACTAATCTATTGATAACACAATAAGCTAAAAACGTACAGACACAGAGTCTAAAAACAGAGACAAATCAATATCAGACCTTCATAAATAACAACATGATAGAATTAACCAGAACTGGGAGCGGCGCTGACTCTGCTCTTAGCAGCACTTACACCTGCAGTTAATCAGATTTCACTCTGTCTGTGATGTTTTTCCTGCAGCGTTGCCGCCGCAGCTCGGCTGTCGGATGTTTCGCTCCACTTCCTGTCTCTGATTTATTTTTATTTTTCACCCCCCAAATCCTTTTCTCTTCCTCTATTCGTCTCAGGTGATCACTCCGTTCCGTAAACTGATGCTGTGCGCCGAGAGCAGGAAGGAGATGGAGGACTGGATCGGCGCTCTCAAATCCGTCCAAAAATGGGAAACCTACGAGGTGAGCTCCTCCTCTGTCTCCTCTTCTTCTCCTAACACGTCATTATTTATCCTCAGCTTCTTTCCCTCTCATCCACCTCTTTTTATTCCTCTCATTCTTTCTCTCTTATCTGCTTCACGTTTCAGATTGATGTCTCTCATAAAGAATCAGAGCCTCGGCTTTAACAGGCCCATAAAGACGTGCGCGCTGCTATCCAAGCTTTAGTTTATATTCCAGACTTTCAGCTCTTTTACCGCCGAAGCATTTAAGGCTTTTAATTTACGTCGACGTGCGATCCGTCTGATCTGGAAGGTTTAGACTCCCGGTGATGGATGGCGTGGTGTTTTAAATGAATCCTCTCCAGTATTTTGACGTCTGCCGAGTTATGAACTCTTTGAAACGAGCGGAAAGAGGAGCTACTTTTCTACCGGTGGGGGAGTTTGTTTTGACAGTCCTGTCCTGCCGTCTCTTCAGGCTGGAGCTGTGTTTATCCCACGGCTGCTCATCTGTAACGCTCCGAACTTCTCCTTCACGTTCCCGCCACCTGAGGCCACAGAGTTTAATAATATGTGCCGCTGATGATGTCATTATCTCATCCCTGCATCCATGTGTCCTGCGGTGGTTTTAGAAATATAAAAAGTCACCGTCCCATCCTGTAACACGCCTTCCCTCAGGCTGTTTGTTTTGATGCAGCATCCCTCGTGTTTCTTCTCCTGTCCTTTTCAGTTGTTTCCACCTCCTTTTTAACACTTTATTGAAAAAAATTCAGTTACAGTCAGAAAATGGACCTTTCGTTAAAACAGAACAAAGTCTGGCATCTCACATTAAGAAAATAAATACATGCATATGAGATATATAAAGTAAACAAAGTAAGTATAATGTCAATGCAGGTATAAAGTTAACATAATAAAAAAAATAAAAAACAGGCAGGGCATATTTCATTTCTCTAATCTATAGTTCTTGAATTATGTTTACAGTATGCAGACATTTCTTATTGTCAATCATTTTTATACATTCTAGGTAGTTCTTAAATTCAATTTCAAACACAGGAAAGAAAAAGATCGACCTTTAGAGAATTTGAGTTTATGGATGTGAAATTTCGCAATTAGAATGATCAGATTAATTAACTGTTGAATTTTCCGCTCCTTATTATTATAAATGAATTGGAAGGTTGGAGTTGTTTCCACCTCCTAACCCCCAAACACTCACAGCTTGTGATGTCATCGTCCTCTCCTTCTCGTGCTTCCTGTCTCTCCTCAGGCCAGCCAGTTCAACATGGAGCATTTCTCCGGGATGCACAACTGGTACGCCTGCTCGCACGCCAGGCCGACCTTCTGCAACGTCTGCAGGGAGGCGCTGCCGGGTGTCACCTCCCACGGCCTGTCCTGTGAAGGTACACACACACACACACACACACACACACACACACAAACACACACAAACACACACAAATACACACGTCTGAAGACACACTCCATGGAAGATGCAACCAAGTAACTATGGATTTTAAAGACCAATACCGATATTATTTCATTTCATTTATTGTTTATTTGACAAGGACAATGTACATTAATGAACAATTGGTGACGCACACATGACGTCATGTAAATGCACCGGATTTAGCTCAAGGACAGACAGACATACCATAAAAAACAGAAAACAATAGGAAGCTACTGTACCTGCGTAAATATAAGAAAAAACTGAATAGTAGCAGCAGTTACAACAATAAGAAAACAGAAAACAACCTACATAAATATAAGAGAGGACAGAGTACTAGCAGCAGTTATAACAGTAAGAAATAATTATGAGAAATGACCTCACATTTTGATCAAATTTTTATATGAATGATGATGATTTTTTTGTTTTGTAGGAGAAAAACAAAATTAGATGGAGTAAAAAGTGAAAAGTGAAAGTAGAGTTTTTGGCTTCTAGTTGGCGTCTCATTCCAGGGAGTGGCACATTTTGACACGGTGACACCATGTAAACTATTTCCAATAGGAAACTGAACACACGTGCAGCTTATTGAGGTCGGTGACACTGGTAAATCTGATTTTAAAGCAGATTTTTAATTTTGTCGTAAAGTAAAATTGCTCCAAGGATCAAACAGATTTGTCCTTGGTTTGAAAGAGTTAAACTCAGACGTGTCCTAGATTTTGCAGCATCGTAATGTAAGATATGATGCAACAAGATAAGATAAAAACTTTATTGATCCAACAGTAGAAGAGAAAAGCAACACAAGACAGAACATGTAATAAAGAAATACATGTTCGATAAGAATAGAAACAGAATAACTAGAAATGTTATATACAATAATAATAGTACAAATATAAAATATATAAAGAGTTTGTCCATGTTTCATCATTATATATGTATTTTAGTCATTATACTGCTGTAAACCAATGAACTGTGTGTATCTGTCCTCTGCAGTTTGTAAATTTAAGGCTCATAAGCGCTGTGCAGTTCGCTCCACCAACAACTGCAAATGGACCACGCTGGCCTCCATAGGAAACGACATCATCGAGGATGAGGAAGGGGTGAGTCCGTTTAAATCACAGATACAAAAAAAAACAGCTTTTTAAATAAAAAAAAAATCCTAGTTGAGGTGGGTTTAGTACCTCTGTGTTTTCAGCATCTCCCTCTCCATCCGTGCTCCTCCTCCTCCTCCCAGGTGTCCATGCCTCACCAGTGGCTGGAGGGAAACCTGCCGGTCAGCGCCAAGTGCGTGGTGTGTGACAAGAACTGCGGCAGCGTGCGGCGGCTGCAGGACTGGCGCTGCCTCTGGTGCAAAGCCATCGTAAGTGGGGATTGATTTTCAGCCTCTGTCCTGTCGCTTCGAATCAACGTCGGTGAATTTATTTATTTAAAATCTATTTATTTGGGACATTGCTGTCGGGAACATGAAGTGTTTATTTTGAGAAAGAAAGAGGAGAGTTCACAGAGTCAGAGGATTATTAATAAAGACTAACGTGGCCGTTAGAGCTCTGGTTAATGAGCCTGTCATTTAAAACCCTCCACCTGGACGTTTCAGGACGGGATTAACACTTGAACTCTGCTCCTTTCTCCTCTTCTACCTCTCTGGTTTTATAACAGAGGGAAACACAGACTCAGTGTGTCGGTCACCAGGGAGGTGACTGTGTCTTTAAAGATAAAGATGTAATTTCACTCCCTCTCACACTGCTCTGCTTTGCAAAGGCTGCGCTGCTTTTGAGTGTTAAGAGCCCATGAACTTGTGTAATGTGGACTCCAAACCACACGCACACACACACATACACACACAGAAGCGCACACACAGGCATCGACACAAGTGGATCAGAGTGGTATTTGTGAAGGTTATAGAACTGACATTTGGCGGCTTTCAGAGGGATATAATGACCTTTCTGCTTTCTACCGAAATATATAGAATTACTAAGAAGACTCCGTGTGTGTGTGTGTGTGTGTGTGTGTGTGTGTGTGTGTGTGTGTGCAATTGCAGGTCCACAACAGCTGTAAAGAACAAATGGGGAAGGTGTGTCCCTTGGGTCAATGTCGAGTGTCAATCATCCCTCCCACGGCACTTAACAGCATTGACTCAGATGGTGAGACTGCACCTACACACACACACACACACACACACACACAGACACACTGTACAGTATATAAGGTTCAAAGTTCAGGTACGACACCTTCAATCTGGACTCCAGTTCTGTGATTCATCCTGTAATTTTTATGCAAATTGTCACATTTACGGAAAAAGAAAGTTGACTTTTGAAATGAACACGATCATTTTGAAGATGTGGAGTTGAAGCTTGTTTCTGTCTATGTATCCGTCACAAACGGGGTTCCCACGCATCCTGGAAAACCTGGAAAATGGTTGACCAGTTCTCCAGTCATGGAAAACACATGGAAAATTAGAGAAACAGCTACAGTACCAGAGCCTTATCTATTTGACTTTTTCAGACCTCACTAAGGATTTCTTAACGAATGAACTAGCGATTTTGAGTTGATGAGTGTTTCCAGTACTGGTCCATGAGCATGAGGGTTTTCTCTCCTCTGCGAGTTGAGGAGTAGAGGAGGAGCAGAGGGCTTCTGTAGGCATGGTTTAAAAACAAAAACAACATATTGCGAACTGCGAACATTGCGTTGTTCTATGATAAGACATAAGACTGTTTATTTATCCCACACCTGGGAAATCTGGTTGTTGTAGTAGCGTTGTAGCACAAGATAAAAAAGTAGAAAAATATAAAAACAATACAAAACAAACATATACTACAAAGAGAGAGGTTATGTGCCAAAATGTTTCAATGATATATACAGTTATTTATGAGAATAGAATAAATATTATATACATAGTGTTGGTAGTTGGCAGAAGAAACTGTTGCACAGACGCGGGGTGTATGGGAGTGTACAGCAGTAAGTTGTGCAGTCTGACACAAAAATCAAAGTGTTGGACATAAATAAATAAATAATAACTATAGACTGTGTAAATACAGCCTAAATAGTGGAAAATGAAAACTAGAAAAGTGTTTGAAAGTGCAAAAATGGCCGATTTTTGTCATAATTTCGTAATTTCTAAGCATGTAAGAGATTATCTCATAGATAAGTTAAGGCCACAGACTGCACATCTTTAAATCAGACTTGAGGATGAGAGAGAAGAATAAACATGGAAACAATCTGGTTAAATGTACAAAATAAGGTGCAACTGTCGTGTACGGTGTATTAACACAATGTCCTGGTAAATGATTTCAACAAAAGAGTTGAAACCCTGACAAACTAAAACATTTCAGCAGCTCCAAATATAGATGTATTGTTTTTCTTCTCTCAGGCTTCTGGAAAGCCACGTCGGCCTCGTGCTCCAGCCCCCTCCTCGTCCTGGTCAACTCCAAGAGCGGAGACAACCAGGGCGTCAAGTTCCTCCGCAAGTTCAAGCAGCTCCTCAACCCGGCTCAAGTCTTTGACCTGATGAACGGAGGACCGGAGCTCGGGTACCTCTTCACTTTTATCTCTTCTTCTTTTTGAAAAGCTGCAGTGCTTTGGGAAAACGGCTGAAGCTGATGCTCCCTCTCTCTCTCCTCTCCTCAGCCTTCGCCTCTTCCAGAAGTTTGTGACGTTTCGTATCCTGGTGTGCGGAGGAGATGGCAGCGTGGGCTGGGTGCTCTCGGAGCTCGATAAACTCAACCTCCATAAACAGGTGAGAGCGGCGAAGAGGAGGAGGAGGAGGAGGAGGAGGGGATGATGATGATGATGATATAATATAATGTAGAAGGCAGCGACTTACCTGTTGTGCAATCAAACTGTTACAGAAGAGACATTGGAAAATAAAAATCCCAAAATATTAAACCTGACAACGTGAGGCGTTCAGGGACGGATCAGAGGGTCTGAACTAATTCATTACAGCCACTGAATTAATCAGTTTTTAATGAATACCATGTCGGATAACATGTTCTTTAATCGTTTCAAATTAGCATCTCATTTAGATAAATACACGCCACATCAAATCAGATCAGCGTTAACGATGTGAGGTCGTGTCAGACGGGTCCGATTCTCCGGCGCGTTGAGACTCAGTCAGTCTGACGTTTTCTAATGTCAAAGATTTCACACCGTTCAGACTCGTCACGTCGTCGTCCATCATCATCATCAGCTGTGAAAATACAGTTCAGACTTCACTCATCATAACATGGAGTTTAATTATAGATATTTTAAATGCTGTTTGCTGTAAATGTTGGGAAGCAAACACCTTCATAAAAGATTAACATAAATTGCAAGAATCAAATATGTAGATCATATTGCGTCTGCAGCTGCTTGTTCATGACCTTAGATATAAGTATAAGAAAGCTGATCTTCTGTGTATCTGAGTGAAACCCGTAAAATCAAAAAAGTTAACTTTATTGATCTTTATTGACAGGAAATTCAGATTTGATGCAGCAGCACAAAGAGAGGAGGAACTGAATCTAAAGTGAACAGGGTCTATTGGAAATCTAATCTACCGACAATAACAACTGTAAATACATGAATGGATAAAGTGACAGACATAAAATTGATTAAAAACAGATTTTTTTTAATCATAAATTGGAACAATTTCAAACATCCTGAGAAAAAATCCCTCCCATTCCCGTCTTCTTTTCTTTCTGTTCATATGAATATATCATTGACGCTCTGCTCCTCCCTGTAGAGAAACGTGTGCACTTCACTGTGATGCTGCAGTGATTAAATGTTTAATTTAAACTCTTTAAGTTTTGGGTCCACTGGTTTATTTGTTCAGACTAATCGGACTTAGTTTTGGTTAATTAGATATGCGCGTTTTAATTAAGAAGAATAACTTGTTTGCTGCTGCCTTTAATTAAAATATGTGATATGAGGATTCGTTTTAAGATGATCTATTGATCAGAGTGTGTGTTTGTGTGTGTGCAGTGCCAGCTGGGCGTGCTGCCTCTGGGTACGGGTAACGACCTGGCCCGGGTGCTGGGCTGGGGCGGTCTCTGTGACGACGACGCTCAGCTGCTGCAGATCCTGGAGAAGCTGGAGAGAGCCACCACCAAGATGTTGGACCGGTAAGAACACAACTTCTTTCTTTTTTATTGTAAGCTTTATTGACAACAACACATGAGTTGTTTTAGAGGTAAATTCATGCAAAACCGCTGATGCGCGTTCCCGTCAGGGGCAGTTTTTCGGCAAACAGTCTCTGTATTCACCTCTAAAACAACTCTGTCTTGTAACGTTCTGTTATTACCTCATAGCGTGGTGAATGTGCAGGTCACAACTTGTCCACCAGAGCGTTTTGGAGTTGTTGGATTGTGTATTTGATGAGTTTGATGCCAAGAAATCCCATGAGCCTCTGTAGCGTAGCTCTGAGCAGCTCACGGCTCTGCTCCGCCGTTCTAAAAACAGCTTGCACCGACAATTAAAGGTAACGAACCTACTGTTATGACTATAGGGATTATGACTAATAACTAATAACTATCCCTTTAAAGGTGACAACAAGACAAAAAAGACATATTTAATGAATATGTTGTAATGCTTAAAGAGTTTTAATTTCACAGTCACATATAGAGGACATGTATTCTTTGATATCAGCAGAAAGTTCAAGAAAATTTGGCTTCTTGCCTAAAAATGTAGATTTGTGTCTGTGAAAGTTGGTTAATATGATTAGGTTCAGTTTCCACGTCATGTTTAAATCCGTGAAATGATTCAGTGAGTTTAAGTCCACTGAGCAGTGGTGCATTGATCCGTCTTTGCCCCCCGCCGTGTTTCCCTCTAAAACCGTCCGCAGGGTGTTTGTTTCCCTCACAGGACGTCCCAGATGAATGAATTAATGGAAGCAGCGTCTGGATCTAATCCTGCTTGTGGTGTTTATATATTTCTCCAGGGCAGCAGCAGTCAGGAGGAGCGAGCAATAGTCCCAACAAGCAAAAGATAATTAGATATAGAAATAAAAAAAGAAAAGATACCTCAGGCTGTTTGTTTTATTTGTGTCTCTGGAGCTGCATGAACAATTTAAAAATTAGCCTTGTACTTTTTAACGACACGGAGCTCAGCAGTGACAGGATGAACACACACACACACTTGAATCTATACTCTCTAATGTTCATGAATTCACTTTAGTTACTTTGACACCGTGGCTCCACACAGCTTCAATGTGAATCATATAAAGACTCAGTCGTGACAAGCGCACCTTGAGCTTTGAACTGTCACATTCACTCCGACGTCAAGAGCTGTAAAGTTTTTACAGTCTGAGTAAAAGTCTTGATGCTCGTGCTGGAATGTGAAGCTGAAGCAATCGGCTGCTGCTGCTGCACCCACCTGGCCGCATAACACCTGAGAAATGTACAGTGTGTCGTCGTGTAAAAATGTGTCATCGTCCCCCACGTTGCAACACTTCCTGCAGACAGGTGATCAGGGTCTGTCGTAGCTTCACCTGAGTGTTCAACAGCTGCAGAAGTGTCAAAATAACCAACTCAACATAAAAAAAAAATCCCTGTTCCTCAGCTGTTTTGATCCTGGTCATGAGTTAAAGGGATAGTTCAACATTTCGGCATATTGGCCCATTGTCATAATCCCTATAATCATAGCAGTAGGTTCATTACCTTTAATTGTCGGTGCAAGCTATTTTTTAGAACGGCGGAGCAGAGCCATGAGCTGCTCAGAGCTACGCTACAGAGGCTAATGGGATTTCTTGGTTTCCCTCATCAAACTCATCAAATACACAATCCAACAACTCCAAAACGCTCTGGTGGACAAGTTGTGACCTGCACATTCACCACACCATGAGATAATAGCAGAACGTTACCAGACAGAGTTGTTTTGGAGGCAAATTCATGCAAAACCGCTGATGTGCGTTGCCTTCAGGGTCAGTTTTTCAGCAAGCAGTCTCTGCATTTGCTTGCACTGACAATTAAAGGTTGAACTATCCATTTAACTCGTGAATTTTACAACCAAAAAGTCAGAATGAGGATAATAAATACTGAACCAAAGAAAAAACAAATCCCCAGGTTTGTTTTGTTGGTATAAAAAAGGGCGGAAAAATAAAGAAAAACACTTTGTAGCCACAGAAACAAATCCAAACCACCTTTTTCTCTCTCTCTCTGTGTGTCGGCAACTTGGATGCTAAAATACTTTGTCCAGACTGAAGCAGGAGATTTGTAGCTTTCAGACGATGTATCATGTGTCGGGGGGTTGTGTGAAGATAAAAGTCTGGTATCAGCCAAAACACAGACACCGAGGCTTCCCCATGGGTGCATTTTTAAAAAAGGCTCAGGTGCATTCTGGGTAAAAATAAATAAAGGACAGAGTGACTGTGTTTATTATCAACATGTCAAAAACTCCACAGTGCAGCTGCTTTTGTTGAGCTGTTTGTTTGGAAAATGACCAGAAACGACCAAACCACAGTAAACAAAGCCAGTGAGAGCCGATGTGTAACAAACACAAGATGTAGTTCGATGGTTGATGTTGACGTGTGTGTTTGTGCGTGTGTTTTCAGGTGGAGTGTGATGACCTTCGAGGTTCCCACCTCCAACAAACACACGCCGATCGTGAAGGAGGACGACGGCCTCGATTCTCCTCTGCAGGTAAAGTTAAACGGCGTCTACGCACCCTCATAAAATTACAGTGACAGCCTGTTGAGCTAAAACCACCGGACTTCTCACACACAGAGTGGAGGCGAGGAAAGGTCGCCTGTAAACAACCAAAACTAGATGATAGTTAAATATAGAAAAAGCTCTTCTTCTGCTTATTCACAGTTAAATTTCCATCATATTTTCTTGTTGCTGATTCACCAACAATAAATAAACTAACAATAATTTTACAACTATTTATAAGTTTATGTCTAGAAGTTGGAAGCTGTTTTCATACCGTATGTGTTGTGTTTAAGCCAAGTGTGACCAATAATTAGCTGGTGCAAGTCAGATTTCTAATGTTCGCTTATACACTTAAATTACACTTAAATATTTTAAGTTTTTTTTCTTCCTTAGACTTAATTTAAGGTATCACAGCGCTAACGAGGAAAAATAAAGTTACCTCTGGCTCCATTTAACTGCAGTGTGGTTGAGTTTTTGGAGATACATGATGAGGAGAGTGAACTCATCACAGAGAGATGATGATGATGATGATGACTCCAGTCTCTGCAAAGGAGAAATAAACCTTTTCAAACTCTTTGATAGAATCAATAATGTGCACAGTATATATTATATAACTATTGATCAGGTGTCATCAGAGGTCATATTTTAATCACAGTTTCATAGTGCAGAAATAGAATAATCTTCTCCAGGAGGTGGATTCATGGTTTGTTTGGATCTTTTAAACATTAAACATTTTCTAAAGTGAAAGTTTCTCTGGCCCTCTCCCTCAGGTCCACATCACTCAGTATGCAGACTCCGTGGCCTCACACCTCGCCAAGATCCTGGACTCGGACAAACACAGCGACGTCATTTCCTCTGCCAAGTACGTGCAGCGAATGTCTCAGAAATATAAAGACAGAGGAGAGGAGAGGAGAGGAGAGGAGGGGGGAGGAGGATAGAGAAAGATGTAGACGTAGTGAGTGCCTGGTCAATGGGTATTGATTTTTTTTTTTTATTCGTCTCTAAGGACGCACACACACACACACACACAGAGAGGGGACAGTAAGTAAAAGAGACGGATGAATCAGTGTTGAGGGGTCGTCCTCGGTGCATTAGTGCGTCGGTCGTCTTCCTTTGGGACAAGTCGAGGAGCCATTACAGTGCTCTCTCTCTCTCCGTCTGTTGTGTGTGTTTGTAGTCGAGAGCTGCTGCTGCTGCTGCTGCACATTTAAAACACTTCACACACCTCTGGGACCTGAGGACACTCGTTCTTATCTAAACACAACACCGGTGTCGTCAGTCGGACTATTTCTGCAGCCGTAGCTGTGGAGAGTTTGAACCGGTATCGACCGGCAGGAAACTCTCTGCGGTCGTTACTTAAAGAATCAGAAGTGTAATATTAATTTTATAGGTTTTTAGAAACACGAGAAAATGAATTGTGACACTTTTTGAGCCGTTACTTAAAGGTGTTGTGTTTTCGTTAAAGCCTTATCGTCTGTAAACGTTCACCTGCGACTGGTTAGATTAGATTAGTCTGGTCAGTCAGAGGTCACGGTCATGTCGGCGCTTTTCTTTTATATTATGAGACACACATGGATGACCTGATTAGGTTTTAGTGCTCAGAGGTCAAAGGTCACTGTGACAACACAGGACAAGTTTTTCGGCCGTGACTCATCGTATTCATCGTCTCATTATCAAACACACTTCACATCTTAAATGTATTAAATAAGTCTGGAAAGTTAAAAAACTCCATTAATTCAAGTTGAATTGAATCAAGTAAACCAACCATATGTGTGTGAATGTGTGTGTGAATGTGTGTGTGAATGGGTGAATGCGATGTACTGTAAAGCGCTTTGGGTATCGTTACAGGTATAGTAAAGCGCTATATAAATACAGACCATTTACCATTTACCATTTACCATATGTATTAAATGTATATATAACTAAATCAAAATAATGTAATTTATATATCTTTATTGAGTGAAACTCATTGTCGCCTCAGTTTTATTTAATTCAGGTTAAATTGTTTCATGCAATTTAATTTAAAAAGTAAGTAAAGTACATTTGATACATTTATTCAACTAATTAAAATGTACATAGTTTTATTAAATTAATCTATCCGAATTTAGTGATTGTAAATTGGTGGTAATAGAATGGAATAAAGAAAAAGTCACGATTTTAATTGAATGTTTTTTTGCAAATTAAGTTATTTGAGCTTTTTTCTTAATTTGCCTCCTATAAATACAAAGATGTGGATGTTTATTATGATTTTATTATCTTTTATGGATAAGTGCCATCTGTTATGATGTTTTTTACTGAAAGTATATTTTACTTTGATTACTAATTAGTCAGTTTAGACACTGAAGCAAGATGTAGTAGAGTGAAACTGCTGATTCCTTTTATTTTGTACAGTTAAAGTCTGGATGAACTGGAGGTTTAAAATGAAACTTCTTCATCTTTATGTTCATTAAATATAAACACTGTAAACACGTGTAAAGAGGCTTCGGGGAACAAACAGAGCATTAACTTCTCGTTATGTAATTTGAAAGCGAAGTCATGTCGGGATGCACCTGCTGGATAAACACGAGGATAAGACTCCAGTAAATGAGAAAACATTTGTGTTTTGTTTTATTGTTTTGTTTTTTTTCAAGTAAAATTCATTTTAACATGATTCAATATTTGCAAAAAAAAGGCATCAGCGCTGTGTGAGTTCAGAGCAGCCGCCCTGCTGAGTCACACAGCAGCAATGTAACAGCTGTGAGTAAATAGTGACTGTGTGGAGGCGACGGAGCTGACAGGCAGGTGGGCGACAATGAAACAGGACTGTGTGTGTGTGTATATACTGTGTGTGTGTGTGTGTGTGTTTGTATAATCTCCAAACACAGCGGCTGTGCAGTGAATCACCAAATCTGAAAACGTTTTAACCCGATAATGTTTCATTTTCAGCGTTAATCACGTTAACGTTCGCCTTCTTTCTCTCTCTTTCTCTCCGACCCTCCGTCAGGTTCCTGTGTGGGACAGTGAACGATTTCGTGGCGGAGGTGGGGAAGGCGTACGAGAGAGCCACAGAGAACAAAGAGGAGGCAGATGCGATGGCAAAGAAGGTAAATGGTTCTCTGTGTGTGTGTGTGTGTAATTGTGTGTGTTATATAAGAAGGTTGTGTAACAGTAACTAGTGGCTAAAGTGTAGGTGTGTGTCTGTGTGTGTGTACTGTACATAATAGGGAGCGAGATACAAAAGTGAGTTTTTATGTTGAAGGTTCAGCGTCGCTCCTCTTTTCAATAATGTGACTCTTCATAAGAATTTGAAAGAGTCATTGAATAATAATGAGTGTTGAAGAGGTCAGAGTGGGAAACGTGGGTTAAAGTTGCATTAACTGGCCAAGGCTGATGTGCTGCTGCTGCTGTGTTCATGCTCTTCTCATATGTTTCTGAAGTAAGCTACAACAACAACGTCTCTCTGTGTTTCTATCCCAGTGTGCACTGCTGAACGAGAAGCTCGATTCCCTCGTCAAGGCCTTAAGTGAGGAGGCAGAAGCCCAGGTAATGACAATATAACACCATTTTTAATCAATAAACAAAGCAGCCAATGGGGATGAAGGATTAAAATCACAATGCTGGACATCAAAAGGCAAAATGTTATTTTAGGACTCTGGAAAATGTGAAAAATCACAACTAAAAACACTGTTTGTTTTAGCTATTTTTAACTTTTGCTGTCACTATAGCTAACATTAGCATTAACAATCTAGAAGAAACATTGTAAACCTACAGTAGCATCAAATTTTATTCCTTTATTCAGTGGTTGAAAGCAGCCATCTTGTTTAGCTTTGATTTCAGTCACTTCCTTTCATCCGATGAAGTTAGCATGCTAACCTGATAGCTCCGCTAACCTTGTCATTTTCCGATACCGAGTCAGTGCAGATAAGCCTTCGCTAAAAAAGCAGCTCTGCTCATACAACATTATTCATATGTTATTCTGACCTTTTGAATTGTGAATGCAACAATAACTGAAGCTAACATTGGCTCTGTAGCAAAAGAAAACGTAGAAATAGCTCCTTAAACCAAAGCTATTCAATATAATGACCCAACTGATGTAATATGATGCCTGTTATTTGTTTATTTACTTATGAATTGACAGTTACTGTTATTTACAACATATCCAGACATATTTTTCTCCATAAAACCTTCATTTCTCTCATCGGTGTCTCTCCCTGGTTAAATATGAGCTGGTTTAAGGCCTCTAAAAATATTCAGATTAAACAACTTGAGGCAGGCAAAAGGAAAATCTATTTAATCCAATCATTTTGATTTAATGCTTTGATGTTTCCCTCCACGAGTATGATTTCTGGCTCCTTATTCATCCTGATTTATGATTATGAGCCTTTTTAGTGCAGAGTTTTGGGCTCTGTTCCTGTTAGAGGATGTCGAATCGGACGACTAATGTGTGTGAGGATTTAACATTTTTACTTCTTCAGCTAAAACAGTTTTTAAATCCTGCTCAATAGGAGGAAACGGCAAACTTTAGCTCTGAATCGAACACTTATGTATATTTTATATTTGATAAATAAAACATGGGGATTCTCTTCCTCCGACATCCTGTGAATGGATATTAAAAGCTGCTTTTCTTTGTCAGAAATACGAGGGAGATAAGAGTTTTTGCACCAGTGTCGGGCTCCGCAGGGCAGGAAGATTAAAAATGTATGAATGAAAAGATGTTTTCTGGTTAAATATGGCTGCTGTGGTGATGCTGCAGGGCTCCCGGCGCGCTCAGAAATGAAATAAATCTCATGGTGAAGTCACTTAACAGAGATTTACCAGAGGAAATTCCTCCACAGGGTTTTTTTTTTTTTTTAACAACAACAAGAGGATAATATTTGGCCGATCTGTCTTCACCCAGGTGGTGCCAGCAGGTTCGGTGCCCAGCCAGGAGAGCGGCGGTTCGAGCCCCGGCGAGAGCGGCGGCGAGTCGGGTTCGGAGGGGAAAACGTACCGGTCCAAGGAGCAGCTGATGCTCCGGGCCAACAGCCTGAAGAAAGCCCTGAGGCAGATCATCGAGCAGGCCGAGAAAGGTGAGAGAGAGGGAGAGAGAGGTCGGCCGTTTGACCTCGGTGTCGTTTTTGTAATTCTTTATTTTGAAGTTTTCACTTATGCAAGAACCGTACAACTCATTCCCACAGACAAAGTAGTATAAATAATAAGGACAAACAAATTAACAAAACTTTAAAATTGTTTAATAAAATAAAATAAATACATAAAGATAATAAAAAAAGACAATTATCACATTGTGACACATGTGTGACCAAGAAATCTTATACATTGTACCTGGACGTTAATACAGTATCAATATACAGTTCAACCAGTTCAAGGCTTTACCCCACAGCTGTTAAGGGTGTTGTTTCTATATGTTCAATAAAATGTCGCCAGATCTTTAAAAAGGTGTCATATCTATTTCTCATGACATAGGTGATCATTTCTTATATCCATTTTGATATAGAGAGGGAGGAATCCAAATTAACCCGATACATTTTCTGGGAAACCTCGGTGTCGTTTTTATATAAACCAGCATCAAATCAGGTTGAGTTTTTTTAATAAACGTGAGCCGTTGTGTCGTCATTTCAGTGGTGGACGAACAGAACAGACACACGCAGGTCCAGAGGATGCCGTCCTCGTCCTCCATCAAGAGGGAGAACAGCGAGGAGCTGAAGGACGCCGAGCCACGTACGTGTCCGTTTGGTTCGGTCTCAGCAGAGACAAAAACTACAGAGAACAGGTTATAATAATATTAATAAAAACTCATCACTTACCCATAATGCCTCCTGTCCAGGACCAGGAGGGTTAAGCCCCACCTCTCCCATCGTCCTGGAGAAACCGGAGAGTCTCAACACCGTCACCTTCAGCGAGGACACTGTGTAAGTTTTTCTAAACTGTTTTTTTTCTCTTTTTGTTCTCCTGTGTCATGACGTTTTAATGAATGAAACTCGCTCTGTGTGTTTTCGTAGACAATGCTCAGAGAAGTGCGTGATGAACAACTACTTCGGCATCGGCCTGGACGCAAAGATCTCCCTGGAGTTCAACAACAAGAGAGACGAGCACCCTAAGAAGTGCAGGTACGAAAACACACAGGTGCAAAATAGATAGGTTTTAGGTTTTTAGATTAAGAGTCATAATATCTCTTTAGAAATAAACATACTGTGGTGCTGCAGCTGTAAAAACATTATTTATGAGAATCTGACTGTGGGCCTTGAGCTTTAATATGAAGTTTAACAAGATTATCTCTGTAGTTTATTAACATATATTCATCCTGTTTATCTCAGTGTGTGTTTTTCCAAAATATATAGGCTAAATAGCATATAAAGGCTGTATCATCCACAAAAATACCAGTGATATTAACCTGTTGAGTTCGTAAAACTGAAGCGCAAAAAAAGTGAAGCAACAAAGAGGACTAACTAATTTCCCCTCGGGGATAAATAAAGTATAATCAGGAACCAGCCAGGATTCAAGAGAGTGAATAACATTTACAGATGATGTAATGTCAGTTTTAAAACAAATAAAAACGGCTTTAAGAAAATTAAAGAGGCACAAGTACAAGAAATTTAAATCAGAGACTGAACAGCAGAATAAATGAGACAAGATTTCAATAAAAAAGAAATTTCAGTGTCTGTGGTTCAGACAGTTTAATGACGTTTGTTCAATTTGTGAACTGATTAGTCAATTATAAAACTGAAAACAGCAGCACCTCCCTCTCTGCTTTCTCTCTGTGTTTACTGACGTTGTTCTCTGATTGATAAAGTTTTAATCTGTTGTATCGAATCGTTTTTTTCTCCTCCTGCAGCAGTCGCACCAAGAACATGATGTGGTACGGTGTCCTGGGAACCAAAGAGCTGGTGCAGAAAACCTACAAGAACCTGGAGCAGAGGGTTCAGCTGGAGGTCAGACACACACACACACACACACACACACACACACAATACATACAAATACCTCTCAGCTGTTTTCTTCTCATGTCCTAAATGTTTGTTTGTTTGTTTTTCTGACCCTCTGTCTCCAGTGTGACGGCGTCCCCATGTCTCTGCCCAGTCTCCAGGGTCTGGCCGTGCTCAACATCCCCAGTTACGCAGGTGGCATCAACTTCTGGGGAGGAACCAAGGAGGACAACGTGAGTCAAAACTTTATTTCTGCAGCACTTTCTCTTAATAAATCTACAAAATACTTCAAAAGAAAGGGTCATTTCTGTAAAAAAAAAAGTCTCCTATAGCAACATTATTAACAGTAACGCGCTAAACGAATCAGTCGTTGCTGTAGACTCAGACGAAGAAATGTGTTTTCCGCAATAAACAAAAAGAAATCTCTTGTAAAAAGAACATTTTCTCCCTCGTACGTCCAGAACTTCGGAGCGCCGTCTTTTGATGACAAGAAGCTGGAGGTGGTGGCCGTGTTCGGCAGCATGCAGATGGCCGTGTCCCGGGTCATCAACTTGCAGCACCACCGCATTGCACAGGTAACACACACACTTCTTGATCTTCTGAACTATTCCTTTAATTCTTCTGCTATTTTTTTTTTTTTTTTTTTTTCCAAGTCACGAGTCATACACAGTTACAGTCAGTTTAATCACAGGAGCTGTATCACTGCATCTGGTCTCAGTCACCAGTAGAGTTAGTTTCTGGAAAAGACTTCGCACAGAAAGAGATTTTTTTGGACCTCATTTAATTTTTAGACTTGTTTGTTTTCTTTATTTTTCCTTTTTCAACTTTTATTTTATTTATTCATCTTATATTCTCTTATATTTCTTCTTTTCTTCCCAGTTTAGCTTGATGAGTTATTTCTAGTTGTTGTTGTCTTAAATGTCTTAAATAGTTGAACATGTATGTAACATTTGTATATTATATGTGTATATATATATATATGTTGTCAGATTGAGATATATTAATTTTATATTGCAACGTAGAACCCCAGGAAGAATAGTCACTGCTAAGGCTGTGACTAATAGGGATCCATAATAAACTAAACTAATAAAACTGTAACCAGAAGATACTGAGCTGCATCAGTGTTTATTTTAGTCTTTAAAGTGAAATGTCACAACAATGGCAACACAATGAAAAGGGAAGAAGCAGCAGCAGCAGCAGCAGCAGCAGAACAGAGGTTTATTCAGTGTGACAGACTGAGGAGTGACACGGTTCAGCTCTGAAGCGTCCTGCAGCAGCATCAGAGGACAGAGCAGGTCAACCATAGCAACAACAACAATACGTCTCTCTCACCTGACAAGTGCTGTTTCTCCTCCGCTCTGCTGCGTCTCAGTGCCGACAGGTGAAGATCACCATCCTGGGGGAGGAGGGGGTTCCTGTGCAGGTGGACGGAGAGGCCTGGATCCAGCCGCCCGGCATCGTCAAGATCGTCCACAAGAACCGCGCCCAGATGCTGACCAGGGACAGGGTAACTGGATCTGTTTTCTTTTTTAAGTTTTTTTTAATACGTTTATTTGTATCAGGGACAATGTACAAAATAACATTAGTCTCGAAAAGAGAAGAGATGCCTTGTACCGGATTTAGCTTATTAGCTACTTTCCATCCGTAGTCCCTGGGCAGGTGAATAAGAACAATAGAAAGGTAAGAATTATCAATTTACATAGCGTTCTAAACATACATACACATGTGCATAATACATCCTCTCACACATCACAAACACTCAAGACATATTTCATATCAGAAAGAAACATACAGTTATTAAAATACTTCACACTTTGCCAAGGTTAAAAATAATTTAGGCTCATGATTAATGCTGACATGACTGGTTTCTTAGGATCCATTGTTTGACTTCCCGGGAAAAAACATTGAAGTCTGTACAAAGTTTCAGATTAGTTGGAAGATTGTTCCATGATTTGACAGATTTAAAAGAAAAGGCAGATTGAGCAAACGCAGAGCTACGCTTAGGAATATTACAATCTCCACTTGAGACAGATCTTAAAGCTCTGGTGGAGTGGCTCAGAGCAGAGTTTAATGAAGGTTTTCAGTGGGGGAGGGGCAACATTATGAATTATTTTGTACACTAAACGCTTTAAACCCAACAAAGAGGAGCCCAGCTTGGTTTTTACACTCTAGTAAAATATGTGTGTGTGTGTGTTACCTTCTCTTATCAGATCAGTTTCTCCTCCTTTCATAAATATTGCAGCTGCAGCTCTGCTCCTGTGTTGTTGATTTTTTTTGGGGCAGGAAATTTTGTGTTTGAATCTGAGTGAAGCTGCTTCGTGTTTGTTCTCAAACCTCTGAGAGTTCCTCTGAGCACGGCCAGTTTGTTTCCATGGTTTCCCTCTTTAAAGTAGCGCAAAGAAAGAAAAAGAGAGAGAAGAGACGTCGGCTCGCTGCTTTTATCCTCCGGAAAAGTGGATTTTATTCACTCAAAACACTAAAGTTTCAGTTTCAAGTCATTAAATTTAAGTCACGAGTCGCTTCCCGAACACCAACTAAAGAAGACTTTTTTGTGTGTATGTGCGTGTCTGTGTGTGTTTCTGTCCAGGCCTTCGAGAGCACGCTCAAGTCGTGGGAGGACAAGAGGAAGATCGACAGCTACCGCGCCACCCGGCCGCGCCTCAACTCCCAGCAGTCCATGGAGTACCTGACGGAGGAGGAGTGCGCTCAGGTGCAGCAGCTGGGCATGGTGGCCGACTCGCTCATCAGCAAGTAAGACGCTCGCTTTTAACGTTCGGCCGGCGTCCCGTCCAAAACTGTTCTCTTTTTTTGATTTACAGATGTTTTCAGATCTTAATATACAGTATATAACCAGATGAAGCCGTGAGATTAACGACTTCACGTCTGGTGCAGAGCCAGAAACTAAAAGTTGTAGATCTCAACTCTTTCTTTTTTTTTATTTGACATCAAAATCTAAACTTTACTCCCTGAGAAATTGATGAAAATATAAAAAAACCTCTTTAATCTGCCTCTTTAACATCAACAAAACACAGTGAATACTTGGCTCAGCTGTGTTCAAACAACTGTAAATCCGCCATATATTGATTATATCATAAATTCTGTCATTCGATGTTGAGCTCGTAGATCTTTCACAATAAAAACCAGCCAGAAAAACGAGGGATTACAGTACGTGCTGTACTGTAATTCTCTTTTGTTGTCAGAAGCTTAACTCAGTCTGGAGGAATGTCGAAGTAGTTGGAGATAATTACTGAGTGAGAATATTGTTGTATTTAGTTTTTTTGTCTGTCTGTGTTATTATAGTATTTACAGTAATACAGCAACTTCCTCTTACAGTTACACACACACACAAAGCACATTAAAGCATTCTTCCTGTTTGATGATGTGTGTTTTAGGTGTCATGAGGGAGTTTCACTCCTCATTTTGGGATTTCCTTTATCCCACTGCAATCAGATGGATTATTTGCTTTTCTTCTCTCTGCAGCACTGATGAGTCGTTTTAATTTCTCTTTTTGTGCGCTCACAAACCATTCGCGTCCCTCTGAAGTCTTCGCTCGTGTCAGTTTGTTCTGATCGACTGACTTTTCTATCACATCTGCAAAGCTGCACTCCCCCTTTCAGGATGATAAATGTCTTAATTACATTTGTAAACTTCTCAGAAGCGGAAGAATCGTCATGAATGGGGTTTTTCCTGAAAGTTGAGAAAAGAAATTGGATACGGGGGGAGTTTTAGAGAACAATGAGAAGCGTGGATGATGTGATTTCCACCCTCTGAAATATCCTAAAAACAGAAGAAAGTTTCAATTTCACCAGTTATACTCAACTGATTCATCATAAACTAATGAAACTTTGTCTCTGTCGAGTTTGAATCCCAACGTCTCCGTCTCCTACAGACACAGAAAACAACATCAGCAATCAGATATAAAGAGATAAACTCGTTGGAATAATCTCCATAATTGTTGAAATAATAACTTCAGTTCTTCCGAGCCTCTGATTTCCTCCCTCGTCACTCTCCTCCTCCTCTCCACCAGGATCCGCGAAGCCGCCAAGACCCACAAGCTGGTGGAGCAGGAACTGGCTCACGCCGTCAACGCCACCGCCCTGGTGCTGACCGAGGCCAAACTGTCCAGCCCCGAGGTGAGACAGAGGGGGAGGGAGAGGGGGAGTGAGGGGACAGATGGACAGACAGATGGACTGAGGGAGACGTGAAAACATGCAGATTTTCATTAGTACGTTTTTATGTGGAGTTAAATTTGCAGCCTGTTGATCTGAAACACGTCAGTGACGGAGCAGGCTGAATCTACGGAGGCTCAAAGGTGCCTCAAATGAAACTTTATTTTAAAAAATGGTAACACTTTATAATAAGTACACACACTATTAAGCATTAGTTAAAGCAGAAGTAAGCGATATTTTTGTGTTAATATAAGTCTTAAATAGTTATATCTTCCGACAGCAATCACTTACATAGAGTGTTTGGACCGAAACACGGGTCTGTCAGTCCCTCTGCTCTGCTCTGAGCCGAGGAGAAAACTTTTCTCGTATCCTACAAGTTTTATCCAATGAGGAGAGAGAACGGCATAAAGGGGCGGTCCTCTCTGTGTGTGCAGCCAAGGGATGCGCCTGAATGTGGTGACGTAGGGACGAGGACGTTATGGTGCGTTCAAGGCAATTCGTGTTTTTCCGACCTGTGAAGTCGTACCAGTTCGATCTGGTACGAGTTCACGGGTCGGAAGTTACGAGTGGCCGTTATAGTGACTTTCACTGGTAAAACAGGTCGGAAAAACACGAGTGGGTTGCCTGGAACGCTACAAAGTCGTA
Organism: Trachurus japonicus; assembly: GCF_045865225.1. NCBI lineage: Eukaryota > Metazoa > Chordata > Actinopteri > Carangiformes > Carangidae > Trachurus > Trachurus japonicus. The sequence goes on from NC_140924.1 coordinate 16,235,522, forward strand.
AGTCGTGACTTGAAGCTGTAATTTACGGTTTCAAAAGCCTGCCTGGAACGCAGCATTAGCCAAAACGACCGGATCGCTTACTTCTGCTTTAAGCATTAATAAATACTGAATTCTTCATTCATAACGCATGAATACTCATTAGTATTTTTTTTACACATTTTAACAGTGTTCTAAACTACATACTAATGAGTCTTCATGTGTTAAAAATTATGAATTCAGTATTTATTAATGCTTATGTAATGCTTAATTATTATAAAGTGTTACCAAAAAAAAAAATCATATGAATTACATAAAAAATTACTGGTGTGCTTTCTTTATATGTGGAATTTTGTTTAGTCACATCTATTAAGTACATATTGATTTAATACATATGGACGATACACAATGATTTATTTTGTTATTCACATATGGAACAGTTGGACAAGCGGAGAAAATGAGCTCTTTATTAAAATAAGCTATAGATTTTACTTTTCATTTAGAATATGTTTTATTTTATTCCCCTGAGAATATTGGTTGCACATTATTTTATATCCTAATTTATTATAGGGCATCTACTTTTGTTGATTTGTAAAACTGGCTTGAAATAAAAACCAAGTAATTACAAGGAAATAAAATTCTTCTGGCAACTTTTCAACATAACAGAATTGTTTGCAGATGATTTCTCTTTCCAAATGTGCTTTTCTCAGGGTCTGTTTTAATTTCACAACGTTGTGTTTCCCAGTGACTCAGTCTCTTCACAAAAAGCAGCGTTGTCACAGTTGTGTGACTGTTTTCTGGGCCGAATGAGCAGACAGTCAGTCACAGAACTGGCTCGGCCACAATTGTTTTGTTTGGCAAAAGGCTTCAGTAGCAGAAACAGTCGTTAAAGCAAAAATGTCACATTGTGAAATAAAATGAGAAAAAAAGAGAAATAGATTTGAAATAGTTTTGTTTTTTTTACTGTAAATCAATTAGTTTTGTTTATTCATTAAATAATTAACATCTTTGTTGTTTAACACATACGTACATATGTATCTGAAATGAAATTTTTTTTTTTTTTTTTAACAAATTTGATATTTATCTCAGAGTTTGTGTTGTAGTAAAATCATTTGTGTCCTTACTTTTAGGACACTTATTGTACATTTTATTATTGATGTCTTTGGATTTTATTATGAAATAAAACCCCCATTATTAATGATTATTACTTTGTGTGTTTTCAGTGTCTGAGTCGCAGCACAGCGGTGGAGATCGTCAACAGCAGTAAAGTTCTTCAGGCTGAGACCAAGATGCTGCTCGATGGAAAACTACTGGTACAACTCTACAGTTTCATCCACATCTTCTCTCACCTGTTCTCATTGTCTCTCTCTCTTTCTGTCTCTTTTTTTTGCTGAAATCTTGAAGTCTCACATTTCAGTTTCTGTCGTCTTTGTTCAGTTTTTGTTTGCTCTGCCTTTGTTTGCACCGTCAGGAAGTTTACCTTTTTAAACAACAGAGAAGAAGTGCAAAGATAGTGACAAAACTACTGAAAAACACAACAAACTTGAATTTTCAGTGCTACTGTTATCTTACTAAATGTTTGGTTAGAAATAAAATAAATGTTTAGTTTGTGTTTTACTCTTTAACGTACAATTTAATTGTTTTCATCCTCTGTGCTTCTTCAACACTCGATGCGATTTTTCCTCCATAAACTTAACTTGAAATGAGTGAGACAAGATTAAATGTGTGGACTCTGAATGCATTAGCATATTATGCAAATTACTTTTAGTTTGAAATCATTTGCAATATTGCCTCAACTGTTGAGAGATTTACAGGTTAACAGATGTTCCTTTTTTACAAATCTGTCAATTTGCACATTAAACACTGGGTGTCAAAACGTACATCATCATCAGACTGTGCAGAAAAGCAGAGCAGGTGTTATTGTTTTCCATTTTCAGATTTACAGATGGAAGATATTTTCAAAATATGTCCCAATTCCTTATCTATCTACATGATCAAATGTCACGCTGTGCCTATAAACTGTGACAAACTCAATAACTTCACATCTCGTCTTTTCTCCTCTTCTTCAGTCGGACTCTCCAGAGGAAGAGGAGCTTCGATCAACTCTGAACAGCCTGAGCGCCGAACTCCACAAGCTGGACGACATCCACTGGATCTGTCCGCTCATGCAGTGCACTGAGGAGGTGGGGGCACAAACTGCATGCATTTGTTTGTGTATGTGTCTCAAAGTCTTTGAACTCACCGTCCACCATCTGTGCGTCTTTGACAGGACACGGTGAGAGGCAGCAGTAAGGGCAGCAGCAGTATGAAGCTCAAGATCATTCCCAAGGGGAAGAAGGAGAGAGAGAAGCTCCACAAGCAGAAGTCCAACAGTTCTCTCTCAGGTACAAGAACAAGTTCAGTGTGCATGATGTTCTAGCCGACCTGAAAGATCGGGGTATGACCCGATCCAAGTATTTACCGATGTTCAATATCAACTACAGTATGTAGCACCTGATCCATTCAAGTTCTTTTACTGTTTTTTTTAATGTTTTTCATCTGCAACCAATTTGCAGCATTGTGATGTTTGTTTAGAAAGAGAAACTATTTTCCATGGAGGGAAGTGCCCGATCCTGCCAATCCAATTTCCCCGGATCGGGAAAATTTGATTGGCCTTTGTGATTGATATTGGAGACATAGAGCAAAATTTAGATTTAGATTCTGTGTTGTCAGCTGTCAAAAAATGACTTGGTTTGCCTTTCAGCTGCTGAACACAATCCTACAACCTCCTTTTAGGGAGCAGCTCTAACTACAGCAGGATCGGGATTGAACCCGATCCAGGAATGCAGCTACATAGACTTTAATCCATTATTTTTTTCTGTTTGCTTTAGGTGCTAATCAATTTTCAAACACTGTCACTTTGTTTGACATCATAATCTAAAAACAGGAAGCATAAAGTTTAAACATGATCCAGAGAGTAATGGCAGTCGGCCAGTTTCCATCAATCATGAAGCCAATGCTCTTAACGAACTTACTTACAAGAAGTAGATCTTGTTGTTTTGGAGACACTGGTTTTTAGTAATATTTCATTTTCTAATTGTTATTATCAGCAAAGAGGATTGTCATTTTAATTTTGTTTTTCCCATTGACCTTCAGGAGCCTGGGATATCAAAGGCGGAGCCAGTGATGCCGATTGCTCGGGCAACTGAAGTCATGCTTGAGGTGCTTCGTTACCGCCTCCGTTACCCTGACAACCAGGGGTGAGGAGCACCCCCCTCGTTCTCCTCCCCTCTAACCATGACGCCCAGAGGCTTGACAGAGGTGCGAGGAAGAAAAGGAAAAACCATCCTCGCAACTTCTGTGCCGTTTCCTCCCTGTTTTACTTCTTTGTTCTCCTTTTTTTTTCAAACAGGGAGGATTTTTTTTTTCTCTTTTTATTGATTTCTTTTTATAATTTAATAATTATTTTTAAAGGGGCTTGGCTTTGCATCGCATTGCTTCACCATTGGCGTTGTGCTTTTGGTTCTGTTTACCTGCTTGAGCTAAGAAGTGGGCGTGGCTAGCAGCAAATCAGAGGACAAGAGAGGCATGGAAAAAATGACATTCTCGCAACCTTTTTCTTTTTTATGACAAAGAAATGTGTTTAAGCGGTGCTCTCCTTGCATGTCGAGTGCAGCCATATTATTTTCTATTATCTATTAAGATAAGTTACAGTTGTTTTCTTTTCTCTCTCGTTTTATTTCCGAACCTTTGAGCATCCTTTGGACTTTGATTTTTCTTGAGACTACAAGTATTTATTTCTTGTTGCTACTGCCATGAGAACTCCCAACAGCAACAAATCGACAAAATGAACAAACTGAAACATCTCAACCTTATCGTCTACTGAACTGGAGAATTATCCTAAATGTTGCAAACAATATACCGAGGAATGTACTTGTGTGGACTTGTATTAACCTGTGAATAATGATAATGTTAAATGATAAATCATATACTGTATGATTTCACAAAGGTTCTATTGTTGTGGTTCTAAAGTGGTTCTTAATAGGCTGTTGTGTGACTTACATGGTCCAAGGCTATGCAGCCGTGCTGCGAAAAATACCGATCTTCGGGTTGAGTCATTTCATCTGGATTTCAGCCTTTTGAAAAGATGTGACTGTGGGATTTTGAAAGTACGGTACATCACTCAGTTATTACCAAGGTCTAACACGTAACATGTGTGGGAGTCAAAAAGAAACAACAACGAAAAAAAAACTTCATCCCACTGCATTTTTTTTTCACTTCTTTATTTGAGGACCATACTCAAGGTACAGCACTAGATGAAATGACTCAATAAGTTAAGATATTTTTGGCAGTGTATGGTGAGGGTGTTTACAGAAGGAGGAAGCATCAAGGACACATTAACAAAACATTGCAGCTACTCAGCATACTTTGCCATACTCTTGATTGTATATGTAATATAAGAATAAGAGTCGGTGGATATTTGATTTTTGCCTTGTCTGTGGTTAAAAGCTATTATTATTATTACTGTTATTTACAAATATATATCTATTTTTTGTATATCTTATTTTCCCAATAGTAATCTGTGAAGCTGTTCTGGCTTTGCTGCTTCCCCCTTTGAGAAACTCCTTGGCCACTGTGCATATAATCAAAGCCAATTAATGCTGTTCTGTGTGTCCCTGCATGCATACTTAGCCTTCCTCCGCCTCACACTGGGGACTGAAGTTGCCTCATAATAGTGAATTTTAGCCTGTTTGTTCCAGCCAGTGGCATTTATGAGTATTGTTTTTGTTAGTTTGTTTGTTTTAACCTGCTTGTTGCTCCAGGATGTTTGGGATTTGACTGTAAAAGAACACAGAAAAAACTTTAAATATTTGCCAATTTCTTTTTTCTGTGTTGTCAAAACTTCATGAGAGTTTCACAGTTCTTCAAGCAGGTTACAACAGACAGCAAGACTTCATATCTGAATATCATTTGGCCCAGCTTTGGCCTGAAAAAGTAAAATGTGAATGTGCCGCTGTTTGGACACTGCTAAAACACTAACGTTTACGAGTTCTAGAGACAATTTCTACCCAGGTTTTACAGGAATGATCCTTTAAGCAAAACACCAGTATTTGAGGAAATTCACTTATTTGCTGTTTTACCGCAAGATGAGTAGATGTTTCTTTTTTTTTTCATTTATGTGCCCTCCATAATAAGAGTGAAAGAGAGAGCCAGATATTATCAGGAAAAAAGAAAATTGTAATAATTGGGAAACATTTTCCATTAAACGCACAATAAATGTCATTCTGCTAGCAAGATGTGTGATAGCTAACGCTATCTTGTTACATTATTTCGCTAGCTAACAAGATAGTTTGCAAATTTTGTAAAAAAAAACAACTTTCTGGGGGGCTTGTCAAAAAATTTTAATTATCTTTTTTGTTTCTGGAGGGTACCGTCGACAGTCAGCTATTTTCCTTTCTTTCAGTGCTTTGATGTAAGCTAGGTTAAACATGTTAAGTTAAGTGATGAAATTTACGGTAGATCTCTCTGGCGCTAACGCAGCAAAAATGTGAATTATAGTCAGAGTATTATTTTTAAAGTTTTAATTGCTAGGATGTAATTAAGTAATGTTTTCTAGATGAGAACTGAGTCAAATGCGAGTTAGCTTAATCGTGTAAAGGTTGGTATAAACATTTAAGAGGCACAGGAAGGTACGTTTGTTTTATACTCAACCCAAGTTGATTTTACTTCACATAATTACATAGAAAAGAACATTAACGTCATAAAAATTACATTTTGACTCAGGTCTGATCAAGATGAACAAGTTATTTTCAGCTTTAACTTGACATCCTGGCGAACATCCATGAGCAAGGCTGGACATACAGTATGTAAAGGATCATTTCTGTTTCTTCCTCCCATTCACCTAAAGGGTTGGTTCTTGATTTTCTCAGTTATTTTACACATTAATGGAACTAAACCGAGCCAACCCTGGACGGGGGCGGAGTTATCGTGAGGCGTTGTAGATTTTCAGATCTGGTAGGATTGTGTTACTGTATCCATAGTGTGCCAGCTATACGCTCTACACCTTAGAGGCTTTAGTAGTGTCGTGCCAAGTTCGTACCGAGCTCAGTGGGATATGAGACATACCAGGTGTGCGTGTGGGCACGAGAGTGCGTGAGCTATTTTGCGCTTTAGTTGCGAAAGTTGTTGTATGTCGTACATTTCAAAGTTTACTGTATCTTGCCTTGCACTTTACGAAGAAGCAAACTTAACGGGGGAAAAAAGACATGTTTGTGTATGTGTGCGTGTGTGTGTTTTAAAATTTTGAGTGGTTAAGAGTGTTTTTTTTATTGATTTAATGAGAAAATCTTTTATTTATGAGAAATGTGTACGGACAAAAGTGTGTTGATACAATGTAATATATCTAACCAACCATAAAAGAATGATAAATATATTAAGATGTATACACAAATGTTTATTACATCAGTGGTTGTACAATTACTCTCACAGCAGCTTGACACCTCCCATTTAACACCGATGTTATTACACGTGATTAATGTGTCATTCCACTGCCACAGCTCTGTCTTTGAAATGTCGTACCAATGTCACAGATATTGGTATTGACGTAGTTTTCTAAAAAATAATAATAATAATAATGAAAAAAATAAACAATGTTAAAGATATTCTAACTTAAAGCCAAAGTTATAGAAATTCTCCAGTGTTATTACATTATTAACGGATCGTTTACACAGAGAAGAGATGTCATGTACAGCCTGTGTTTAGCCAATGTTTGGGTGATTTTTTTTGTGTATTTTTGATTTTAATTAGCGTGTTGCTGAAATGAACACAAAGGTGTTTGGGGAACACACCTTTGTGGAAGCCATTATAGGATTAAAAACTAGTTGCCTATGTTTAATGGTCTTTTAAACGATGATTTCTGTTTTTGGTTTTTTAACATAACAGAAAATGATGTTTTAATGATTTCGCTTTTTTTTTTTTTTTCCAAGCCGTAAAAAAATGACAATTTGGACTGAAACTCCTCAGAAGGAGTTACACGAAGCTGAGAAGAAAAAAAACAGCTGAGAAACTGAAGTGATTCTGAACACTCCGCCATGTTTGTGCAACAGTTTTCCATAAGACAACATTAGTGAATGCACCCCCCCCCCGATCTGAACAGCCTATATATCTGAGACTGTGTGCGCAATGCTGGAAGCCAGACTAGATGTTGCACGACCTTGTACGTTGCGAGGTGTTTTTATTGTGTTATCGTGTGCAGTGTGTAACAAAGACAAAGTCAGCGCAACCCTTTGGAGATTAAATGAATTATTGAAGTGTGACGCTGGTGTCTTGTGTTGATGGCTCTTTGTTCTTTTTGTGATGTCCTGTGATTTGACTTTTGTTTTTTGCTCTTGTATTTCGCTTTTTTTGTTTGGTTTGTTGTTTGTTTTCAGCGTGTTGGATTAGGCCTACATGACCGCACTTTAAAATAGTTTGTCAAAAATAGTTTGTCAGATGAAGATTGGGCTGTCACAAAATGACGTCATCTACAGCAGAAAAACGTTTCATCACACCAGAAATCAAGGTTTTGTTGCATTTGCATCTGTTATTATGTTCCAGGCAATTTTACAAAATGACAACCAAGTGTCCTCAGATTTAATCCATCCGTACAAAGTTATAATTGTATCATACGTGGAAAAAACAATAACCTAACTTTAAGGTGCTTAAAGATACAATCAAAAACATTGCAAATTTACAAAGAATTTTTTACAACTTTATCATTTTTCCATATCAAAACATTGACATCATTGATTAAGCATTTCTTACATACATGTTAAAATTGTAAAAATGTAATACATTTTCACCTCTTGATGTAGTAACGCATTTTGTAATAATCTGCCACATTTTGTATTAAGATTCTTGAATGCAATATGTAATAAACTTTGCTACATTTTGTAATAATGCACCGAATTATTACACAATGAGGGTGTTGCACTTTTTATGAAGAAAATGTAATAATTTGGTGCATTATGTAACAACTTATCACAAAATGCGGCAGAAGTTATTACATAGTGCGTTCAATTTTATTACAAAATTTGGCAGATTATTACAAAATGCGGCATTACTAGCCTACATCATGAGGTGAAAATTCATTACAATATTACATAATAAGGCTCCTTCTTCCATGTCTTCTGATATTGTTTCATCTTTTCAAGATTGATTCAGCTATTTCTTCACTTCTTTCTTCACAATTCAGCATTGTTTCAACAATTTATTCAGCTTCCAGCTTTCAGCATTCACCCGTATTTCCTTCAGGAAATGCATTCTCTAGTTACATAATGTGGCTCTACAAGGTTCTTTAAAATCTCATCCAGCCATCTATGAAAACAAAAAATGTGTAAATAAATGAAGAACTTCATTAAAATATATAATATGTTCATTTTGAATAGAATGGAATAAAATAGATTATTGTTATTGTCACAGCATAGTTTAATATAAAATTTACAATGAATCTAGCAGATTCATTTTGGTAATAAAATATGCAATATATGTTTTTATAATTTTATTTACCTATTAATGCATGAACTTATTTCCACATTTTTTGCATTTCTGTGTTAGAATGCGAAATATTTAGGTGGTTTGAATATTAGTCTAAAGAGGGATTGGCTAGCTAGACAAGTCAGACAGAAGGAAATGATATGAAATCTACATGTGTATTTCATTCTTGATCACATGACAAATACTAAGACAGATATTTCAATCATTAATCACACGCAGCCACTTGTTCTAAACATCTATCAGTCTTTCTTTGCCTGTAGTGAAGCTGCAGTGAGTCATTCGTGGCGTAGGCGTGTTCTCAGATGTACGGTCGGCTCGTAAAGCTGATAACAATGTGTTGAGCTACATTATGAGCATGACTCACCAACTATAAGGTAATCTGACCTAAACTGTTTTGTTCAAAGCGGCGGCATTTAATACCAGTCAAATGATTCATTAGGCTTTTAAATGAATGATTAATCTTTCTGTTTAAAACGCGTGGGAACGTGTGATGGATAATAAGTCTGTACACGATACAGCCATTTATCTGTGGTGGGTTTCAGCTGTCGGCCTGAATTGTTTTAATTGTAGTAAACTTTTTAAAAAAGACCAGCGATTTAGACATAAAAAAAAAGATTTAGACATAAAAACAGACATAGAAAATTCTTTATTTCTTGTTTTGAAAACTGGACATGAGAAAAACACCAATACGTAGAATTACGCTTAAATAAAATATAAAGAATCTGGTGTTTGTCAATAATTTGCTTCAGGAAAAGATCAGGTGTTCGTGTTTGTAGCTTCAAAACATGGAGTTGGAAAATCAACATTTGATTTTACTTGTTACAAAAAAAAATGACTTCTGAATTGGATATTTTTCTGAAACTAATCTAAATCAGAGCAGATCAAAACTTTGTTACTCCAGGTCAGGCATGTCATCAAAGTCCGCCCCTTCCTCCTGCCTCCTCTTCTCCTCCAGCTCCTCCATCTTCCTCCTCTCCTCCGCCGCTCTCTTCATCTCCTCCTCCACCTCCCTCTGTGCATTCTGCAGCTCCTCCGCCCTCTTCCTCTGCTCCTCCATCTGCTTCTCCTGCTCTTTTTTCTGCTCTTCGTAGGCCCACTCTTCGTCCGAGTCGCTGATGTCGTCGTCCGCGATGTCCCAGTCGGGTTGTTGGGACTCGTTGTCGTCGGGCAGAGTGTCCTCTACGGGCTCGGGCTCCGGCTTGTAGTTGGGGTCCTCCAGTTTGCCCCAGGCCACCTGGTCGGCTTTACGCAACATGATCTCCACTTTGGACGGGACCATGTTGACCGAGCTCTGTTTGACGTTGACCACCTGAAGAGAGTCCGGAGAGAGAAGGATGAAAGGTCTCAAAGGAAAAATGAAGATAGAGAACAATCATCCTTGAAATAAGTTGAATTGCTTTAAAAACTGTAGATCCAAGATAAATGTCATTACTCACCCCCCACATGTGGAACTGCCTCTTGAAAACCTTATTGTTCTCAAACTGGATTTGACACGAAAGCTGCAGAGAAGAAGGATAAAATGATGAAAAATTAGATGAATATAAGACATACAAATCTGATTTACCGTAAAATAACTTTTTTATACAAAAAAATTAAATAATATTGTTATATCAAAATTACTTAAAAGATTACTTTCAAAGCACTTTTCTCAATCAATCCATAAATTACACTAACTTATCCTTTTTGCAATCTTAAGTTAACTTTAAAAATGCTTTAAATTAACATATTTACCAAATTGGAACAAATCTTAAGTTTATTTATAGTAAATTTATGTAAAACTTTCATGGGACATGTTGTATCTACTAACATGGACACTAAGATCAATAAAAGCAACTTTGGAGTTGCTCTTTGTCATTATTAGAAATTGTAAAACTGAAATATTACGAAACAAACAAGATCTATGAAGCCCTAGCAGATTATTTAGTTACCAATTACTGTAGGTAATGAGATAGTGAATTGTTTCAAAATTGATAAGAGTTTTGAAGGTTTCTTCAAATCCATGTTTGCATATCAATACATATTCAGTTAACGATTGATTGTTTGATTATGTGATTGTACTTTACTCACCACTGTCCTGTTGGCTTCTATGCTGGTCAGTTCAGGGAGTGCGTTCTTAGCGTAAATTGTCACGACAACATTGTTTCCAGTTTGGTGCCAGTCGTGTCGACACGCCACCTTCTTCTTGTCCTGTCAACACACACAAACACACAAAGACAGATTAGTCAGATTAAACTGGATATGTCCAAATACTACGACTTTTTATATGACCAGTACATGTGAAATCTTTCAGCCTGTATATTTTTTATAACTCATACTGTAAATATAAATCTTTTCATCATACCTTGTTTTGGTAGAAACAGAACAATATTAACAACAGAAATACTTCTTCAAGGCTATGAATGAGTATTTTGTTAAGCTTGCTTTTTACTGCTATTGCCATCTGCTATTTATTATCTGTCCTATACATTTCTTTGCTGTTGTCTGCTGCTGCATGCCTGTACATCCCCACTGTGGGACAAATAAAGGATTATCTTATCTTATCAGTAAAATATAAAGCAGTTTACCATCGTAATAACTTAGATTTCTTCTCTGAATTTATCGTATTTAAGTGACTTGCACAACCAAGATTTGACGTGTTTCCACCTTAAATCCCTCATTTCCTCCAAATTTCTGAAGATTTCTCATCAAAAACCTAAAGGAAGTTTCTAGTAACAAACCAGGTGAACAAACCAAATCACACGTCTCATTTTAAAGTTTTTTGTCACCTTTGTTCTTTCAGTGTCACAAACAATTCCTCAGCTTTCAAGGTTATTTCCCAGTGACTGTTTGTTTCTGCTGACCCGTCATGTTATTTATGATCCCCGCCCCTGCAGGTGGTGTCCTGTGCGGTGTACTTCTGTACCTGTTTGGGGATCCAGCGGTGTTTCCCCGTGGTGCAGCCCTTCTGGTCGAGGAAAGCATTGAAGTCTATTGTCTTTATGCAGCAGCAGCTCCAGTACTTGTATCTGAACAGAAGCAGATAAACAGGACACTGCTCACATCCACCTGACTGATGTTTACTCAGCTTTGAAGATCCAACATGCAGCAAATTAATGTGTGAAATGAAGGGATATACTGTAGGTGTTAATGTAATTCTAAACTCTGTTCTTCTTCCTCATATGTTTGAATTACTGATCGTTAATTAACTCTTTGATCTTTCTTTGTATATTTTAGCTTTTATGTTTCTTGCTTTTTCCTTACATGACCTTCACTTTTGTTTTGTTTTGTTTAGTTTTGTTTTGGTCTTGTTTGCATTCGTCCTTTGTAGAAAGTAATTAACAAATAGAGATTATAATTATGACTCTGTAGATTATTCACGATGCCTCTGCTCTGCTGTAAGATCCAGACTACACAAGTGGAAACGTGTTTGGTTTCTCACCCCTCGTGGAAGACGGGTCCTCCAGGGTGGTGGGTGCAGACCTCCAAGTCTGTCTCTGGGCCTTGATAGGTCTAAACACACAAACACACACAGATCAGACAGATCTATTATATAACGGCTCAGGCCTTTGCGACATTAAGATACAATGCATATTTACATAAAGATATACAGTAGATATAACTCAAGTATTCATATTCTATTTAATGAGATGATAACTTAGCTTTTAAATTAATTTAGGGGTGTAGAGACGACACTTTAAGACCCTAAATTAATTTAAAAGCATTGAGTCGATGTGTAAAGTTCAACATTTGGTTTAAACGCGATTCAAAGTTATAAGTACATTTTGAGTAAATGTGATTATTTAAAAGTAAAACTAAACGTCATGGAAGCAGCAAAGGTTGGAAAAGTGAGGTGGTGCAGTGATGTTGTTACAACATTCGGCCACTAGATGGTGCAGTTAATAAACTTTACGATGTGAAGAACAGGAATGAGTGAATGTGTGAGTTTGAATCTTTTGCAGCATCTGAACATGAACTCACTCTCCAACATCAGCAACAAACAAAAAAAACAATAAAAATAAACAGATCATTAAAAAATAGTAACTCACTGTTTTACATCCTGGGTTCTTGCATCTCGTCCCCGGTACGACGGCCTGACTCTCTGTGGAACAAAACAAACAAGGATTTTATCCTTACAGTAGGATGTAGAGACTTTTTGAAATGACTGAATATGATCACACACACACACACAAACACACAAACACACACACAAACACACAAACACACACACTGACCTTTCTGTTCTTGCTCAGCTCTCTGACTGATCTCCAGTTTCTCCAGCACCTGAGCCAGTGACGCCGACACTTTCTGGGGAAGCTTGGTCATGGGCTCGTCTGAACTGCACACACACACACGTTCATGTTAACACAGGAAATGCATGCTGGGAAACAAGCACTCACACACAACTGCAGCCTCAGCGCAGACCTGCAGATGGAGACTTGGCATTGGGCACTAAATTATTAAACCTAGTGATGTTGCCCGTGACCTCCTCCCGACCTCTGTGAGTTAATGCATAGGCTACAGGAAAACACACACACCACACAGACACACACACACACCTGGGTCTCTCTTTCTGCAGCGTCTCTGCAGACTTGGGTCCCTGGAAGATTATCTCCTGGCCGTTGGTGTGTTTAATCTCGGCCTTATCTGACGTGACCTCCGGCCGCAGAGGCTCCTGTGGCTTCTCGTTGCTGTGGCGCCCGCGGGTGCAGCCCTGTTCACAAACGACAGCAGGCAGCAGGGGTCACCTCGCTGGAGAGTCTGAAACCCCAGATAGGCTGAGACTCCTCGTCTACACTTGGTTCTTCGGCTCCTCCGGCCTAAATACCCACAGACTTCCCTCTGATACGAGCCGGAGGAGCATCACACCTACAGTACAGCTGTTTGTGTGGAGCCTATACCTGACTGTGGTTGTCATAGTTACCATTAATAAGAGCTACTATACTGCCATGGTTAGAAGAAGATAGTGATTTAGGTTAAAGGAGAATTCCGGTCATTTACTAAGTAACGCTCTACAGCTCTAGGTCCCCGAGTGCAACCATAGGAAAAAATCCTGCTAGCTGCGCTACACTGCAGTTAAACAGCAAAGTAATGGGGGCAGTTCTTCTAACCGCCACTATGGCCTCTATATAATGCTGAAAATATCACTACAAATGCTTTGCAACATCCACCAGTTCCTTACCACACAACACTGAGTTAAAGCAGAAGTAAGCGATATTTTTGTGTTAATATAAGTCCTATCTTCCAACAGCAATCACTTACATAGAGTGTTTGGACTGAAACACGGGTCTGTCAGTCCCTCTGCTCTGCTCTGAGCCGAGGAGAAAACATTTATCGTATCCTACAGTTTTTATCCAATGAGGAGAGAGAACGGCATGCAGGGCTGTGTGTGCAGCCAAGGGATGCGCGTGAATGTGGTGACGTAGGGACGAGGACTGTTATGGTGCGTTCAAGGCAACTCGTATTTTTCCGACCTGTGAAGTCATACCAGTTCGATATGGTACATAGACTGAAAAAAAAAGACGTACTGGTACGAGTTCACGGGTCGGAAGTTACAAGTGGCCATTATAGTGACTTTCACAGGTAAAACAGGTCGGAGAAACACGAGTGGGTTGCCTGGAACGCTACAAAGTCGTAAGTTGTGACTTGAAGCTGTAATTTACGGTTTCAAAAGCCTGCCTGGAACGCAGCATTAGCCAAAACGACCGGATCGCTTACTTCTGCTTTAATATATATGAGAGAGTAGTGTTAACTGTGTGTTTTTATCATGTAGCTACTCTAGCCAAAGATACTCTATATGTCAAGATACCCAGGCTGCTCCAATATATGAAATGGTTACACTTCCTGTCTCCTAAATGGGCGTGGTCACCCATCTGGTGGATGTTGCAAAGCATTAGCCTACCAGTGATATTTTCAGCTATATAGAGGCCAAAGTTGCGGTTAGAAGAACTGCCCCCATTACTTCGCTGTTTAACTTGCAAACTAGCGCAGCTAGCAGGAGGAGAGCTAGGTCCGGTCTGCACATATTTTTCTTGGATTTTTTAATATGGTCACACTCGGGGACCTAGAGCTGTAGAGCGTTACTTAGAAAATGACCAGAATCCTCCTTTAACCTAACAAACATTTTAAGATGTTGTCCAGGGTCTTGTCTCCGGTGCAGTAGGTTCGCTTCAGTTCAGTTCAGTTGAGTTCAGGTCACAGCTGTGACCTTTAAAAGATTCAATCATGATGGAGTTGATGGATTTCAAACACGAGCGACACAACAAAGTCCTTCTGCTTTTGTGTAAAATTTTTAAAAAAAGGTCCAGTATTAATCTGAAGTCTTGTTGGACTAAATGAAGAATGCGTCTTTCAAGGTTCCCTCTTTGTGTTTCTGTCTCTTCACTGCAGCTCAGCACAAAAACACTGATGGAGGTTGGACTGTGATTCATCACTCAGAGTAATCTGATTACAATCTGAGAAAAGTCATACTACCCACTAATCTATTCTAAATTCAAACACTTTAAAATCACAATTTCACAACAAAAACTAATGATAAGAAATGATCACATGCATAAGCAAAGACATTAATATAATAATCCAGTCATGAAATTGTGAAATTTGTTTTGAAACTCCAAGGTGTTTTCCTCTAGAATTCATTCAGTCAGAGTTTAATTATATTGATTGATTCTAGTTTAGAGATTTTACAGGTTATTTATTCACCGACACAAACGGCTGTGAGGTTTAAAATGCAGAAAATAGTCCAGAGTCGGTCTGTTAACGACGCCTTCACATGAGCTGCTTTATTCAGTATTTCACTTTCTGCTCTGCTGAGACTTTAAACTGGGAGTTAATCTGTCCTTCTCCTCCTCCTCCTCCTCCTCCTCCTCCTCCTCCTCCTCCTCCTCCATATACATCATAATAAACCACAGATATTTACAGCAATGAACATAAGTTCTTCCTGCAGATGTTAACAGCATGTTTGACCCTGAGCTGTTTATTTTTCTTCTTACCTTGATGGAGAGAAACTCAGAGAAGTCTGTCGTCCTCTTTTTACAACACGACCAACCCTGGGAAAAAAAAAAAGACATAGCAACAACTGATTATTTCTAATGCACGGGGATGAAAGTATTTTTTGATTTATTTGTTGACTTGTGAGGGATTTTCACCTTCAGAGCATCGTGGAAGATGGGGACTCCTGGATGGAAGAGGCATGAGTCTGTAGGAGGAGATTAAAAAAAGAGAAAGGGACAGAGTGAGTCTGTATTTGGACGCTCAGCAGCTGTCCTCAGGAGTCACTGAGCTGAGCGCTGCCCCATAAAAGGAAGCTGGTTGGCTGTGCAGCTGGAGACACGTGGCCCCCCCATGATGCATGCTGGGCTCAGTCAGAGGACGGAGGCTGCAACTGTGAGGACACAACTTCACACAATCCTCCTGTCACCTGTCGTATACACTCTAAAAAAAAACTGATTGTGATTTTCTGTTCAGTTTCTACAGTTATTTTTGCAAATTAAGGAGAAAAAACACCAAAAAAAATCAGATCATATGAGCATATTTTCAAAATAAAAGCATGTGCTAAGGGAAATATTGTTTTACTGGCTTTGGAAAAAGTTTTAATTTAAAGTTTCTTAGTGAAACTAACTTTTTGATATATATATATATAGAAAATGATTCCAGTTTTACCAACTGAGTGACATAATAATGTTGATACAAAGTTCAGGAAAGTTTGGGTGAGAAACCATGGAGATTTTAGTGTAAACAAGAGGAATTTAAGAAAATCTGCAACACCGAGGCCTCAGATCCAAAATGTAACAACAAAGCCGACTCATTTAAAACCTTTTGTAAGAAGAAACAGGCTCTTACCGTCCTTGTTCTTGTCAGCGTCGTACTTCTCACCACAGCCTTTGTTGTAGCACAGTAGAGCCATGTTGGCCTGTTAGTTCGTCTGGGTTTCTCCTCCTTCTACTACTACTTCTTTTCTTTTTCTGGTCACTGAGCTTGATCTTCCTCCTTCCTGGTCTTAAAGTTCCTGGTCAGAGCTCCAGAAGTTTCTGGCAGCAGCAGAGGAGAGATCCAGAAGGAAGTGACCACCTTCTGTCTCTCTGGTTTGGGCCTTGCTGAATGAAAGATAAAAATAGCTCTCCCTCCCTCTCCCTCCCTCCCTCTCTCCCTCTCTCTGCCCTGCTGTCTAAATTTACAGCTGTCAGAGCGTATCTGTAGGTGGGGGATGATGACATTCCTCCTGGTGAAGCTCGGCTGTCAGGCTCAGGCCCTGCTGCGGCCTGACGGACGCCACAATAGACCCAACGACTTGTGGGAGTGAGTCTGTCACTTAGTGCAGCGGAGTGGACGCTGACGTTTTCACTGCAGCTCAACGACTCAGCTCAGACCTACTGGAGGTTTTTAACAAGTAGGAAATAACTCACTGATCGACAGCAGAACGATAAAACCATCTGTGATTGTCGACCCTCGTTCTAAACCAATGACATTCATCTAATAGGTTAACCCCCAATCAACTCCTTAGAAAGTTAATGAGCGCAGTCTATAGACAGGATCAGTGGACAATTGTGTTCAGAGTCATCTACTGTCACACAGTCAGGGACATTTATAGAAAAACTCAACTTGTGCAATTGTTACTTTGTTTGTTTGTTACTTTGTAAGTTAATTTGTTACTTTGTTTAGTTTCTATAATAGTTTCTTTAGCTAGTTACTACGTTACTTTGTTAATTTGTTTGATAGGTACGTTGTAACTTTGTTGTTAGTTTGTTTCTTAGTTAGTCAGCTGCTTTGTCACTTTGTTATCATTAGGTTTTAGTTAATTTGTTACATTCTTTGTAACTGTGTTAGCTGGTTAGTTAGTTAATTAGATTTTTAGTCTCTTAGTAAATTAGTTTGTTAGCGTATTTGTCAGTCAGATACCTTTGGTCCTAATTTGAGACTTTGTGGTTTTTTAAAAACAAAATTTAAGGAATTACTGAGGCATGATAAGTAAATTTAACACATAATAACGATTAACAAGACATATTTTAATTGTTTAATTATTAAGCAATTGTTGAAATGAAGTTTCGTCATGTAACTATTTAGCACAAAAACTTGTTACTGGAGTCCTGTCTTTATCTAAAAAGTGTAATTTACAAAACACCAAACTACAACTTTGACTTTTTAATGTAAAAGTGTTTCCAGCGAAGTCTGTGATTCACACTGTGCCTAGTTAGTTACTTTAGTAATTTATTGATTTTATGAACTAAATTTGAGAAAATGTGTTTATGTAGATTACATCAAAATAATAATTTCTAAAATCTTTTATTTCCTGTTCACCTGTATCAATATGTGCTACTCAAATTAGCCTACCCGTTTACTGATATAAACGGCTCTTATTTCTCTTAACAAGCCCTTGTGGCCTGTTAGAGTAGATGAGTGAACATCAAAGCTCTTAAATCTAATCTAATCTTTAACTGTGTAATTAAAGTCATTTATTAGCAGTTTAAAAGGTGATCTCTGCTGGATTAGTAATAAGGAGGTTTACATGGCGGGTTCATGCAGCAGAGCCTCATTCATCCTGAGCACGGAGACAAACTGCAGCGACAACAGGTGGAGCGACCATAAATTATTCACTAAAGACAAAACACTGCTGTTTGTCAGCTTCACTACATCCTGACTGATGTATTCCTGACTAAGGACCACTTAGTCAAAAAAAAAAAAAGTAGAAATACAACCACATACATCAGCGCTGACGCCTGTGAGAGCCTCTTGATGTGATTGTGGAACAAATGTACACAAACACGGTCATTATTCAGACTCAGCAGGAGGGAAACTGCTTTTAAATCCCAGCGCTGAGTCGTCCAGCATGTAATAATGACACACAACAGGCTGCGGACGTGTTTCAGGTCAACACACAGCACATTACCAGTGTGTGTGCGCGTTAACAAACATGTAAACAGTAACTATACACGCTGGGGATAAGTGCTGCTGTAATTAAAGCTTTCCCACAGTCACTGGGTTTCTGGGACTTTCTAAAGGTGCCACTTATGTTAACTTATGAAAACAGAATAATGTGTTGTGGGAAATTCTCTCTCACTTATTGTAAATATCTTTATCCATAATGGATGTTTGATGATATTTCGGCACCTTTTTTTTTTAAATTTTAAATCTAAACCTTGGAAATGTTAAGTTTTGCATTTAATTATGAGCAAAACTCCTGCTTATCATGTCACAAGTCTTTGCATACCCTGAAAAGCTTTACATATACAAGATATATTAAATATATCCATTCAGTCCTGTAATTTCTTTTGACAAATGTTATAATGCACCTCAATGCATCATTTAGAAGAAACACAGCCTATAAATCATATTATTGTCCAGTCCAGTCCATAGAAAGAAGACGCTTGTTCCATAAACATGACCCAGGAAAATTACCTTGTCTTCATATATTGTATTAATTTCTGTCAAAATTAAACTAAAAAACGATCAAACAGCTGGAATCATGACTTAAAATAATGTAATATTTAGTGAAATACAATTCTTCACAGATCATTTGGCTCCAACCCTGAACTGGAGGAAGTTATTGATCTGAACACACAACTCTTTTTTTGATACTACACTATACTGTACTGTGAAACCAGGTGAAGTCTCCAACAGAAACATGCCATGAGGAAAAACTGAGTCTAAATTGAGTTCATTCTTTTTTTTCTGCACTGTATTTTATTATTTCAAGAGTAAAGTTTACCATAATATATAAAAGTTAATTATTATTATTATTATTACACAGTCGTCTTCCCTCCATCCTTTTCCCCTCAGCAAAGCATTTAACCTCAGCAGAGGATGAGAGGTTAATATGTGTTTAATCTTATGGTTTTCTGCATGTATGTAAATATTTATAGGATAAACAAGGTTAAAAAAGCCGCTGAATTATAAACCTGCACATTGAAGTGGGGTAAAACATGGGTGGAGATTTCACTGGAGAAGAGACTGAATTAAGAAAACACATTCTCAGGCCCTGAGGCGCTGCAATTAAAAGTCAGGAGAAGCTCCATTTGACATTTCAAGGCCTAGAGTTTTTTATCACCCGAGACTTTAAAAACTACATTTTAATGGTTTGTCGACTTTTCTTTGCCGCGTCGAAGCTCCTTGTCAAAAAAAAACAAACTCACAGACAATCATTTAGGAATGGAAAATGACTTTTTATTTCTTCCAAAAAAAAGAGAGAGAGAAAACAAATCCCTAGAATAAACAAATATACTGCTGTAAAATAAAAGCCTGTGATTTTTGTCGACTGTAACATTTGTTTTGCCTTTCCATGCTTGATACAATCCATATATTTCTGCTTTAAATAAATAGAAAAAATGTACAAAGAGATTTGGAGGGGGTTGGATTGGGGTGGGGTGGGTTGTTGGGGTGGGGGGGAGACAGAGAAGAGAGAGGAACAGATTAAAAGGTGTATTCTGCTCAAAAAACATTTGGCATCATTGAGAATTCATGGCTGATCCTGATGTCGTCTGTCTTGTGTTTTAGCCCCGCCCCCACTGAGTAGTAATCATACCTATATACTGCAGTATGAACGCTAATATCTTTCAATGTTTCAGAAAAATAAAGAGTAAATGAAAAAATAATGCGGTTGCAGATAATGAGAGTATGTATTTAAGCTCTGTGTTGTGAGTGTGAATGTGTGTCTGTGTGTATCCATGTGTGTATCCGTGTGTGTGTGTGTGTGTGTGTGTGTTTCTCTATATACAGAATAGTGAGGCAGCAATCCGAGGTTTCTTACCAAAAAACACAGATGTAGAAAAAACAGAACGTGCACAAGAGATCTTTGATTTTCAACACACCGGCTCACTGACAAAACGAGGAGATTTTCTATCCGTTTAACAGCCTCGCTCTCTCTTTGTTTCGTTTTTTCTTTCATTTCTGTGGGCGTCTAGACTCGTCTGGGGTTTCTCGGCCCCCTTTTTGCAATTTGCACACAAAAAAAAAGGAGGGCTGCGACGCGCACGGCGACCCACAGATGGCGCCACAGCAGTGCAGAATCCATGAGGGGACTCTGCATCATCAGCCCCACTGAGGACTTTACAAAGTGTGCTGCAGGTTGAACAAGTGTGACATCTTTGGGAAGAGGTAACACAAACGTTTGGCGCTCCAGTATGTTTTTGCTACAGTGGACTCGTTTCATCGACGGAGACGCAACCACAACCACGTCTGCGATGAACCCCCTCGCTGTCACGGACGGTCAAGAGAGGCTGATCCATCTCGCTTTTTCACGCCTTTTTCAAAAAAGGGAAAGGGGCGCCTGACAGACGATTTTTAAAAACAGGGACAACAAGAGGAGAGAATTTATCATCATCTTCAACGTCGTCATCATTTATCACCATCACTGTCATATCATGCTTTTTCGGAAAAATCAAAACGGACAACAAACATCCACAACGATACAACCATGCTCTCACCGACCCCAGAAAGAATTAAAAAATAATAATAATAAAGGGAGGGATGGTTTCGCCAGAGGAGAGTCTCGGCCTCAGCGGACGACGACGACGTGTTTTAATATGACATCAAGGTTTATCAGTGTGTGTCCTTCTTTCCACCTGGACTCGTGCTACAACAATGCAGAGAGGCGGTAGCAGCTTTTTTGAAGTTGAGAGGAAAAACCTTCTAGCGGTAGCCACGAGGCTGCTCTGGTGCTAAAATCGCCCAGGTCAGAGGGCGACCCCAGAGAGAGAACAGTGGTTGAACTGGGAAATTCCCATTAACCCAGCCTTTAAATAAAAAATAAAAAAAAAAGAGAGAGAGAGTTGAGAATTCGAGGAAGGGAGTTGCCGAAGAAGGAGCCTGCATGCTCGGCCAAAAAACCCTCCCTGGATAACAAAATTACCTACATGATAAAGCTGTAATAATTACTGGCAGTTACATCAACGCTAAGGAGACGAGGAGACGAGCCAGTAACGTTTATGAGATCCGAAAAGGAAAACCACAGTAAGTCTCCTCCTCTACGCCCTCTTTGAAACCACTCAAGACACAAAAGACAAAGAAAAAAAAAACCTCATCGCAGCAGGCAGGACTGGATTTCCATGCAGAGAGATTCAAAAAGGAGTCTAGAAAACAGAACGAGACACAGGAAAGGAAAGAAAAGAAACCAGCTCGCAAGAAAAACTACAAAAGGAAAAAGAAAAGTAGAATCAGCTGGCAAGAAAACACCTGAAAAAAGTAACTCAGACACTGTTGTTCATACCGAAAACCAACCATATCTATCATCTACAAACATCAGAGAAATGAAAAGAAGAGTAGTAGTAGTAGGACCTGAAAGGATTCATCGTATTTAAGATCCAGAGTGATGACGATCCGATTGGGGATCGGTGCCACCAAAGTGCCGGGTTATCACAGCAGATTAGAGACAGTAAGACAGCTGGAGCAGGAAATAGAAGAAGAACCAGCATCAGAGCTTTATTTGGTGCCAAAGCAGAAGCCGAAATGTTAAAAGGTTGTTTTTTTTTAAATGTATTTTTAGGATGGAGAAGCTCCAAGTGTCAGAGGGAGTCGATGCCGACACCAGTTCAGTTTTAGGGCACGACAAACACAAGAAAGCAACTTCCTGTTCTGAGATATTTGGACAAGAAAAAACCAAAATACACTATTTGGAGCTGGAATTTTGCTTCTGCGGGATCTACGTAAGCAAACGAGCGTCATTCGGACACATTCAGATGTGTTCTCTTAACACTGTTATGGCTGGTAGCATTTGTCACATTTGGCAAAAAAAGTCTGGAAACAGAATTCAGTTTATGCCCCAGTGACCAAAGTGTAAACAAAACCAGTCGCTTGGTGAACCAGAATTCAGATTATTTGATGTTACAAAGGACGATGACAAGCTGGTGAATGAGAAAACTGGCCCTCGGCATGATGACATGTGGCAGTAATTTGCTCCCAACAGTGAAAAAGAAAAATAGATGAAACTTCCTGACAGGATATTGGATCAACCGATGAAACACTAGTTTGCAAAGATGTTTTTCCGCAGAAGCAGAATTCCAGTCGAACAGGGATTTGAACCGAAACACCTGAACTGGACAGGGATCGCTGGATCCCCATTTTGTTATGACTGAAAATAAAAAAAAGTACCCCTGATCATCAGCTTGTTGATTGGCAAACTGAGCAGACGAACTTTTCCAGCTGCTGCTGAAATCTGCTAGCATTTAGCCAGAGCTCGTTTTCCAAACACGTTGGTTGGACTTTATACATGTACTGTACTGAGGTCTAGAAAAGCACCGGAAGTCTCTGCTACAGCCAACGAAGCCTCCGTCCATTCGCCGCCACAAAAGACCTGGATATCCGAGCGCGTGACATTCACTGCTGAGGTCCAACAGTCCAATCAGAAAACGGTTTGTGGGCTGCTGACATCATCATAACGAGAGGCAAAAGATGGCCGACTGTCGTCGAGACGGTGAGAGGAAAAAGAAAAGAGGCTGCGGCGCTGAGAGCGAGAAGGAGAGAGAGAGAGAGCGCACTTAAAAGCGAGAAAGAAGCGAACCACGAAGCCCGAGCCTCCGAAAGGTTTCATCTACAGCTAAAAGACAGAGACACCGAGAGAGATAATAGAGCTATAGTCAGAGGAGCGGAGGCGGGAAACCATTTCCTACGGCGGGAGGTCGTCTACAGGTGTCAAGGAGGAGGATACTATGAGGAGAAGCTAAGCTAACACAAGACCGCGACAAGAAGTGTCTAAGAGCAATATCTATCCAACAGCGACAGTGATGGGTGAGCGCAGACGATCTAGACACAAACTGGTTATTATTACTATTATTCTTTTTTTTCTCTTTTTCTTTTTTTTGTTTACATATCTACACATATCAAACAGTGACAAAGCAGGCTAAAAAAGCATCCTAGAGATAGACCAACTAGACAGAGTTCAGAGACTGAAGCGAGATTCTAGAGATTTCACAGCAGAGTGGATGATGAGTGCGATACGACTGGACTATCACTGATGGGTTTTTTTGGGATGTAGACGCTGGACCAGGACCAGGACCAGGACCGGGACCGGGACTGAGGATCATGGGACTAATAAAACAGGTTTCAAGTTCATTCATCAGAATGGCAGGAAAATAACTTTGAGTTATCTGCCAACGTGGCCGGTTTAGATTAAAAAAACAAAACAAAACAAAAAAAAACAGATTAGACAAAGTTGTTGTTGTAAAACCCCGAACTATCTTTTACAAACTTCAAATCTCTTTTACCCCCCAATGCCAGAAAAACTGGCAACAGCGCCACGGCGGCAGGATAGTCACTTCAGTGCAAAATTTTTGCATGTGCATTTTGCAACAAAATTTGATTTTTTTTTTACAAAAACAAAGCAAAACAAAAGAGCTCATCTTGCGTCAAACTCGCTGGCTCAAATTTTGGCTCGAAATCTGACACAATTTTGATCCTCAGGAATAGAAATAGCCCTCAATGGGAAAAACACACACGTAAATGTGTTACGCATACACGTGAACGCACAATAAAATGCATTACGCACAAATACACCCGACATTTAAATAAATCTCATGGTGACGGAAGCTTTGGCTGAAAAAAATGGCCGTGACATCTTAATCCCCCCCCTCCCCCACACCCTACAAAAAAAACTTCCGGGAACCGCGGAGCGAGGGCGACGCCGCGCGTTCAGTGTCGTTTGCCTCTAAAAAGACTCACTCACTTTGATTCAGTGCAATTTAAAGTGAACTCGGTTTTGATTCAGTAACATTTCACTCGCTCACTCACTCAGTGCTGCTGTCGTCAATCATTGGCACATATAGTAGTAACGTGGATCCGCCAACAGGGAGTACGTTAGGCTAACGTAGAAAAAAAAAAAAAAGCTCTTGAGGGTTTGAATCTGCTCCGTGAGCTGATGAGGACGAGACGAGCAGAAACACACAGGTCATCGAGGTGCTAGCCGCTAGCTAGCCGGCGAATGGTGCTAATAAACACGCGTTAGCATGACAGAAGGAGAAATTTCTCCACTTGTAACTGCAAAAAAAGCTCATTTAAAATCCCACTTAACTTAAAATGGTGACATTTAGATTTGTTCAAGGTCAGTTTGACATAAACTTCGAATCACAAATTTGTGCTATTGATAGCTAGCAACCTGTCTTTAGGTTACTGAGCCAAAATGGAGGATACATTTTAGCTAAATAACAATTATTTATATTTTATTAATGTTTCAGAAAACATTTTTAGGGCAAAACACAATCAAGTGATTAAATTATGTTAAATCCCAATGACAAAACGCCGGGCGAAGGTGAACAACACGCTACAACATGCTACAGTGTTAGCGGTTGAGCGAGTCGTCACCTCTGACCCTCCTCTCTCCGTGTGTGTCTGCAGCTTTAGGAAAAAAAAACAAAAACAAGGAAAACAATGCAGAATGAGAAACAGTAAAAACCCATAAACGACAAAATGCTATTAAGTAATGGTTCAAACAAATCTCTGTACAAGCCCCCACTGGTGACGTTCAGGAGAGGCTGCAGGAGAAAAATACAAAGGTAACGTTTCCCACCGGTGGCGGGAAAAATGACAGGAAACACACTGGAGAAGATTCGCCTCTTTACAAAGAAAAAAAAATCTCTCGCTGCTGATTGGACAGTTGTGGACAGAGAACGAGGGAGGGGACGGAGAGGAGGTCGGTCGTCAAGGTTTCGTCTGAACCAACTGCTGCACACACACACACACACACTCACTCAAACACACACACACACACACACACTCTTGCACTAAACAAACTCTCCTGAGTGCTCCCAAGTCGCCGTTGCAGGCGGACGGCAGCCCGGAGAAGACAAAATAGCACCAGTATGAAATAAAGCTAATTCTGCAGCAGAGACTCTCATCACGCCAGTCGAGACTTTTTTTTTTTTTTTTTTTTACCGTCTGACTGAAAACCAGAGGTAGGACGTCCTCGATCCGCTCGTCTCCACTCCGCCCGTCTTTTTTACGTCTTTCGCTCTCATCCGTGTTCCCTCTCCTGAATCATCACTCCATCGATAGGATTTTGAAAAACACAAATCAGGACGATTTTAACAAAAAGAGGCTGCGCGCTCACACAAACAAACACACACACACTCATATATTCACGCACACACACACATGCAAGGAGTTGTTTCAGACAAAGACCAGCGAGGACGACAAGATCCCTCCGTCCCTCCGTCCTCTGTTCGGTCGTCTCCTCCTCTTCTTTCTCCAACTTGTTTTTTTTTTTTGGTGTTGGTCGGTCATCTTGTCGTCTGTCTGTCTGTCTGTCTCTTAGTCATTTCAGCTCGATCAAATCATTCCTCCGTCCATCTCTTCGTTCCTCTCGTGTGTTTTCTTCTGCTGTTTGTTTGTTTGTCGCTTTTGGCACTCTGCTTCCCCCCCCGACTGGATTACATAAACTGCATCTGAGAAGAAAAAAAGAGAGAGAGAAGATGTTTGATTGGACTTCAGCAGCAAGTGATCACATATTTCAACTTTACATTACGTTTTTATACACTGTTAAAGGGACAGTTCAACATTTTGGCAAATTGGCCCATTGCCATAATCCCTATAGTTTGAGGAGTAGATTATTTCCTTTATTATCATAGCGTGGTGAATGTGCAGGTCACAACTTGTCCACCAGAGCGTTTTGGAGTTGTTGGATTGTGTATTTAATGAGTTTGATGAGGGAAACCAAGTAATCCCATTAGCCTCCGTAGCGTAGCTCTGAGCAGCTCGCGGCTCTACTCCGCCGTTCTAAAAATAGCTTGCACCGACAATTAAAGGTAACAAACCTACTGCTAAAACTATAGGGATTATAGCAATGGGCCAATTTGCCAAAATGTTGAACTATCCCTTTAAGCTGATTTGCTGATTTGCCATACAAATAAAATTAATATTATATTATTAAAGCAACTGGATGGATGGAGCACAAGGTAAATGATAGAAAATATTTTGCACCAGCAGCACAGTTCTTCATAAACAGCTAGCATTAGCCATTGTGAAGCTAAATGTAAAGTTCAATTTCCTCATTTAAAAACATGTTTAAAACCTAAAAAAAAACATGCAAATTAGGTATGAAGAAGAGTAATACTGACTTGTGTAAGATGAAGCTGAATGTTTGTTCTGAAGACCTATGGTGTAACTTAGACCATGTAGTTTATGAATTGTCTTGTTGAAGATGATTAGCTTCATCCCTCATTGTATTTTGTTTATATTGGAAGTAAATCTCATTTGTTGGAGGGGGGGGATTAAATGCTAATTGAATAAACTAAACTAAACCGAAACATACTGGAGCAGTCACAGTGGAAAAAAGATCAGGGAGGGTTAAACACAAGAAAACCCTGTGATTTATTCTTCCTCATAACGAACATGATCGCACTGGGTGCAGCTAATAATGCCACAGCTGTAGTACGATTCAATAACGTTCGGAAAAAACCCTAATAAAGACACTTTATTGCCGTCGTCGGCCATTAAGACGTTATCAGGGGCTGTAACTTGCTTCAACTGATGATGTAACATCGCTGAGTTATTGTCGAAGGAAAACAAACAAACAGAGGAGTAGTTTAACCTCTGATAATCATCTGTAGGTTTATTATATCGTATTATACGGTGGTATAACGGTTTATTTGTGTAGCGACGTGAGCGCTGAGCGTCACCTGGGCTCCGGGCATGGGCGCGAAGGGGTTGGTGGGTCTGAGAACAGGCTGGTTGTACATCATTGGCTGAGGAGCCATCACTGGTACCCCGCCCATCTGACCCATCTGGGGAGGGACCTGGAGAGAAATGCAAAACAGAAGGATTAAAAACAGGAGGAGATAACAAGAGCAAAAAGGTTGTGAAAGTCAGAAACAGGTTGAAACAGAGGGAGGATGATGGGAAACAGTCTGAGGAGAGAGAGGAGCTGCTTTAACCACAGTGTGAGTAGAATATATTAATATTCATCCAGTGACACTGTAATTAACATCCAGACAGTTTCACACGCAGACACACACACACACACACACACACACACAGCAGTATCTCAGTCTTTGTTTCACAGTCACTTTAAGTTAAATAAAACACAGTCACAGTTTGTTTGGCTTGTTATTATTATTCTAAATGAGGCAGAACAATTACAATCACACTGCTCTGTCGTTATCTGTCTGAATTAGCCGAATTAATTAATTTCTTTTTTTTTTTTGTCTTTGTGTCACTGTGTCTGCATCAGTCCTACTTCCTGATGGAGGAAGGCGGCTGAGGGCGGAGCCTGTTTGAATACACACAGACCGCAAGGAGCGGGTGGGTGGGTGAGGTATTTAGTTTTAACGTTTTATTTTGTTTCCTGTGATTTTTTGAGTAGATATTTGTTCGTATAACTATTACTTGTTCTTACTCAGCTGTATTTTTTGGACGTGTTTTGGGTGAAATAAAAACCCTTATTCTAAAAAGTCAACTTTATTACAAATTGTTGAACTGCAACTGTTATGTTTTTATATTCAACTGTTTTCTTTCTTAATCATTTCATATAAATTATTGTTATAATAACAACAAGCTATAATCATAAGTTAAGCTTTATTAAATACTTTACTGCTCATTTATAGTAATATACCAATTATAAACAAGCTTTTTTGGGATGTCAGTGGTTCAGTAGCTCATATGAACTGTCAGTAAACTACAGTATTAAAAAAAAGTTAATTTAAAGAACTTAACTCACAAGTAGTAAGTACCTGAATAAATGATGAACTAATAAGTGTTTAGAAAACATATCTTACCATTAGTACATGTATAAATCATTGTCTGTATAATTGCTGCATAAATGCATAAATTACTAAGTATGAAAATACAATAATTCAACACATTATAGATGAGCTTTTTAATGCAAAGTTACAGTTGTTTTAATAAGTAACTTAGTAATTGGTATCAGTGTAGGCTGAATGCTTTATAAAATGATGAATTAAGTATCTAATAATGTTTCATTTATGCTCAGTACTGCTCTGTGTTTGGGACAAAACAGGAAGTTTGAAGGACACTAGGGACACTTTAATGAGCCAAATAATTGTCTCAGTGTGTGTTTTGTGTGTATTTTTTGTGTGTTTTCATATCACTCACCATTCCATACACAGGCACTTGCGGTGTGGTCATGGGGAAAGCCATGGGAGCTGGAGCCTGGAGGAGAAATAAAAAAAACAACACACAGGTTGAGTCTCTTTAAGCTGTGAGCGACATCGTCCCATCCGTCCCCATTAGAAAGTGTCTCGGTGAACTACAAAACGCACGTCGCCGTCTACTGTACACGCCTACGTCTACTACACTTAATGCTGATAAAGTGTGTGCGTGCGTCAGGAGCACTGGCACAACAACAACGCAGCGTGCAGCAGAGGTACTTAGCAGGAATCCCTCTGGGAGCGATCATTACCAGCGCTTTAAAAGGGAGGGGGAGAAGGGAGGGGGGGGTTCAATAGGACAGCGTTTAGCCCTGCCCTCCTCACTTCACAAATCAAATCCGCTAAGGCTCAATGAGCCTCAAATTCGACGTGACGGGCAATTTGCAGCCGTCGTTTACGACCCCGACGCCGCATCTGCATCAAAAGGCGGCGATTTTCTTTTCCTGACAAATTGGTAATTAATGGGAGCGAGCGTCCACCGGCGTCTCCTGGAAGGAGGGTCGGCTTTTTATTTTATTTTTTATTATTTTTTTAAAGAGATGCAGTGTAGCAATATACACACACACACACAAAGAGACACACAGACACACAGAGCAGTATTAATATTAACAGATGTAAGGCCAGGTATCTACCGCCTGCAGTGATTTCACAGTTTGTAGAGTTTCAGAGAACATATCTTCTCTCAAACCAAACTAATAAGGATCCCTCTCTCTTTTTCTCCAGTTGGGGGATACCTGCGAGCACCTGAACACGAGCCAAGATAAACCTGTGGGATTCTTCATCGTTTTCTTTTTTCATTTATTTCTTTTATCTCCCTTCTCTCTTTCTCTCACACATAAAGATGAGTTTGAGGAGTTGACGCTGCTCTGCTGGCTCACCCCGGAAGTCGCCGGCTCCCACTGTTCCCACAAAGCCATTAAGAAACAGCTTGCGGAAAAACCAACGCCGCTGCCTTCACAGACCTAATCCATCACCGTAAATGAGACGACTGTGGCAGTTTTTCTTAACATGACTTTATAATCGAACTGCTGCAACACGTGACTTGTGAATATAACTGTACTTCCATTCTGCTGGAAAGTGCGGTAATTAGCCGCGCGGTGAAATCATACATTACCGTCGCAGTCGAAGGTAAAATGATGGATTACATTTAATCAAGGCGATAAAATGAGCTCGTGAAATTTAAGCTTTTCCTGGGTAAAAAAGAAAAAAAACATAAAACTGCACTTGCGTCCCTGTGTAACTGCTACTTACTGTATGCAACAACAGCTTAATCAATTCTCTGAACAAAAGAGTTTAGTCTCAACTGCTCCATTCGTCTTTTACTCAAACTGCTCGTTAGCTTTATTTCATTTCATAGAAACGCAATTTGAAACCACTATTTTCTCTTGACTATTTGGTTTGTTTACATTTACATTTATTTGGGATATTTCATGATGCCATAAAAAGTTGTTAATTAGCATTTGGTTGTTGCAGTGTTACTGTACCATGGAGATTATTGTGATACTGGAGAAAAACTCTGGCTCTAAAAGAAGAGCAAATCTGGTTTTAGTCTTTACACTTTATTTTCAATGAATACTGGAGATGATATGTATAATGTCTTTGTTTAGCTTCTCCTACTGTACATAAATTGTCAATTTTCTTTCTTATTGCTTCATAATGTTGAAGAAACGAGCTGTTTTGATGCAAATTAATTAGTTGACAGCAGTTTCAGACGAAGATACAAAGATAATTTAGTATAAATAAGATGCTTTTACTCTCTTTTACTTACTTTCATTGGGATAAACTGAAACTCTTATTGTGAAAACCATTAAAGGTTCATTAAAAACAGACCGAGAGACAGAAAAAGATCTGAAGTGGTCGATATGATTGATCGGGTATTGGCCTTCAGGGAGCCAGAGTTGATCAGAAGCATTGATCGGTGTGATCCGTTTCAGACAAACACCTTTAAAATGTATCCGTCACGTGTGTTGGCGCTGCATCGCCAGTTTAAAGGTTTTTTACTCTTCAATATCCTAATTACAGATCTGACTCGACTTGGCCGTCCTCTGAGCTTCACTCAGACAAACATCTGTCTCCGAGTTCACCTCGTCTGCACCGAATCATTTTCTTTTTATTCTTTTTTTCTTTTTTTAAGAATGACAAGATGATGCCTGAGAGAAAAACAAGAGCAGGTGAGACGGGGCGTTAATGCGCCGCTTCACCTTCCCTGTCAGCGTTTCCGTCCATCTGTCTTTCAGCCGGAGCCGTCAAACCTTTAACGTGTCGTGTTTCAACATTTATCTGTTTGTCTGCATCCGTCTTTTAATGCTCTGCCTCTCCTGCTGTTTCTCTCTCTCTCTCTCCCTCTCTCCAGCGTGTTTCCTTGTCGGCTTGTCTTTCTATATTTTCATTTTTCAAAATCTGTCTTTTTTTCTCCCCTCGCAGCTCTTTAATCTGCAAGTTTTTAGTGATTCACAGTTGAACTTTTGCTATTCCCTCTGCCACCTGCTTCTAAAGGGGCGGCTTCTCTTTCTTCTCGGCGAGGGAGCAGACGTCTGACCTCGGACGACCCCGCCCGGTTGAAGCGAGGGGTTAAATAAGTGAAAGGCTTTTGGCCGTTTCAAGTATCAAGCGGGAGCAGACGCGGCTCGCTGCATCCCCCCCCCCTGCCAGGATCTCAAGACGCTGCTTGTTGCTTATCATGCGCGATGTGTGACAGCCTATTTATTCTCTGCTACCTGTGATGTCTTATACATTACTGCCACATAGCGCCATGACTTATTCATCGAGCCGTGGCTCACGGAGGTTACGTTTGCTATTTTTTGAGACACATGTACATTGAAAGGAGTAAAATAACACAATAGATTTTCCGTCTCGGGAACAATAATGAGAAGTTCTATTAATATTTTCTGTCTGTAAGCAAAAAAAACAAGAGATTAATTTAGTCAAAGCTGATGCATTTTTCTCTGTTTGCTTGTTTTGTATGTTTGTATGATTCAGTTCACTGCTGACCACACAAACACACAGTATACTGTAGGAGGGGGGAGACATTAGTTTGTTTTGCATTGTGCTGTTGATTTAATCCCTAAAGGCAATTTCGGTTTCTTGCGTTGCCCTTGTCAGTGAGTCAAAGATGAAGCCAACCAGCCAATATCACATATACACAAATATACTGCATATATTTATAGGGAATTAAACAGGAGCTGAGCTTTGGTTTAGCGCAGTGAGGCTTTGGTAACACTTTATAACATAATTTATTAACCGTTCTTCCGACAATGATGCTAATTAGTGTGTAATTTATAAACAGTTCTAAACATGTAACTCTGGACTATTCTATTATTAAACATCCATTAACACACTAACTACACTTTACTACTCGTATGTATACGTATGTGCAAGATAAACTGGTTTGTAATTGATATAAAACCTTTATTAGGTGTGAAAATACAAATAGTAAAAACATTATACATTGACGTTTAAGTCCATAGTTTGTGAATTAAATCTAATGTTTAATAGTGTCTAGTTTTCTCTGGTTCTTATGCATTTGCTTTTACCCTGTTTAGTCTGTCAGCACATGTTGCTGCTGGGTTACTACTAAGGCTGCTGATGTTTTGAATTTTTTTTTTTGATACTGTCAACAAATCCCATAAGAAGCAGTGCATATTTGTGACACCAGGAAGGTGCAGGTTGGATAAAGTGAAAATGTCGAATGTCAGGTTTTGTCTACAGAGACAATATTGTTGGATAATACTAAATCTGATGAACACCTGTGCTTCTTCTTATATAATTTAACAACCGAGAAGAAAAACTTGGATCATTTACAGGCGTCAACATCAGGTGGATTTTTAATAAACAAATGCCATCGAACACAACGACACAATGTGACGTGTCCTCAGCAGCAGATCCACTTTAATGACGAGTTTGAGCAGACGGGACAGAGACTGAAACTCATCTGCTCCGTTTGTGTTGCCGTCAGCCTGATATCTGCAGACAGCTGCTAGCTAGCGTTAGCTTCACAGCAGCAGCATCTCGTAGTCGGAGATAATCCCACTTCAACAAAACACAAACCCAGAGCTCAGGTCAGACTTTATCCACTTTTATGTTTTATCTCTAAATTCACTATGACACCACACAAGTGAGCTCAGCATCCAGACTCATGATGCTCCAGTGACCTGCAGCAGGTTTACTGTCACTGTCACCACTCTCCCAGCTTCAGAAACAGAAATAAACTTTAACTTAAATAAACTTTTGGTGCGGATTTGCTGAGAAAAAGCAAAAATTTATTTCTGGATTTTAGGAATCAAAACAGAAATCTATCAATCTGTTGGTTTAGATCAAGAGTTCCCAAACTTTATCATACCACGGTCTCCAAAACAGCATTAGCATCTGACAACAACTTCTTTCTATATTCTCTTATTTTTATTTATTTATTCTTATTCGTTATATGATAATAACTTACATTTGCAATAGTTTGAAAAATTACTTGTCAAAAGTTTGACCACTTTTTTTTGGCACTAGATACTGTAGCTGGATGCTAGCAAGCTACTTCAGACGCAGAGCAGTTTGGTGATTTAATTGAAAATTAATCAAAACTCAACTGCACTGTTGTGTTTGTGAGTGTATAAAAAAATATATAGAATTTTAAAAAATCACTACACTTAAATAGATGAGCATATTTACAGTAGAAACCTTATGAAACTGAAAACTAAATGTTTTGACTGCAGACAATAGAAAGACAAAGACAACAAATAAGATTTAAATTCGATATGAAATATGTTTTATCATCTCATCTTCCTTCCCAGTTTGCTTTAAAAGAAAACGCCGATTTAGATAAACGAGAAGCAAATAGGCCGAGACTGATCCTTTGAACGGAGTCTGGAGAAGAGAAAGGGAAAAAAAAAAAGCACCTCGTTCCAACTTCCTGGTATCAGTCAGTTTGCTTAGCGCTTACATAACTAGCACAGAGCATTAGCCTTTAGCACGGAGGTGAGAGGGTTATTTGAGGAACGTGGGCACGAAAGTGAAATCAACCTCTTGTCAAACTAGTTGTCTTCAAGGAAGGAAAAGGAGAAGGAGACGGTTGCAGAGGGAAAGAGACAGAGGGAAGGATGGAGAGAGAGAGGGAGGGATGTGTTGGAGGAACATAAGAGAAGTTAGAGCTTGTTAAGAGTTTTCTTACTAAACAGGGATAAGTACTTACATAACTAGTATAGAACATTCCATTCTGCATCAGGACGCAACAGGGAAAAAAGACAAAAGACAGAGAAAGAACAAGAGACAAGAGAGTAAAAGAGAGAGTCAAGGAAGACGAGGCGGAGGTGAAGAAAAACAGAAAAGGATTTCAGAAGGAATATGTGAGAAAACGTGAAGACAGGAAGGGAAAGAGAGACAGAGAGAGAAGGCAGCGTAGGCAAAAACCGACAGAAACAAGGAGAGGAAACAAAATAAGGAGGAGAAAAAACAAACGAGGGGTCACAACAGGGACGTGCACATGTCAGAGGCAGAGCAGAGCGGTGAGAAAAACAGGACAGAGGCAGATGACGATGCAAAACAACGAGTGGCGATAAAAGCAACAACAGAACAGGAGCGAAGGAGAAGAAAGGGAAGGAAGACGAGTGGATGACGGTGCAAAACAGATGGGAGGGAAAAGGCACGAAGTGGACGAGCGGGACAGGAAGGAGAGATTAGAGAGGGGGAGGAGGTGAGGTGAGGGGGGGTGAGAGTGGGGGTGAGGGGGAGGAAGAAAGAAAGAGAGGATCAACAGGAGAGAGAGAGAGAAGAGGAAGATGATAGATATTGGGGAGAGGGAGAGAGAGAGAGAGAGAGGAAGCGAAGGGTTAGTGACAGTTTGTCCTCGTCAGCCAGAAACTGCAGCCCAGAGATCAGGAGGACAATCAGGAGCTGCCAAGATCAGCACACACACACACACACACGGAGCATGCACAGGCAGTTTTACACTGTACAACACACACATACAGACACACACACACAGACGTCCATCTACAAAGAGGACGCAGCGAACAATCACATGCACAAAGACGACAACACAGTAAAACCTTGTTTTTCTTCTTTAAGAAGGTGTCTGCAAGTTTTATTTGGATTATTACCATTAATAATAATAATAATAATAATAATAATAATGAAAATTCTTCAGTTTTTATCACAACTCAGAGTTTTCACCATCATTTCTATGTCCAGGGACTGACAGGTTTATGACAGGATGAGTGGTCAGGTGAGCAGGAAGATGATGAACAAGCAGTTTAAACCACTTCATCTGGAGGCAGAAACGAGCTCAATAGAAATGTTGGGAACAATTCCTCATTGGAAAAATGTGTGTATAACCAAAAGTATGACAACTCCTAATAGGGCAGAATTGCTTAGCTGTAAATTTTGATCATAAAAGTTACAGATAAAAGCCTCCACACACTCTCAGATCAGATATCTACCTAGATACGAGTTGCCAGCTAGCTGCAGGTGAAAGAGTTTGTAATGTGTCGTCTATGAACTCCTGAAGTTGTGTAACGTGGACTGTGCAGTGATCCTTTGAAATCGTTAATGTTTTTAAGTTTTGCCAACGCCACATAGCTAACTTTAGCACCAACATCTGTTAACTCAATATTGTGAGTTCATTCCTTCACTCACCAACAGCTGTCTGAGAGTTTTCCTTTTATTTCTACCACTTTTTTCTTCTTCTACAGAAGTTAGTGTGTAAACCAGCTACTGTAGCTTTGGCTCGTCTCGTTGCACGCCTAGGGTTCATATCGTTATAAATTTTAAATGCTACAATGGATGAAGGGTTAGCTCAGAGCTACGCTATGGAGGCTAATGGGATTTCTTGGTTTCCCACATCAATTATTATTACGATTATTATCTCATAGCGTGGTGAATGTGCAGGTCACAACAGTGTTTTGGAGTTGTTGGATTGTGTATTTGATGAGTTTGATGAGGGAAACCAAGAAATCCCATTAGCCTCCGTAGCGTAGCTCTGAGCAGCTCGTGGCTCTGCTCCGCCGTTCTAAAAATAGCTTGCACCGACAATTAAAGGTAACGAACATACTCCTAAAACTATAGGGATTATGGCAATGGGCCAATTTGCCAAAGTGTTGAACTATCCCTTTAAGGGTTTGTTTCCAACCTGTTTGGGCGCTCATGTTGAATCAATGGCCACAGGTTTATGACAAGAACTTTTTAATAAACCACAGCTATCTTGCACTTGCAGACACCTTTGAGGACAGACTTTCAGATTGTCCGTTTCTGTCTCCTTACCACGTGCTGTACAGGCATGGGCTGTGGGGCCACGGGCGCCGGGCCCCACTGTGTGGTCGACATGGTCTTATTCTGCCAGTTCTGGCCCCCCGTCAGCTTCTTCTCTCCAGGCTGGTTCCACTGCATCTCTGGCCTGGTAATGAAAGGACGAGCAGAGCGTTTTCTATTATTTCGCGTCCTCAACCTGAGGCCAACGTCCTCAAAACAGCAAAAACATCAGACTCTAGATTCTTGTTCTATGATTATTTTTTCTTATTTCTTATTTCCCACTGTGAAGAGGGTCATGAATTTTAAAAGAACAACAATATTGCTTCAGAAACATCGTCTTTAATGGGCTACAGAAACACTCTGTCATTGATTTCAGCACATAAAACCAATTAAACACTCACAGACTGTAGGTAGGATATCTGGCAGCAGTAGAAGGAGGTAGAAAAGGAAGTTGAATTTACTGTGCCATTTACATAGAGCCACCTGTCTGGCCTACAAACCCAAAGTACAAACTTACAGAGCGGTATCATCACAACTAGAAGACACTTACTTCTTGGCTGGGGTCCCACCAAACTGCAGATCTGAGGAGGGAGAGAAACACAGAGTTTAAAGAGGCAGGTGCATTCCATCTAACGTCGCATTTTAAATAGTTTGTAATATTTAAATGATTTTGAAAGTGACAAGAAAATGATCTTGGTTATATAAATGTTCTAGCTGTAGGGAAAAAATACAACTTTTCAGACACTGAGGCTGTTTGTGTCTCAGCTAGTCGAACACATGGATCTTGAGACTCACTGCCCACGAGGTTGGCCAGAGAGGAGTCGAGGTCGTTGGCTAGCAGCTTTCCTCCGTGATGGTGGATGGCCATTTGAGGAGGAGGAGGAGGAGGTGCAGTGTGTGTGGGAACTGTAGGCTTCAACAGGTCTCCTAGAGCATCGAAACCTGGCGGAGGAGAGGAACTCGTACATGTAAATAAGATGGGAAAAAAAAGAAACTTGGAAGAAGAAGTGAACAGATAGTGGTTAGTGTATCATACAGACACAGGCACAGGGAAGCAGCAGATTAAATATGCATTGAAATAACACGTTAATTATTGAACATTGGATAAGTCTTTTCTACGATCAGTGAAAAATCAAAGGTAGGAATTGAAAGTAGACAGTCTAGTCTCTCGGTGGTGGTTTATGTGGTGCACAAAAAGCTGTAGAAAAGTGTGAAAAGTATTGTTTCCAAAACAAACAAACCAGCAACAAGCTGCAAACTTTAGCCGGTTTAGTAGCCACAGTAGAAACCAAGCGACATATCTCCCAGGACTAGAAGTTTTCATTAGCTAAATAAGAAATACAAGTTACATTAAAAAAAAGCTTAATTTATCACACAGTGTTAGTATTTCCCCAAATCGGTCTGTTAGCGTGTTAGCATTTAGGCTAGTGCTAGCAGCTCTGCCCTTTGCTTTATTGGATTTGGAGAAGTTTACATTTCAAGCTGTTCTGGATAATGCCATCCAAGAAGAGCCAAAAACAAATCAGCCTTTTCCTTTGTAACCAAACCGAAGAGGTTTTCAACTAAATCCCGAAGCTAACAAAGCTAACTAACGAGCGGCCAACCTCAGATATCAAGGACGTCATTTTAAAAAGATGAAGCGAGAGGGATCTCACGCTCGAAGGCCAACAAAGTTAGAACAGAACAGCCTGAATTTATGAGGAGATGTTTAATCTAACGAGAGCCGACTCAACTTTAAGCCTTTTTTTTTTATCACCAACTTTTCAACATGTCCACTCCCGGTTCGACTGGTTTTAATGAAGCAGAGCCGGACGGTTTTGATCTGAGAATATTGCTGAGCTGTACCCTCCTCCTTATTATTATGAACCCAAATCTCGCTGCTTTTCCGCGCTATTAATTGAATTCTTCCCGACCTATTTTTAGCATTTTACCTACACAGACAGGGAGAGAGAGTCCTGTTTAAAAGCAGAAGACAAACTCAGACTCAGACTCAGCGAGCCTATAATCCCTGACTCAGTAGCTTGCAGCAGTTGTTCTAGATGATTGATTTATCTGCTCGTTGCTGTCATGTACACACTCCCGACTCCAAACAGTGATTAGTTTTGAACATGTGTGCGTGCGTGTTTGTGCAAGAGTGCGATTGTGTTTGTCCATGGCCACTGGGTGCAAATGACAGAGTAATTTCCTGAGCTGGTGTGTGTGTGTGTGTGTGTGTGTGAGTGCATGTGTTAACAACTTCCCATGTCAGCACTCATTCAGCTAATGGCTCAGTATTACTCAGCTGGCAGAAAGCTGGAGGTGCGAGCAATGCATGCATGTATGGGTTTATATATGTGAACCAAGGCTAGACTAATACATTTAAAAAATCTGAAATTGAAAATGAAACATACCGATAAGCTGTTAATTCTTTATATGGTTTTATATGTGAGTGCATAATCATTTCCTCCCTATTAGGAATTTGAAAAAATCAATACCTGGAGTCAGGAAGTGGATATAAAAGTTCAGAGAGAAGCAAGGCAGCAACACAAAGCTGCGGGTGAGCAAGATGTAAATGCAAAACAACTGCTGTAAATGTACAGGGGGTATGAAAGGAAGGAGGGAGGGAGGGAGGAGGGAAAAAAAGGAAAAAGAAAAAGAGGCAACTGTTGGTGGAAAAAAAGAGGGAGGAATAATATTTAGTTAGGAAGCGGTGTGTAGGTCTGACAGTGGTGCTGACACAAGATATTCAGAAAACACTTTTCCTGCTAGCTTAGCAGATGAGAGGGAAGAGAGAGAGGGAGAGGAGAGGAAAAGAGACAAAAAAGAGAAGAGGGAGTAAGTCAGAGAAAGAAAGAAGAAAGGGTAATGAACAAAGTGGGGAAAAGGAGCAAAGGGGGAGATGAGGAAAGAAATAGTTTTGCCCACTATCTTTTTAATTCTCTCGAGTCTAATTTCTCTCCCACTGTCGGCATTTCCATTATTGTTGTCACTGTGATAAAACACTTTGGCAACGTGGGTGATTTTTTGTTTCTTAAACCACCGTGTCAGTAAAGCCCAGTGAATTTAATTGAAGCAAGGGAGCAATAGAGGAGAAGTATAGAGATAAGTGGAGGAAGGGAAGAGAGAGGAGAGGGGGAGAGGAGAGGAGAGGGGAGAGGAGGTGTCGAACACAAAAAAGAAAAAAAAAGAAAAAAGAAACAGAGAAACAAGCGCTCCTCAGTAGATCACACACACCACAGGGCAGTGGATGGAGGAGAAAGAGACGGAGGTAATGAAGCGAATGCCGAGAGTGATGTATTGAACCAGGAGGATAATGCTACCGGCCTTAGCTTAGGTGTTTTTCTTCTTTTCTTTTTTTTTTGGGGCCAATAGATTTGACAGTCAATCGAGTTTCAAGATCAAAGCGAGGGAAGGAAGTTAATCCATGTCAAGAGTTCAATTTCAACACACTGGGACGGAGAAATCTTGTTACTTACTACTGAATGTGACAGAAATTTAAAAAAGGGAGGATTATCCCACAATCCCTTTTCAGACATAGCTCCCTCTATCAGTTTTAGGAACGTAAACGTCCCTCGTCGTCGCTCTGCTCGTACTATATTTGGCAGCTGGTGTGTGAGAGGGAGGGAGCGGTGTTGTTCATCATCAGTTTAATCATCTAATGTTATCATCAGATAAAGAAATTAGCATTCAGTTAGCGCTAACCGCCATTATTTACTGTGGCTACGTCTGTGAAACTTAATGTTTATTACACAGTTAATATAAACTGTTCACAATAATAATGTGGGTTAATTTCAGGAAGAAATTAGACTGAAGTAATTTTCCTATTTTTAGATTTTGTTGCTTTAAACGACAAATGTGTTTAGCTAGCTCGCTTATGAAGCTGTAGCATCGTTTAGCTAGCTAATTCAGCTAATTAGCTATGGGGCGCTGTCGCTGAAAACGCCTGAGACAGAGTCATTCAAGAGACAAAAACACGATACAGTGAAATGAAATGGATCAAAGCAGAGAAACATAATTGACTTGAACTTATTGAACTGCCTATTGCTGCAACTTCATGAGATTTTCAAATGCAGAAACTTGATCTGGAAACAAACTTGGAAGAATTTAAATACTACTTCAAATTCTGTGATGAGGAAGGAAATAACAGACACAGAAAATACATAATTTTCTAAACTACAAAATAAATAAGAGTTAAAACCAACAATCTTTTGCTGAAATTAGAGAAAAATTACATCCCTGAGTCTCTGAGTCTGTCTGTGTGTGTGTGTTTGGAAAGAAACACAAAAATAATTGCAGGGACTGTCAGAAAAAAAGATGACACAAGCCAGATATGAATGACGGGAAATAAGAATTCATCACAAAAGAACAAAAACACTTCGACCTGCAAACTGCCACTAAGAACAAACAAAACAAACCCCCGAAAAAAGAGATCAACAACACCTCCAACTTTCTGTACGACACGTCGTAAACACGTGATGAATTCAGATAAAGAAGATGGACTTCGAGGAGGAGACAGAGGACGAAAAAAAGAAAGGACTTTGAATTGTAAATGTGAGGAGAGAGAGAAAAGAGGAGGAGGAGGAGGAGAGCAGATGGAAAGGAGTTGCCTGGGTGATTCTTGCCTTGTGAAGTGTGATGGGGAGACGATGAGGCAGAGACGGAGCGAGAGATGAAATAAATGGAGGGAGGAAAAAAGAGGATGGGAGGAGGAGGAGAGGGAGGAAGTGAGGGAGGGAGGAGAACGGTGTGAACAACAACAAAACAAAACAGACGAGCAGAAGCAGACAGATGGGACGGGGCAAAATGACAGACGACTTGCAAACACGTACACACACAGACATGGACACACAAACTAACAAATATACAGACACATGTGGACGTATGGACACACACACATGGAAACATACAGTAGTCACACACACACATGCAGGGATTTTTTTTTTTTTAGTGTGTGAGCTGCTGCCAGTTGTCCAGATGGTGTATTGGTAGTTGTAGTGGCAGCGTCAACACTCGCTCTATTAATAGAGAGAAGTTATTCTGTCCAAAGCCAGAACCGACCGAGGGGCTGCACACTGTTACCTCAGAGCTCAGCCACGATGGAAACGGAGACCGACGGATGGAGTTAAACAAGATTAGCGCCAGAAATCAGCATAAATATTTACCGAAACACAACAGAAACAAATCTCCATGGGTAAATGTTTGAGGAGGTAATGCTACAGCTGCACAAATCTAACTAAACAACCGCTAATTATGACGTTAAAGTGGCTGGAACGTGTTGTAAAAAAAAAAAATTCACACAACGTTTATTAAGAAATAACTTCAGGAGTTCGTGACTTTTACGTTTTTTTTGTTTTGTTTTGTGATCGAGCCCCATGTGATTGATCAAATCATACAAATTGGTTTGAACGACGAGTGCAGCGACTTCCTGGGTGAAACAGCTGGCTAATTAACCCGGGCAGATTTCCAGTAATGCTGATTGATGGGCGCTGTCTCTGTGAAATAAAAAAAGAAAAAGAAAAAGAAAAAGAAAAAGGGTGGGGTGGGGGCTCAGGAAACACTGTATGTCTGAGACTGGGAAATAGTGACGGGAGTGAGACCTCACTGTTGTTTGGAGATCGTTCCAACACTTCCAAGACAATTACACCAAACATGACATGTTGTGGTCAAGACAATCAAACCCGAGACCAAGTCAAAAACCAAGACCAGAGCAGACCAAGACTTTGAGGGGGTCGAGAATGAGACAAGACCAAGAGACCAAGACCAAACCAATGCGGGGCGATGTTAAAGACCATTACTGTTTTCAGCACCAGTACTGATAATAATCATGTGGCTTAGTATTTACATTATTCCTCAGCTAAAAAGAAAAGATAATTCTATATAAAATCTAGACCATAGGTGTCAAAGTCAAGGCCCGCGGGCCGGGATCGGCCCGCCAGGCGGTCCAATCCGGCCCGCGGGACAAATGTTGGAGTTCCGTTTCTTTTGGCCCTCTCTCAGCAGTCTGCTGAGCTCACTCCCCCGCCCCTCCCTCACAGATTGAGTGAGCGCCACTTCTCCTCTCCCCCCCGCCCCTCCCTCCCTCCCTCAAGTTGCAGCGGACAACAGAGACACAGAGCCGCCGACTCTCACGTATTGACTACTACAACACAACAACAGCGGCTCGTTGCGTAGTGTAAGGACAGCACCGACATTCACCGCTAAAGTCCTGCTCTTGGTCCAGCTCGGCTCGAGTTCTCACTGGGCCTGAAACTTAAAACCCAACACGGTCCGACCTGCTGATGAAGCCCCGGCGCGACGTGGCCGGACTCATTAGCGCAAATTCTCGATCCGAACCGGCGTGTCCGGTCGGGTTGGTGGGGCAGAACCGGCCTGGGGGCAGAACTGGCCCGGTGATAAGCCAGATATAACCTGTAGTTACGTATCCACGCACAGCTGGGAGCTCAAAGCAACAGAGGAGGGGAACAGAGAGAGAGGAGAGGGACAGCGCAGCTACAGGTGTGTGTGTGTGTGTGTGTGTGTGTGTGTGTGTGTGTGTGTGTGCGTGCGTGCGTGTGTGTGTGTGAGAGAGAGAGAGCGAGAGAGAGAGAGGGAGATGTATTTTTCCTATAGCTACAATTTAATATCAGCCCAATACCTACAATTGTCTGTGTCATTTGCCACATGTGGTTTTGACCTAGAACTGACAGCCTTTTTAAGGATTTGCCTCTGACAAAAATATTAAGCTGCTACTGGCTGCTAATTGGTGGAAACTCATAATTACATCATGGAAATAGTATAAATAGGCTATAGGCCTATGTATATCCTATATTGCCATTCAGTTAAAAAAAATATTACAATATTACTTTTGGTTCATATTGCCCAGCCCTAAATTTCAGAATGTTCATAATTTTTTGTAAAAAGGATAGCTCATAAACTGTACACATCTTAATAATGTACTTTGCACAAAGTACAAAGGGAAAAATGTGGAGTTCTTGTTATTTACAGGTTAATATGCAAATGCGATCATTTTACTGTTCCGGCCCTCTTGAGATCAAATTAGGCCGAATGCGGCCCCTGAACTATAATGACTTTGACACCCCTGATCTAGACCATATTTAACTGAAACAAAGTTTTGATTGAACAGAATAACACAGCACACAACCTGCGGAAGACTCCTCCCACTTTTGACACTGGTGCAGCCGAGTTTTTCAGAGAATTATGTCAAAGCCTTTGAATTACATCACATAAACCAAGGATGTAGCTGCAGCGGTGGTCTTGAGAAAAAAATCCTGAGTCCAGCTCGACCGAGACTTTGAAAAACCACAACACTAGCTGACACTTTAACTTTGCTTCATACTGTAACTTCCCCCTGAACTCCTGCCGTTTAAAACCTGCTCCCCCTTCATGATGAAAACAGCCTTTAGGTGACCTCTGCAGGTAGTCGCTCTTATCTTTTTTTTTTGGAGGCTGAGGAGATCTCGCCACGCTGTATCAAAATTATACACTTCACAGACACCACGGCCTGGTGGACCCCGAGAGGGTTGAGAGGTACCGAGATTGATTGTGTCAGTTGTTGAGAGGTTAAGAGAAGGTTAGCGAAGAAGTGGGCACGGTGCCAGAGCCGGAGAACCACTTAAGAGCCGTCAGTCGGGGGCTGATGCCGGATCAAGCGACTGGTGAAACAGCTCCTAAACACCTCGTCTATTGCTCCAAATCAAGACTTTCAGATCTGACCGCAAAGATTTTGGGTTGACGATTAAAAGATATATTGTCAAAAGTTTCAGGAAGTGAGCGGCAACATCCCTTTTTTTCCCCACATTTGAACTGATAATATTCACAAGTTCTCCATTTAGCTGCAGAAAAACATACAAAGAAAGACAGAGACATTAAAGGGATAGTTCAACATTCTGGCAAATTGGCCCATTGCCATAATCCCTATAGTTTTAGGAGTAGGTTTGTTACCTTTAATTGTCGGTGCAAGCTATTTTTAGAACGGCAGAGCAGAGCCGTGAGCTGCTCAGAGCGACGCGACGGAGGCTCATGAGATTTCTTGGTTTCCCTCATCAAACTCATCAAATACACAATCCAACAACTCCAAAACGCTGGTGGACAAGTTGTGACCTGCACATTCACCACACTATGAGGTAATAACAGAACGTTACGAGACAGAGTTGTTTTAGAGGTAAATGCACATTCCTGTGGGGGCAGTCGTTTTTTGG
Source organism: Trachurus japonicus (assembly GCF_045865225.1). Taxonomy (NCBI): domain Eukaryota; kingdom Metazoa; phylum Chordata; class Actinopteri; order Carangiformes; family Carangidae; genus Trachurus; species Trachurus japonicus. Next base: position 16,279,485 of record NC_140924.1, read on the forward strand.
CAAGGACTCTCTTTTCGGCACAACACCGGCTTTGCATTTACCTCGGGAACAACTCCGTCTCGTAACGTTCTGTTATTATCTCATAGCGTGGTGAATGTGCAGGTCACAACTTGTCCACCAGAGCGTTTTGGAGTTGTTGGATTGTGTATTTGATGAGTTTGATGAGGGAAACCAAGAAATCCCATGAGCCTCCGTAGCGTAGCTCTGAGCAGCTCAAGGCTCTGCTCCTCCGTTCTAAAAATAGCTTGCACCGACAATTAAAAGGCAACGAACCTACTGCTAAGACTATAGGGATCATGGCAATGGGCGAATTTGTCAAAATGTTGAACTATCCCTTTAAGTGATAAAGGATCTGAGTGGACCTCTGTGGGAAACTTGAGAGAAGAGAAGGAGAATCAAAGCTGGGATCAGTTTACTTTGGGTTCAGTCAGAGGTAGAAAGAGAACAAATAAAACAACAGCAAATGAAACGATGTTTAACACCTACAGACTCTGAAAACATCATTTCAAAGGGTTTTTTCTCACTTGTATAAAGTGGGCGGGGCTCTGTTGAAGCCTTTCATTTCCATACATGAATCAAGACTTGACAATATTCCAATTAAAATGACAACAGACTGCATTCGTACAACTGGATGTTTTGGGTGTTAAAACTCTTACTATACAACACTTACTGGTGTTTTCACATTAACTTTAATTGTTGCTTATTGAATCTGGAGCAGGCAAACACTCCACACCTTGAAAACCCAACTGAACCGAAAGTTAACAGACCCACTGATAAGAGTTAGGGTTTATGATCATTAGAAACTCTGCAGGACTTGAAACAGCAGCTTATGTGGCACACAGTTAGAAAGCTGAAAACACCTCCCCCCTCCTCCTTCCCACCCAGCAGCAGGAACAACCACAAATAGCAGGAACTGGTCAGAGGGTTAGTTTAAACGCTGCACTCGAGCTGCCAGCACACACACACACACACAAAAAAAAAGAGGTTTTAGTTTTCAGTCTTGGCTCCGTCTGGACAGTCAGACGGAGCGGGGCTTTACCGGCTGCAGGTTGTGGGCCGTTGTTGTTACTGGGTGTGGCATTATTCCCAAACACAGCATCGAAATCTACAGTCATGGCTGGTACGGTCTGCTGCAGAGGCTGGCTCTCCAATCCTGAGGGAGGCAGTTAAATATGACTGATTAAAGCCCTGTTGGTGCTGTTAAAGCTGCATGAGACTATTTTATCTGGCATACTTTTAAATTACACACACACACACACACACACACACACACACACACACACATATATATATAGATAGATAGGCCTATATACACACACACACACACACACACATTAGATTGTGATTTCTTTGCGGACCAGATTGGTTGCTTTGAAGTAGGGAGGACTCCACCACCTCCTGCTAAACTAATCCCATTAGATTAGGAACATGGACCTTACAGTCTCCAGCGTACTGCCATTGTTGTTGCTTAGTAACTTGGGAGTCTTGTACGGGCTGTCGGGAATATCGGGGCTTTTCAAGGAGGGAGCGTTAAGCCTGCGCACGAGGAAAATCCACTGATGCACCTTTTGTTTTTTCGTCTTCATCCGCATCCCTGTTGGGGATTAGGATTTGAAAAACACTCGCTGCGTTTGTGGCATCCACGGAAACAAGGAAAAGGAACACACCAGACGCTTTTGCAACACAATGGCTATTAATAAACATGATGCCTGGCGCTCCGGCTAACCTTTCAGGAAAACACGACGGGGATACAAAACATTCATCAGGATGATGCACGACTGACAGATTATGACTGAACATGAGTAAACGCAGCATCTCAACCAGCTAGCGTCGCACCTTACATGTATATGTGTGTTATTATTACACCATGATACCAGTCGTTTACAGGTGAACCACAGGCTGTAACTAACTCTCATGTTAAGCCATTATAACAGCGGCTACAGCTGGTTAGCTTAGCTTAGCATGAAGACTGTAAACGTAGAGAAACACCTGTAAAATCCAACAATTAATGTTTTCTATCTGGTTTGAAAATGTTATTACACCTCATAATGGTCCAAAATGACCTGCACACTATACCCTGATGCTTTCACATCTTGATTTTTGTCCAAATTAAAACATAACATATACATCACAATACATATTGAGTGCTAGAGGGGCTGGTTAGCTTAGCCTAGCTTAGCATAAAGACTGTAAAATTAGAGAAACACCCGTAAAATGGACGAATTAATGTTACATCTGGTTTAAAAATGTTTTAAAACACTTCATAATGGTGCAGACTGACCTGCACACATCTTGATTTTTGTCTAAATTAAAAACAACACATACATCATAATACATATTACGTATACAAGCGTTACAGGGGCTGGTTAGCTTAGCTTATTTTAGCATAAAGATGGTAAATTTAGATAAACACCTGTAAAATTCAATAATTCATAAATAATACCCAATAATCTGGTTTTAAAAATGATAAAAGTCCTCATATTGGTGCAGAATGACCTGCACACATGTTCATTTTTGTTCTCTTCCCATGAGCTCTCTGGGCCGCCAATACTTATCAGGCTTTTATGGCTTTGAACAGACGTATGTACGGTTCTGTACTGTACGTACGACGGAAACTTCAACAGCCGACTGAAGGAAGCGTTTTGTGATATTTTGGAGAGGAGCTCAGGGGACGGTTATCTGGGGAACTTCACAGATGGTGTGAAGGGCTGATATCTGAGCTAAGAAGTAGATCTGACTCTGAAGTCTGGACCAACTCTTTTAGAAATGGCTTCGATTTAATCCTCTGTAATACTCCAATGCTAACAGGACGTCCAGATGCATCTTGGTGCTACGTTTTTTTTTTGATTTGAGATTGCTGATTGCACGCTGAAATGTCAACTCTATCTTTTTTCTAGGAGGATGTACGGCGCGGCACAGTTAATCTGTGGATGTGTACAGTACGTTGCTGCTCAGCATTTCTGCAGCATCGAGACAGCGACGAGGAGGAAGAGAGGGCGACTGGGATCTCAGCTGACATTTCCCCAACAGGCTGCTTTTTATTGAGCAGCCAGCGAAACACACGGTGGTGTACCGACGGGATTTATTATGACAAAACACGAGCGAGTGTCTAAAAAAAAAACGACAACGACGAAGACACCACCTGCACCCAGGAAAAACTTGTCCGACTGTTAGCCGGGGTCACGCAACATTTACTTTCAGAGGAGAGAAACGAGGGGGGAGGGAGGGAGGGAGGGAGGGTTTTCATCAAAAGACAAATGAGCGGTCTGACAGATGGATGGTGAGACAGGTGGATGACTGGCCAGGGGGAATATTCCTGAGATAAATCATCTGAATGTGTGTGTGTGTGGGTGTGTGTTTGTCTTATTTGCATGTCTGCGGCCCGGCTGGTGCCTTCATCATATATGTAACAAATGCTGTGATTTTTTCTTTTTTTCTCTCGATGTGTGTATGAGCGTGCATGTGTGTGTGTGTGTGTGTGTGTGTGTGTGTGTGTGTGTGTGTGTGTAACGTACCTCCCCAGGCACTGTTGGCGGTGGAGATCGAAGGAGTGCTCTGCACAGCGGGGATGAAGGCCGGCTGAAGATCAAACAGGTCACTGTTCAGATTGGGCACACTGAGGAGGAGCAGGGAAAAAAAGAAGGAAAAGAAGAAGGGGAAGGAGAGGGAAGGAGAGAGAGAGGGATAATGAGAAGGAAGAGAGAGGACAGAGGACAGCGATGGAGAGGGGGAAGAGAAAGCGAGTGAATACGTCGGCGAGAGATAAAAAAGAAAGAATAAGAGAGAAAGATACAGAAAGACAGATGAAGATGGAGCGTTAATATTTAATCAAACGCGCATAAATAGCTAAAGCCACCACTAAAAATGTTCATTTGTCACAGATAAAGATTAATCCTCTCTCTCTCTCTCTGAAGGGCTGTAAAAATTCCAATGGAGCAATAAAACAGTGAGGAGCAGTAAATTCAGAGCCGAGCTGCAGCGTGTGCACGTCGACTATTAAATCTGTTCTGATTATCAAAAATGAATAGTCCAAGTGTGGCGCTGTTACGGCTGCAGTCAGTCAGTCAGTCAGTCAGAGGAAAGGAGGGGGGGGGGCTGCTCTGTTGCAGCAGACACCGGGAGCCCACCGGGGGATCTGACTTTACAAACATTTACTGTGACGATCGCTTCAATTCCTACGGGAGAATCACGGCTCTGAAGAAAAAAACTGAGTAAAAGCTGGAGGAAGCTACTGTACCTCGTCTGTGAGCAAGTTGAAATGTTAATGTTAAAATCTAATGTGTTGTTTACTGTTTTTAATGTGACTATGTGGCTGCCCTCCTGGAAAAGAGATCTTTGATCTCTATGGGACCAACCTGGCTAAATAAAAAAGACTAAATAATATAAATTAATTATTAAATAAAGAGCTGGTTAGAAACAGCAGCAGATGTTTATAATATGAGAATGAAAAGGTAACTTTCATATCAAAAAATATCAGTAAGAACAAAAAGGAGGCGTAAAAATGGGCCTCGCCAAACTAAAAGAAATCTTAGAAAAGTTAATTTAACATCAGATGGATCCTGTCTGAGAAGATGATGCAAGTTCACATATAAACAGTGTGTAGGTGTGTGTATAGGTGTGCACACTTCTCATTGTATATGGGAGCTTAATAATATACTGTAGATGCATATGGTACGAAGACTCATTACACTGTTGTTTAATGTACAGTGTCACATGTCACAATCAATTTCCCTTCAGAGGGATTAATAAAGTAAACCAACCAACCAACCATGTCGCTGGCTTCTGGGTTGAGGTGGAAACACACAATCATCAGGTCAAAAAGTGATGATGATGAACAATTCATTGATATTAACTGACTCTTAATAAACGTTCAATATCTGAATGATTAGTGAAAGCACAAGGCTAACCCTAAAAAAAAAAAAACAGAGCAGATGATGTCACACACAGCTGTAACCAGGTAGGAGGAAGTGGTTTGTCTGCAGGGAACTACTTTCAGCAGCGGATTAACACACGTTCTCTACAGTTCATTACAGTTTATTATTATGAACATGATCTCTTCATTGCTGAATTTTGATTTTACAGCACTTTTTCATTAAGGAACATGTGTAGGTGTGTGTGTGTGTGTGTGAGCACCTGTTGGCGGACAGCGCGGAGCTGAACAGCTCTGGGGTTTGTGTGATGTGGTTGTTGTTGGCGAGGCCTATCGACTGGCTGCTGGGGGAGGCGGAGGGCGGAGTCTGCATGCTGATCTCCTTCAGGCGCTGGTCCTGGAAGACACGACACACACACATACTTAACACACACTTAACACACACACTTAAGAGACACAATGTGATCAGGAAGACGATGGTTAAACAGTTATTTCCCACTGGAAATGAATAAGAATTTTGTTTCCAGTAAACTCCAGTACCAGGGAAATAACAAGAATATTCTCTCTCGTGGACTCGCAGGTGAGCGTTGACGTAGGTGTGCGTTAACTCTGACGGGAAGGAGACACACATACACACACACACACACCGTTCGTACGAGTTTTCATCTTAAAAACCTGCCTGGTGTGGAGTGTGTGTGAGTGAAACGTGTCTGCTCTGATGATCCTCTGTTAGTTTTTGGCTTTAAATTTAAGACCTGACGCCAGGCCTGCATCCAGCTGAATTTCTAAACTTAAAAAAAAAAAAAAAAAAAGTTTATTGCTTGGTTTCTGTTGCCAAGGTTTCGCCTGGTGCTGCAGGATTCAGCACACGCACACACACAGACACACAAACACACGCTGGCTGTATAATGACAGACTATTAGTTTCAAGCACAAGCCGATTAGAAAAACTCAACCCAACGCTGAGAGTTTTTTGTTGTTGTTGCCATGCTTCAAATAAAAAAATAAATAAAACAACAACCTCCTCAGCTCCCACCTCCGGTTCAGGTGCAGCTGAGATACAGGACTGTTGTGTCTCCACGGTGACAGATGCACAAACATCAGCAACAAAAAGCGAAATAAAGACAGAAGCAGGAACAGGGGTTTTTTTGCCTCGTTTCCAGTCGACAGCGTTGAGAGAGAAATCGCTGACGTCTGCGATTGGAAACCCAGAGTTTACAGTTCAGCTCCACTGATCCCAGGTCAGAAACATGATCTGTTAACACTTAAAAAAAAAAAAACTACCGGCGGTTGTTTTCCTGGCTGATGTGAGATGAACACTGCAGCACTTTGAAGGCTTTTCTTCTTTTTTTTGCCTCCTCCAGATTTTCATTTCTTGCATGAATTTAAAGGATTTTGGCTCCAGGGTCAGTTTTTATTTATTTTTTTAATTTATTTTGGACGCCTGCTGGTGGTAACAGTGGGAAAAAAAAAAAATCAAGACTCGAGACAACTTCTCCCCACTCAAATGAGTCTGTACGACAACGAGTGTGAAGTACCAGTTGAATAAAAGCGCATTATATTCAGTATAAGTCAGTGGAACATATTCAACCTGCCAGTGCTGCCTCCGACTTATCCCATAAGTAACTACATTAAATTTTTTATTGCTTTATGGATCGACTTTCCTTCTTTCTTCTTTTTCTTTTTTTCTCCCCTCCACTCTTTCTGTTTATATTATTTTATAATATATATGTCTTGTTCTGCTTCTGTCTACATCTCCCTCTGGATCTTGTTACTTTTTTGCTGCTGCAATGACCTAATTCCACCACAGGGATCAATACATTTGTGTCTCATCCTGTGAGGGAGCATGTAGCGGGAAATAACTGCATTTTTTTGTTTTGTTTGTTTTTGTACTGTTTGGTGGACAAGAGAAGCGATACGAGTTGTCGGCCACAGCGGGAATGGAAATGTTGCTGCCGTTGTTGTTGTTGCTGTCTGCTGTTTAATTCAGATGTGAAGCCGCCCAGGTGTTTTTAAATCAAACTTTAATGTATGGAAATGATCCAACTCCCTTTACAACCTTATTCTTCTTGCACCTCTGAAGGAATTTGGAGCAGATTAATAAACAGGATCTCTCCTCTTCATTTATATTCAGCCTGTGTGGTGCTGGGGAACAAATGGGAGCTGCTGCTGTTATTGTTTGGGCTGAGCCCCCAGCTGGACAGTAGCTGTGTGTGTGTTGTGTGTATGTGTAATCGTGTGTCGGGTCCATATGGACGGCGGAGTGCGTGGACAGCTGGACGAGAGTGTTCTGGACGACCCCCGCTGCCCTCGCCCCCCCCCTCGCCCCTCCAGCCGCCGCCGGTCTGTTTCTTACTCTGTTACGCTCTCACTCGCACTTTATCTCCTCCTCCTCCTTCATAACTAAAACCCGAAAGGTAATCAGTGGACCTTGGCAGGAAGCGAGGGCACGGCTAAAATCAAATCAGTTGTGCATGCGCGCAAACAAACAAACACACACACAGATGGAAGTTTTTGCGACACACACTGCGCTTAATCCGCCAGGGTATAACAATACACATGCTTCCTATGTACACAGTTCACACACACAGAGACTGGCAGCAGCAGCAGACACACACTGTATCTTCTCTGCCAGGATGTGAGCATGCTTAACATGTGCACACACACAACACACAGACACACTGCTGTGTTCCTGTTGTGTAGCTCCGCTGCTCTTACTCAATTACAGTTTGCTGTGAGGCACGACTCCCAAGGCTGCCGCAAGAAATGTCAACACATTTTACACTTGACTTTTCTATCGCCGCCGCGCTCCCCTCGCTCGCCCGCTCGCCACCGAGAGTCTCTGGCCTTTATCCTCAACTCCAGTTCAGAACTCCACAAACAGCACAAGTTGCAAAAAGCAATCTATCGGCAACAACAACAACACACATAGAGGCCTGATGCCCACAGCACAGAGAAGAGGAGTTTATATATATGTATAGAAATATAAATATATAAACACATATAGAGAGATCAGACACAGTATGAGGAGCTAATGGTGAGAACCCTGTAACCCTGTACAGTACGTATGTGCACACGCGAGAACACGCACGCACACACCCAACAACATTTAGGGTGTGAATCACCAGAGGCCACATGATACAATATTAATTACATCTTATATTAGGCTGTAAAACCTTGTTAAATGATATTAGACTGAGGCTATCTCAAGTTAATTCTTGTTCATTTTGGGTGTAATAGATTGTCTTATGTTTTAATCAGTGTGTTTATTAGGATCCCAAAAAAAACAGAGTTTGGTTACATACAGTAACCCTGAAGATCTCATCTGAACAGGTTTCTGTCATTTATATAACTAGGAAATACAGGTTAGAACCAGAAGTCAGATTATTAAAAAAATACCAAGTTTAACTGAGCTCAGGCTCATAAAGACAGTTCATGAGTTGGGTTGGTTGTTATGGCTCCGATCGAAGCTCTGATATGATATTTTTACAATAACGTAAGTGCTGCAATAACATATTGTTATAGATGATCCTTTATGACGTCTGTTTCTTCTAATAAAACTCACTTAAATCATTTTCGTTTTCGCTAAATGTCAAATGTTTCAGTAAAAGCACTCTAGGATTTCCCGCACCAAAAACTTTGATTTGCGATGTCTATAACAGGGATGTCAAACATGCGGCCCGCAGGCCAAAACCGGCCCGGCAGAGGTCCAGTTGGGCCCTCAGGATGAATTTGCTGAGTGTGAAAATTACATAGAAGACAGAAGAGGCATAGTATTGTTGAAACTGCACGTATTTTTCTCAAGATATTTCAGGTTGTTCATAATACAGTATGTTTTGTAAAAGGAGAGTTAATTAGCGGTAAAAAAAAAAAAAAAAGTATTTATAGGTTCATTTATTTATTTGTTTATTTGAATGGGACAGTGCACATTAATGGACATAATAACAAGTAAATGTGCCGGATTATAGCAGGATTTCAGTCCGTAGTCCCAGTAACATAAAAAACAATACAACATTTCACATAATTAAAAAAGTATGTTATCATGCTATTATTCTACTGGTCGGACCCACTTGAGTTCATATTTGTGCCCCCTGAACTAAAATGAGTTTGACACCCCTGGTCTATAATAAAAGATCAATCAATACCTGCTGATCATGAATCAACAATATTTTATATAACACTATACCACAGGAGACTGTGCTGTATCGTTTCCTAATGGGGAAATGCCACTGTACATATTGTATATAACACACACACAGACGAGCAGCCACAACACTGAAGCCAGTTTTATTTTTACTTTTATTTATTTATATATTAACTGTTTGTGCTGTTTCTCAGGGCTCAAGTGTTGTGTGGCTGCTGCAGCTTTGCAGTTTGTTCTCTGTCTCTGCGCGAGCACATTCACAGCGGCGCCTTAAATCTAGGCCAATGACTGCAGTCACACTTGTCATTTTGAGCTTCTTCTTCTTCTTTCTTTCTATTTTTTTTTGGGGGCGATGTGATTCACGTCAGTTCAGAAGATCAGATCCCTCTCGCTCGCACACACTCGCTCGTTCAGACCCTCAAAAGTTACTTTTTGGCGCTTCTCCTGTTTCAGTGCCATCTCGTAAAAAAAAAAAAAGATGATTCTCATTTCATGCTTGACATTTTCACACTCTTCCTCACCTTCTCCCCTCCACCAGGAGGTTTGATTATATAACGGCGTCGTATAGGCGTTTTACAGCTGCTTTTGTTTCAAGATGTGTTTTGTGCAGAGTCGGACCGAAAATCTGAATTTCTGTGTGTTGTTGCCTTCAAAGCCTCTATGACAAGAAAATAAACTAAAGTGATGCATTCAGGGCCGACGGTGCTTCACAGACGAAGCATTATAAAACAGAAGTTAGAATTAACATCTGAATGCTTTTTATTGGTCTGACAAATAAGGAGCCTGACCTTGGTTCAGTGTGTGTATGTGTGTACACAACAGCACTGCAGGAATATGCACACAGATAAAATGCAATACAAGGATAAACAAGCTACACTGAATGTTGTTTTTAAATGCCCCATTTACATGTGGCATTAACACCTGATCGATATCTGGTTTAAGGGAAAACACGTGTTAAAGAGACGAAAGACGGTTAAAAAGACGAGAAAACAAACTACAGACGGCAATTTACGGAGGAAATCAGCGGTCCCCTCATTAAATATGCAAATTTATGTGGAAAAAGGTGATTCAACATCTAATCAGATCATCTTTTCCACATGGAGGATCTGTAGTGGAAGTAGCAGGCGTGAGCTGCTGGTAGCATGTGAGAGAGAGAGAGTGAAAGGCAGGGCAGAGAGGGGGGGTAAAAGGTGACGGAGGCGATTAGGCTATTAGCCCCCCGCGGAGCAGCCAGCGCGACCCACGCGGAGTCGGGAGGCGATCCCGGTTTAAAAGCTGTTACCTTGAGAGACTGGAGCCGGGCCTGCTCCTCCTCCAGGGCCTGCTGCTTCTCCTTCTCGTCCATGCGGCTGAAGGACATGCCGGTGGAGGAGAGGGACGAGACGGCGCTGGACAGGGTGGACGCTCTGCGGAGGAGGAAGAGAAAGAAGAAGATAAGGAGGAGGAGAAGAGATGAGGAGGGGAAATTGTAAAAGGTTTAAATATTCACGCTCCCACTAAAAAATACCAAGTTTAAACTGAGCTCAGGTAGAGCTGGGCTGGATGTTATGGACCCGATCGAAGCTCAACATGACTTGATATTACTACGGTTGGGCGTGTTACTTTTAAAAATTAATTAGTTATAGTTACTTTGCCCAAAAAGTAACTGAGTTAGTAATTGAATTACTACATTATAAAAGTAACTAAAATGTATATATATAATATAAAATGCTCAAATATGTCAAATTACTTGGACTCACCCCCTTAAATATAACCCCAACCTCCCGTTTATGGAACTAACCAACTCACTCAGTATCCCTCCGCAGCGTCGTAAAGACTGCCTGTGCGGAGGGATACTGAGTGAGTTGGTTAGTCCCAGATAAACGGCTTTATTCCGACTTAGTTGATGGACGGAAAAAAACATGTAGCTAACGTAGCTTCACTTTAACAGGTGTATTATTTTGTGACGGGACTTGCGACGGGACTTGAGTCAATAACGGCCCATCTTATTGTCAGTAATGGTAACAGCGTTGTGACGGGGGAAACAGTAACTTTTTGGATTACTCCTAATGCCGTTATTCCCATCACTGGATATAACAGCTATTTCCTGATAGTTTTACAATAACCTAGGTGCTGCAACTCACTTTAATCATTTTTGGTTTCGCTAAATGTGACAATTTCACTAAAAGTGCACCAAAAACTTCAATTTAAATTTGTAATGTCTATAATAAAAGATCAATTCTTTCCTATATTAGACAACAAAATCCCACAGGACGCTCTGCTGTATCGTTTCCTAACGTTAAAATGATCTCAGACATGTGGATGCCACTGCACATATCGTATATTGAATTGAATTTTTAAGGCTTCTGAAACCTACTGTGCTTTGAGCGTGGGTGTTTTCTCTTAAGTTTCTTTTTTTTCTTTTTCTTTTTCAGGATGTCATGTGTTTCAAGGAAACCTGATGTAACCGAGAGGCAATTAAGACGTCTAACCTGGTGTCTGCGTTCAGCTCCTTGGTCTTCTTGCCCTCCAGGGAGGCCAGGTGCTGCTCTAGAGCCTCCAGGAGGCTGCTGGGGGCCTGATGGGGTGGGGGGGAGGGTAAAAACAATCATTATAATGATAAAATAAATCAGAAACTTCTCAACTTTTTTAGGGGATAATCACTCTCTCGTTCTGCGTCTCTCATATGCACCCACCCACCCACACACACACACACACACACACGGCAGCACCCAGAGTTAGTTGGTCTCACAGGAAGGTAACAGAGTGCATCAGGTTCCAAGAATAGCCATGGCAACATGCAGCAAACACTCACACTGTTAGCAGGAAGATTGGAAAGGAGAGAGAGAGAGAGAAACAGACAGAGAGAGAGAGAACAAAGGAGGAGGTTTTTGAAAAACAAAGAACGAGGGGGAAAAAGGTGGAGTGGCGGAGGGAGAGGTCGCCGCGCCATTACTTCTTCGTCTTCTCCTCCTTCTCCTCCTCCCGGCTCCACACGAGGGAGCGATCGTTTCTGTGGTTTTCTTTCATTCTTTCCACTTTTCCGTCTGTTTTTCGCCTCTTTGTCTTTCTCATACTGCAGTGTGTGTCCCCCTCCTCACCTCCACCCTCACCCCCGACCAAAGGGTCCCATCATGTTTCCACAATGAGCACCCAGGATGCACCTCGGCACCTCTTCGACTGAATCTCCTCTACACATTGTTTACGAGAGACTACTCTCTAATCTTTTTATTTTTCATTATTATTATTATTATTTAATCTTTTCTTTAATTTCTCGATCACAAATCTTAAACTATGCTTTGTTGGGAGGGCTGCACAAGAGGAAGCAGCATTAAAAAAGGAAAGCGAACGAGCGAGCGCGCAGGTTACTTGGGGATTGTTGCTACGCTACGACAGAAAACAACAATCCGGGCTGCAAAATGTTGAGTTGAGCTCCCGATTGTTCGCGTTGCACAACACAATGTCTTCTGTGCTCGTTAGGAGCCTCATTAATGCTCCAAAAAGAAGAAAAAAAAACAGAGGGGAAACAAGAGGGTGAAAGCGAGAGCCAGACAGCTGCGTTACAACACACAGGGAGAGAGGAGGAGGAGAAGATGTAGCTCTGCTCTTCTAGGAGGAGGAAGAGGAGGAAATTCTTCCACTGAAAATATGACAACGTCATGTCTGTCTCTCCGTCCGCAAGAATGCAAAGTGTGCCGTCAGTAGCTCTGCAGACGCACACACACATACACACACACACACACAACACACACACACATTTGGGAGTGTTTTTGGCTTCAGAGTCTCTGTGGCCGGCGAGACGGTGAGTTGTTGCCAAACGGTTGCCTGGTTGTTAAAGAAACAGCAGCCACTTGAGAGAGAGAGATAGAGGGAAGAGAGGGAGGGAGAGAGAGAGAGAGAGAAACAGGGAAGAGAGAGAGAGAAATAGAGGGAAGAGAGAGAGAAAGAGGGGGGGAGAGAGAGAGAAAGAAAGAGGGAAGAGGGAGAGAAAGAGAGAAAGAAAGAGGGAAGACAGAGAGAGAGAGAAAGAAAGAGTGAAGAGAGAGAGAGAAAGAGGGAAGACAGAGAGAGAGAGAGAGAGAAAGAAAGAGGGAAGACAGAGAGAAAGAGGGAAGAGAGAGAGAGAAAGAAAGTGGGAAGACAGAGAGAGAAAGAGGGAAGATAGAGAGCGAAAGAAAGAAAGAAAGAAAGAAAGAAAGAAAGAAAGAAAGAAAGAAAGAAAGAAAGAAAGAAAGAAAGGGGAGAGAGAAAGAGAAAGACCCCAATTCAACTGTCAGAGGGTCTGAATAGGTGACAAGACTGTGTGTGCCTGGTCAATATTAACTCTGACACACATACACACACATGAACACACACACACACACACACACACACACCTCTCATCTACAGATACGTGTGTTGCCAGCTCTAAGTTTGGAAGGCAGAGAGACATAGAAAAGAAGAGATAGATACAGAGAGAGAGAGAGAGAGAAGCCCCCTTTTTCCTTTCTCATGTTTCTTTCTATATTTTTCTAAACAGTGATTATTACACGCTGATGCTGATGCTGATGCCGGGGTCAGTCGCTATCAGAGCGCCTCCACCATGCGACGTCTGAGGCCACGGCGTTGTCGTGCATGACAAATATGGAATCAACAACATGTACAGAGGCGATGGGATGGAATTCAGATGAGTGAGTCCAGAGGTTTTTCTCTCTTTCATGCAGATGAAGACAGAGGGGGCGGAGGGGTGAAGCCTCATTTTCTATTCATGAGGTTTCATGCCCTTTTGCTTGTCGTGCCTGTGTGTGTGTGCGTGTGTGTAACTGTGTGTGCGTGTGTGCTACAAGCAAGCCACCTGAGGCCGGCACACACACACACACACACACAAACACACGTACTGCATTGATCCGACTACTAGGTATCGCAACAAAACGAAAACAGGGAGCATGCCTGGGAGTGTGTAAGGTGTAAGTGTGTATGGCTACACACACACACACACACACACATCCATAAGTTCATGCAAGGAGGTGGCAGGTCAAAGGGAGGGTGGGGGGGGGTTAGAGCAGGTTGGAGTGGGGAAGCAGCAACAGTACGCAACCCACCACCTACAATGTATGATCCTTTTGTTTTCTGCGACAGAGGAGGAGAAGAAGAAGAAACGACTCTTTAATGTTTTAAAAAAAAACGACTGCGAGTGAACAGTCGACACACACACACAAACACACGAACACACACACATGCCGTTAATGACCGGGGTCACGTCTCCACTGTGAAACCAGACAGCTCTGTGTGTGTGTGTGTGTGTGTGTATGTGTGTGAGTGTAGTTTACAGTATGATTATCAGCTTCTACAGTAGCTGCTGTTTAGTGAACTGTGAACCTGCTCATTGGGATTTTTAAAGGGATAGTTCAACATTTTGGTGAATTGGCCCATTGCCATAATCCCTATAGTCATAGCAGTAGGTTCGTTACTTTTAATTGTCGATGCAAGCTGTTTTTAGAACGGCGGAGCAGAGCCGCGAGCTGCTCAGAGCTACGCTACAGAGGTTAATGGGATTTCTTGGTTTCCCTCATCAAACTCATCAAATACACAATCCAATAACTCCAAAACGCTCCGGTGGACAAGTTGTGACCTGCACATTCACCACACTATGACATAATAATAGGACGTTACGAGACTGAGTTGTTTTAGAGTTAAATACAGAGACTGCTTGCTGAAAAACTGCCCCTGAAGGCAACGTGCATCAGAGGTTTTGCATGAATTTACCTCGAAAACAACTCCGTCTGGTAACGTTCCATTATTATCTCATAGCGTGGTGAATGTGCAGGTCACAACTTGTCCACCAGAGCATTTTGGAGTTGTTGGATTGTGTATTTGATGAGGGAAACCAAGAAATCCCATTAACCTCTGGTGGCGTAGCTCTGAGCAGCTCGCGGCTCTGCTCCGCCGTTCTAAAAATAGTTTGCACCGACAAATAAAGGTAACGAACCTACTACTGCTATGACTATAGGGATTATTATGGCAATGGGCCAATTCGCCAAAATGATGAACTATCCCTTTAAGTATCGATTGGTTTTTTGTATCTTCAGGAGTCTCTCTGACGACTTCCCATCAGCCACTGGGAGGATTTTAAAGGAAAGAAAAAAACACCCTGCTTCAAGCGATTCCTCTGAAATCACAATTAGAGGCAGAAATGATGTCGTTTATTCCCTTGTAGTGTTGCCGTCTTGTTTTCAAGTCTTTTGTTGTTGCAATTATCTTTTTTTTTGTAGATTCAAGGTCTAAGCTCATTATTCGCAACTGCTCAAGGCTTTAAAAAAAAAAAAAATCCACGTGATGAAACGTGCGTTTGGCCCCGCCGGTGGCGCCGCGTTTAACCAGGTCGACTTAACACACATCGGCCCTGTTGTTGGATCTATAACGGGGCGTTTAGAGGTAAAAAGGAGAAAAGCAGGAAAGAACAGGAGCAGGAAAAAATCAATCAAACCAGAGGCTGAACCAAAGCTGCCTGGATTTAAAGAGTATAAGATCAGGTTAGATGAGATGCTTCTTTGAAGTGAAAAACAAAAAAAAATGAGTGGGTGGAGAGTGAAGGGGAGAGAATGAGCGAACAATTGGTGAAAAGGGGGGAAGACGAAGAGAGGAGAAGGAGGAGGTGGAGGAGGAGAACAGGTATATGTAAAGGGTGATATAAGGTGTGAAAGCAGAGGAGGAGAACTTGTTGAAGGGAAACGTGAGAAAAAGATGAGCTGGAAACAGAAAGAAGAGGAGGAGGAGGAGAGAGAGGTGAGATGTACACTGACCTGTGAGAGATCTGGGATGTCACCCTGATCTATTCCAACTTGCTGTCATCCAAAATAAACAAATCAACAAAATAAAAAAATATAAAAACAAGGGAGGGGAGGGGGAGGAAGGTGGGGTAAAATGGAGAAGGAAAAAAAAGAAAAGAGAAGGGCAGGGTTCATAAAAACAAAACAAAAAAAAGATGATAAAAGAAAAGAAAAGAAAAAACAAACAGGGGAATCGTTACTTCATGCAGTGGCAGTGTCAAACATAAACGACAACAGAAATAAACAAGGAAAAGTTTCCCACATCTGGGATTGGCCGACGGAGCCGACCAATCCCGACAGTGAATGACGATGATGGCTGGCACAGAGATAAATATGTGTCTGACCAATGAGGGAGAGAGCGTGAGGCATGGACGACTCATGAGCGATGACGTGACGACATCAAAAAACACATGTATATATAAAGATATATATATATATATAAAAATATATATATATAAAGAGCACAGCTACGTCAGGATCGTCTCCGCACTGACTCATAACTCAAAGACACGTCACAGTTGTGGGAACATGTTGACTTTGCAGAGACACAGATAAAAGAACATCGAGTCCTCGTCTTCTTCATGATCATCGGCATGACCTCAGCTTTCTCTCTGAACAAGTGTTAAACGCTTTTTATCAGCACAAAATATGAATAACAGTCGATAACAGTGAACTCCCACCTCTTTAAAAGACGCTGCTCTCCCTGCTGCTTTTTTTTTTTAGCTTTGTTTATGGAAACAGCCACAAAATGGGCAAATAACACCTCTTTTCCTTATTCTAAGAGAGAGCCCTGGAGAATTAATGTCAAAGTTTCTGATTATAATAATTAAACTTGAACCGTAGAGGAAGAGAGATTTAATTAAGGACATAAGGGAGAATCTTTAAAGTGTGACTGGGCGATGTTGGCACGAACAGAAAATTACTTTTTCCTGTCACAATAAGGGAAAAAAAGATAAATTATAGATAAATAATAAATCAATGATAGTTTTATTTCATTTAGTTCAGTTTAAAGGTCCTGGTATTGTGCGTAACGGCTGTTAAACATGGCTTTATATCAGAGGTTATTGTCATTAACATCACATAGTTGAGACTAAATGTGCTGAAAATCAAAAACACAGTAGAGTATCAAAGGTCGCCTACGACGTTTGCAAAATTTAGAAGAAAAACAAAAGATAAGCAGTTATCTTATTTTTAGAAATGTAAATAATAAAGATAACCCGGCAGTATCTGTATCTATAGAGGATAAAATGTTCCTTATTCATAACCAAACATGTGGAGAAAAAGGTCCAAGACCATTCATTATCTAAATCTAAAGTTGGATTTATTTAGTAGTTTAGGGTCCATTATTCGCCCCACTGGGTTCTGTACCTGGATTATTTTTAAATGAGAATGAGACAATGCCTGTGAAGATAAGAGTCTAATCTATCAATACATATTACAAGTCTGAGGAAGTCAGACATTGTGTCAGCATCCTGCGGGCAGCACAGTGGGCGGTTCTCATTAAAGATCATGTTCCCAGGCTGTTGTGCTGTACTTTATGGATTTAATACCTATATACTGTATAATGTACAGAGGCGTGCAGTCTGGGCACCCCTGGTCAAAATGTGTTAACAGTTCAGCAAGTGGAGGATTACATGATCTCCAAAAGGCATAGAATTAAACATGAAACATGCGATATTTAAAGCAATATCAGTGTATTATTTTAGTTTTCTACAGTTTTAAAATGAGAAAAAGGGGAAACAAGGCAGCAGCCTGTAAAAGAATGAGAAACCCAGGAGACTTGAGCTCTCAGATAACTTTGACCAAGGTGTCAGACAAGATATTTACTGTTTGCATGCTGTGATAGTTTCCAAAGGGGGGGCTGCTAGGAACTAACTACCGTATTTCCTCTAATAGAGGCCGAGGCCTTTATTTACTTTAGCTGCCCAGGGGAACCGGCCTGTATTGGAGACCGGCTTATATTTGAGAGAGGCTATTATTTCTTCCTCTGTTTCATGCTGGATCTTGATGCTCAGAAAACAGGAACACAGGCGGACTTTTAATGTTTACTGTCCTCTTTTCTCGCCGGCCTCATCACCATGACAACCACAAACAATCACAACTACCACAACACTCACTGAATAAACGAGTCTGCCGCGGCTGTCTTATGACGGACCTCCGCGGTTTTTATTTTATTTTATTTTATTTTATTTTTTAATCATTTTTACAGTACCGTATTTTAATTTCACAGAACTTTAAGCATGTACGCAAATCGGGCAGTGCCCAAATGAAGTTTGTCCAAGTGGAGTTGCCGTAGGCAGCTGTCCAAGATGGCGGCCGGTCTGCGCATGCGCAGACCAGTTTTGTCACAGATCGGGTAGCGTCGCAAATCGGGTAGTGACACGCCATGCTGCTAAAGCTCTCTTCGGTCGAGTTGTCAGTGACTGTTTCCTTGAAGCGTGGGTTCATGTGGCACTTCAGATCTAGCTACTGCCATCTGCTGGCACTTGTGGGTTACTGCATCCGTGTTTGGCCGCCTGAGACCAGTGCATCCACAGTGACTGAAATTCAGGTTTTTTCTGTTTGTTTGTTTTTTTCCCATTGACCTGGCCTGTATTTGGGGCCGGCCTTTATTTGTTCGTGTAAACCACGCCCCCGGCCATTATAACAGACCCGGCTATTAAATAGATACCGGCTACTATTAGAGGAAATACGGTATGCAGGGTGGCCAAACCTTTGCTGTCTTTTCTGTCATTTTGAAAATGTAAAACATGAAAATAAAAAAAATATATTGTTTAAAATGTAAAGGGGATGTGTCATCTGTAACTTTGTTACTCAAGACTCAAGACAACCTTATTAATCCCTTAAAGGGCAATTCCATTTATTCATTATTACTTTTGGAGATCGTTGCTGAACAGTTCACATGAACAGAACTTTTGACCAGGGGTGTCCAGACTTTTGCATGATGTCACTGTAAATATATATTTGTTATATTACAGTTTGAGACAGTAACGTGTGTTTTCAAGGTTGAATTTTGAATTCAAATGTTTTGCATTAGCGAGACTGGACCAGATGATGGTGTAGGTTCGTCTTCCTCAGTGAAACTTAAAAAGGTGTTGACATATTTGAAAAACTCATTAGTTTATTCACTTGATGTGCCTGATTTTTTCTTCTTTTTTTTTTTAATGTAAACCATTATATTTATTTTCTATCTGTATAAAACATAAAACACACACTTAATTGTGGAGGGAGCTCCTGAAAACCTAATTATAAAAGACAAAGGGGGGTTGGTTGGGACCATTTATTTGTGTGTGCATTAACGCAGAGGATGAGAAGCACTGGTGTCGTTTTTTAGTCGTTGATTCTCACTGTTTCTGTTTCCCAATCTGCTGAAACAAAGGAGGCAGGGAGGGAAAGAAAAGAGGGATGATCTGTGGGCGCGGGGCGAAGGAGGAACCGCGCGAGGATCCATCTTTGTCAGGGAGAGAGGGGAAGGAGCGAGGGAGGAGAGAGGATGAGACGGAGGAGGAGTGTGGGGAGCAGGGGGAGAGGGAGCTAACGGAGCGCCTAACCACATCCTCCATCTTAGGGTTATTTTGGTCCATATATATGTGTGCAGTGTGTGTGTGTAAGTGTCTACTGAGCAAATGTGGGGCAGTGAGGGTAAGTCAGGTCCCGCCTGTACAGTACAGTAGCTGAAGGAGCTAAATTATGACTGTACCAAGTGTGTGTGTGTGTGTGTGTGAAAATACAGGAGTAAGGCGATGTGATCAGAATGAGAGGAAGAAAATATAGGAAAAGGGTTCATTGGAACAAGAGTTGCTCTTCCAAAAACAACTAAAACTAGAAAAAGAAAGCATTTCCTGCAGGAAATGCGTGTAAATTGACCAAAAACCTTTTTAAAACCCTTTTTTTTCTCTTTTTTAAACGAATGTGTGCGCGTGTGGGACGTTGCGTACTTGTGTGAGCGTGTGGGTGTGAACGTACCTCGGCCACTTTGAGGAACTCTGACAGCTTCGTCATCCTGTAAAGAAATTTCTTGTAGATGTCCAGAGCGTCTTTACACTGGTTCTTCTTCATGTCAAAGTATTTCTCTACAGAAGCAGAGGGAGGGAGGGAGGGAGAGAGGAAGGAAGGAAGGAAGGAAGGAAGGAAGGAAGGAAGGAAGGAAGGAAGGAAGGAAGGAAGGAAGGAAGGAAGGAAGGAAGGAAGGAAGGAAGGAAGGAAAGCAGGAAGGAAGCAATGAAGGAAGAAAGGAAAGAAGGAAGGAAGGAAGCGAGGGAGGGAGGACCAATCAGTGCGTGACTGAGCAGACAAACACGAGCATTAGCAGTTACATGACAGCTTGTCAAAACCTACCACTGCTGCCGTGACAACCAGACTGTGAGCACATATGTTGGTGTGTGTGTGTGTGTGTGTTTCTGTTGGGTTTCTATCTGCCAGATAAGTGTGAGTGTGTGTGTGTGGTGTGTGTGGTGCAAAACAAACTGCAGCTGTACTTACACCTCATCATTTCTGACACATCTAGGGGAGAGAGCATCAATTGGCTCAGTGGAGGCCGTGTTTGCACTGTGTGTGTGTCTGTACATGTATGTGTGTGTTGGTTTTGCTATACTTGTGAGGACCAGGTATTGAGAAATAACCTTTTCTGTGAGGACATTTCTGTTTTTTTTTTCATCTTCCTAGCATCAGCAGAAAGGGGGGTCCTCAAAACATGCTATGGGGTCATGGTCCTCATAAGTATAGCGAAACACGTATGTGTGTGTACGTGCATGTGTGTGTGTGTTTTACCCAATAGGTTGATGACCCCTTCATTGTAAGCAGCGAACAGCCTTATGGAGTCTTTGAAGAGCAGCATGAAGGCCGAGTTGATCACTCCGTTGGTCAGCTCATTAGGGTTGGCCTGGAGAGAGGAGAGGGGTCGAGAGAGGTAGAGAAACACAGAGAGAAAGAGAGAGGGTAAAGGAAACATCTCT
The DNA here is from genome assembly GCF_045865225.1 of Trachurus japonicus. NCBI lineage: Eukaryota > Metazoa > Chordata > Actinopteri > Carangiformes > Carangidae > Trachurus > Trachurus japonicus. The sequence continues at coordinate 16,300,241 of NC_140924.1, forward strand.
ATCACATCTTTCCAAAAGCTTTTTTCTTTTTTTTTTCACAGGAAAATGAAAACATCTCTTTCAAATATCCCCAAACATCTTTCTCCAAATAGCGGCACCTCTCCCCGTTGGCAAGAGGCAAACACATCAGCACACAACGCACAACTGTCAATTTAGTTTAGGTGGTGGGAAAAAAGCATGCACGCACACACAGGCAGACACTCAAGTACACACATATACACACACACATACAGTATGAGAAACTTCACCATCCATTTTCATTGCTCTTTGAAGCTGGTGGGCACAAACCACTCTGCACCCACCAATTTCAGCAAAACCCCCAACACCCCGATCTGTCACCATCCTCTGCTTCTTAGACTCAAACTTTGCAATCTGTTGTTTCCATTAACATTTTGATAGGAAAGCGAATCAACCACAACTCTGACAACAAGCATGCATAATGACACTCTTACACACTCACACACACACACACACACACACATGGGCACACAAAGACGTAAAGACACACTTAGTACCTGGAAATCCAGCAGAGCATCCAGCTGGTTCTGAATGATGGGCAGCGTCTTGATCAGCTTCTCTGTGTTCATGGTGCGCATCACGCCGTCAATCCTAGCAACACAGGAAACAAAGACACACACACATCAGTAGCGGGCACCTTGTTGACAGAAATTCTTATGCAAATCTTCATGCAAATTGAGCCATACCCCAAAAAAGTAACAAACAAATTATGAGAAACTATGGGATGCCAGAAGAAACACAATTAAAGGTTTTGCATTTTTAAAAAAAAAGAAAAAAAAATTCAGTAATGCAAAAGTCTTTACGGCTACTTCAGGTGACAAACGGCGACTGAAACTTAATTTCTCGATAAATTATGAGACTCTGCTCAGCAGGATGGCAACTACAAAGGACTCAATGTCAGTCCACACCTGTTGGACCTTTGAAAAAAAAAAAAAAAAAAAAAGGACCTTCGCAACACAACCTCCAAAAATGATGAATCCACTATCACAAAGTGTCTAACCTATTTTTATCTTGTACTTTTCAGACAGTGGCTAATATAAAAGGAATAGTTTAAAGTTAAAGTTTAAGATTAGCTAATCTTAGCACAAAGACAGGAAGCTGGTTTATTATGTTTGTTTAATCTGTGAAAAAAAAAAAATGTTAATGAAATACGACAGGAAGTAGTCTGTCCCAAAACATACCGTTCATGCTACAGTAAGCTAGGCTAATCATTTACCAGATGCCAATTGATAATTTATTGTAACTATATTGTAATTACCTGTTGTGAAGCACAAGGAGTTAGCCTTGGAATGGGTATGGAATTGAATGGAATAGAATTGAATGGAATTGAATTGAATGGAATAGAACGGAATGGAATTGAATTGAATAGAATTGAATGGAATAGAATTGAATGGAATTGAATTGAATGGAATAGAATGGAATGGAATGCAATGGAATGCAATTGAATTGGATATTTAAAAGCCATAAGAAAGTTCAGTTTTACTTTTTGGAGAGAAACTGAATTTCCCCAAAACCTTTCTTTTAAAAAAAACAAGGTTTTTTTTTTTTTACCTCCCACACATGGCCTCCACGAGCCGACATTAAAGAATCAACTTGCGTAACACTGAGTTCAGAGACCCCAACCCTCATGCATAAGTGATAAACCAAAATAAACCTGTGTTGCCTGGAACACCTTCACATGACGCTCACACTAATCGATGTTGTGTGTTGACGTCTAGATAAAAGCTTTTGTGGGGGAATAACAACAAAACCGCCGCTTCTTCATTTCTGTCTCTCGCCGTGGCAACAAGAGCTAAACACAGTCTCCTGGTGTGCAACAAGATGAGTGTGAAATGATGAGCGGGATTGTCGGTTTGCGTGTCGTCTCTCTGTGTGTGTGTGTGACCTCCTCCTTACCCCCTCTTCATCTTGGTGAAATCCACGGCCACCAGCCTGTAGGACATGGCCTTCTCGTTCAGGTAACGACTGTATCGTCTGATGAAGGTTGACATGTCGTAACCTGGGAGGGAGCGAGGGTAGCGGGTGAAGTCAGACAAGCTACGAATGAGCCCTCCACTTTGTTACATAACCTGTCTGTTTGCTTTATATACATTAAACTGTACATTGGCACTGTGTCAGATGCATTTGAATCAGCTAAACTCTCTCCATTGTCTGTTAGTTCACAGAGGTAAATCCTGCCGATCTAATTAAAACAAAATCAAAAATGCTGTGAATCATCTTCACAGAGCGATTGAAGAAAAGTCGTGAATGACTTGATTGAATGTGTTTGTGCTTTTACCTTGCAGCGCTCCTTTATCCAGGAAGTTGTTCAGGTTGAACAGAGTATTTCTGGAGGCCAGGTACTGGATGAAGCGCTGAAATGATACAGATAGAGACAGATAAGCAACGGTGAATGAATATAAAACAGTCAATATCAAGCTTTTCCTGCCTGATATGTGTGTGGAGTTTGTAACACCATTTAAAAGGGGAACTCTATGCAAGTTCAGTCGCTTTTCCTCTGTTTTGCTAACCTTCCTCTCGGCCATGTGCATTTGTTTTCAACAAAGCCGGCCAGAAGGCAATCAATGGAGTGGTGGATAACGTTATATATCATATATGACGTTACGATGTGTATATTTGTGTAGTTTAATCTGTCATAAACAAGAGATTACAGGTTACGGGGCGCGTTTGTCGGAGGCTCTGATCTTGCAAGGTTGGTTTTTGACCAAGAGACGCTAGGTGGGAGGCAGAGAGCCTCCATTCTCCACGTGACAAGTCATTTAACCATCATAAATATTCTAAAACTGTAGATTTTAAAGAGGAACTATGCTAACGTATGAATTCCCATTTGTTTTTGTTTTTGTAATTCACTCTTTAATGCTTAAAAGTTAACAGCACAATAAAAGGGCCAACATACTGTATATATAACCGTGACACAATTAAGACATGACTTATTGTTTACATGAAAATCTATCGACACTGATTCTCCAATCAACTATCTAGTATGAGATTCATGTAGGAACCCCATAATCCCCATTTGTTATGACTCTGCTTTGACTTATTGTTGCGTTTTTGAAGTTAAGTTTAAGTGGTTTAACCTCGACCACTTCCATCACGTCAACGTTTAAAAATTAACTTCCCTTGATGCTGTTTTTTTTTTTTTTGTCCAGTCATTTATGGGAGTCCTTCTGAGCAGCTCACACTCACACACACAAAACCGGAGAGGGAGGACAAATGGCGAGAGGAAGCCGTCTGAGAAAAATTAATTAACCTTTGGGAGGAGACTGGCAGCACAACATTGTACTGATTATGTAATAACCCCTTGAAAATGTTAATGAGATCAGATCTTTAAAAAAAAAAAAGCTGAAACGTACGAGCGATGAGAAATGTCATCAAGACTTTTTTTTCTCTGTTTATATTTGAACATTTTTTTCCAGCCTGCCACCGTGTAACAACAGAAACTTGATCCCTCTTCCCGTTAACTTTCCCCCTTCATCCAACTTTTTTAAACACTAGTCACTTGTTCGTTTTTTTTTGACAAATCTGAAGTTGCTAAGCAGGTGCTGGAAGATTTTCAGATGCCGTTTTCCAAGGACTTAAAAAAATAAAACGTCTGAGTGTGTCTGCTGTTTTTCCAACACCACCTTTTCTTCCTCCTCACATGTTCGTAGCCTCACACCTGGGACTTGCCTCGTACGACCCCTCTCTTTCACCGAGAAGCTCCTATAGGCTTTTTCTCTCCTTTTGAGGTTTTTTTTTTTTTCCCCCTACCTTGTTTGAGAGCAACCCCCGACGCTAAGATATTAATGATGAGGGGAGCTTTACTTATTCACTTTTGCAAGCCAAGATTTTTCTGGCTGGAGCTGCAGATTGGGAGCGCAGTCAGACCTCGGGGAGAACTCCGGTCCCTGAGCAGGTGCCGGTAGCTCATCCATATTTCCCACTGACTGTCTTCATCTGTCTACACAGAGATGTGGGGGAGGGGGGAGGGGGGGGCTGAAGATTTGAGTCAGCAACTCAACAGCACATAAGTCGACAGACTATGGCGACCAACAGGTGCAGCAGCGTTTACCGCAACTTGTTTTCGCACCATCACGTTTGACGTGAAGGACTTCAAAGATCTTGGACTTAGATGAAGTATATTGTGGGAATAATGCGGAATAATAAAACTTCAACTGCTTTTGAGCGTACATGCACCTGCAAAACGCCTCGACACAGGTGTCAGACTTGAACCTCCAGCTCCACCTTGACAGAAAAGTGAAATTCCTCATCGTGTAAAGGGGCCAGATGTATTGTTTAGATTGTTAACCTTGTGTAACCGGTTGCTGCGGCATGTGATTTATTTTTCTGGCAGATGGTATTTGCTGAGCTGTGAGGGAGAGGTTGAGATCTTTTATTCGACTTAAGTATCCACCACTGTGCCGCCGCTGTTCAATTGAATTTATTCTAGTTTCTGGTTGTTGTTTTTTTTTTTTGCATTTTAGTGGTTAATCTCATTTTTTTGTCGTTTTATGTGGTTTCGATATAAGAATCTTGAATCTAAAAGTTGAAAATAATGTTGAATTCCCTCCAGTCAATATCTCTGCAGCCTTTTCCAGTCGAGTGAAGTTTCTGCTTTTTTACTTATCTGCAACATTTTCTGAATATTTAATCTAATATGAAGTCCTGTCTCCACTGTCGGCGAGGCTACAGATACGACACAACCTGACTCTTCACCTGGACGTGAACTTTGCGTTTTGTCCCCTCTGAACGTTTCTGCTATGGTCGTTCTCCTTCCTCCTTGTGTCGCTGTATTTAAAAAAAAAAAAGAAATAAAAAAAAAAAAGAGTGCAGTGGAATAAGTCCTGGCCATCGGCCACAGTTTTGGGAACTCAGGCCTCGGGCTTCCCAAAAGCATCTTAACGTTAAGGCTGTCTCTGTCCAGCTGACTTAAAATGATCTGAGATTTGCCAGTTTGCCAATTCCCAATCTGGCAGCGGACCAACCCCTCGCTGGCTGGTTGGAGCATCTAAGAATGTGTGTGTGTGCATGTGTGTGCGTGTGCGTGTGCAGAAATATGCTTGCGGGCATGTGTGTTGGATTCAGCTGCACTGACACGTTTCCAAAGGCTCTGGGACTGTTTAAAAAGGCATAAAGAATCTGATTTTGTTCTTGTCCTTTTTCTTCTGTGTTCGCTTTTGCTCTAGGGACAAAACTTTGTTCACACTGTCACATGTGGGGATTGGACTTAAAGCCGGGGACAGTATGGCTGTATCCCCTAAGAAGTTAGCCAATGATTTAGGGGTTAAGAGTTTTTTTCTTCTTTTTTTTTGAGTCCAGCTAAGAGTGAGGACTGAGTCAAAGTAGAAATAAAGGCTGGAGAGCAGCTATGTGAGTCAGCGACTTCAACTTTGGAACCAGTAGAGACAGAATAAGTTCAAGACTTTATTATTTTACCCCAGACAACATGTCCAACATGAAAAAAAAATTCAACAAACTGGAAACTGTTTTTTATTTAATCTTTTTATAACCTACTCAAGTTTCTCTCCAACAAACACTTAAATCGAACATGTGGGAACAACAACCTCTGACATTTCACAGTGCACACAATGTACGAGTTTGTCCATCGCCTGCCAGCATTTATCTAGTTTATCTCCACTACTTTCTCTGCTCCTTTGCACTTTATCTGACCCATCTGCCACTTGTATTCACTAGGGATGTGCACGGTTACCCGAGTACCCGGGTACCCGAGTAGGCAATCTGCTGCTATCCGGTTATGAATTTATTATCCGGTTAACCTAGGATTAAAAAACGGCACGTTAGAGCGCAGTCTAGTGTCGGATCAAACTACATTATCATGCCGTGGTTCGGCTTTTTGTAGTGTTAAACAGTTTCGGATCAAGCAAAGTGATTTTCTGCTGTGTAAAAGCGTTTTTGGATCGAGCCTCGGACTTTCAAACCTTTTACAATAATCTGTGGTGGTTCCCTCGGCGTAAACCGGCGGGAGGGAGACGACAGGTGTCATCAAGTCTGTTATGCTTTCAGTTTACAAACATTCTGAAACCTTCCCAGTTATTTCCTGAAACGATGCGAGGCAGAGAGGACCGAAGGCACCAAAATGTAGTGTGGACTAATAAATAAGCACCGCTAATGATTTAAAAAGAAAAAAGAAAAAAAAGTTTTCTCCTCCGAGGCAGCCGCGGCATGCAGCGCATTTATTCCCTGGTATAAAGATGCACATCTGCCCCATATGTGCATCTTAAACTCCATCTCTACTCTTATTATCCACCTGATATTTAGTCTGACGACGCTGTGTGTCAGTAATGCGACTGTCTGACGGACAGAGCGCATTTATGCACCGGCTGCGCTCTGTCCGTCAGACATGACGTCATTTTATTTTTTATTACAGTAATCGGTTACCCGGGTAACACCAGGTTAGGTTACTCGATTAGGAAATTATTCGAAATGCCCATCCCTAGTATTCACTTAGTCTTTCTATATTGTCCTTGTTCTTACTGTATGTCTATTTATACTAGTAGTAGCAGTGTAAAAGCGCAGTAAAAATCATTGTATGTGTTTATATATTAGGCCAATACAGCTGATTCTGGATCTGATTGATGGATTTGGAAGTAAATAAAATGCCATGCTCATGGTGATGACTTCAGATATCAAATATTCAAATCTACAATTCAGAAAAAGAGAAGAAGCAGCAGCAACCAGTGGAAGTTTAGCATTTAGCAGCACGGCTCTAATCCACCAGTGAAATATTTTATCGATTAAACCTGCCTCACACCTCCATGATCCTCTCTGGATTATCACTAAAGAACCTCGGTGATCCCCGACACCGACATCAGGTCAAACTTTTAACGAGCGAAGAAATGTTTATTTTATATCACAGGGATGGTGGTGAACAAAGTGAAGCTGTGTGTAAAATAAAGCTGCCACTCTTGTTGATTGATCGGTGAGTCAATTAAAAACAACTAAGTGATTAATTCCTGCTGATTTCCTGTCAATCAACACATCAATCAACGGCCTCTGTTGTCAGATGTATGAGGCACCGCATGTGGTTTGAAATGACGGGGTAGGAAATAAAGGAATTTAAATAAACGAACCCAGGTTAAGACAGAGAAACTTAGACAAGATGGCCGCAGATAAAGAGATGGCGAGAGAGACAGAAAACTTCATACGCTCTCGGCCTCATCAAAAAGTCCATCTGACGGGAGCCCGAGTTCCTCCCACCGCCTCAGATACAAAAGGCGGAGGCAGAGAGAACCCACACAAAACGCGTGGATATAGTTAAAAAGGAGAAAATCTATAAAGGGGCAGAAACACTCGCCGCAGAGAGACAGAGAGAGAGGGAGGGAGAGGAGAGAGAGGGAGAGAGAGAGGGGGAATCAGAAACCCGCTGAGCTCTGGATTATTCACGTTCCAAGAAAAAGACGGCGCTCTGAGAGGAGCTTCAGATTTTGAGAAGAGGTGTAAGAATAGAGAGAGAGAAGATGTAGAGATAGAGAGGAGGAGGAGGAGGAGGAGGAGGAGGGGGGAGGAAGGCAGATCGGCTCAGCTTGTCAAATAATTCATGTTAGCATATCGGAGAACAACCTCATGTATTATTGATACATTTAGATCCTGGGCTTCTCCCGGCCGCCGCTCTCCAACCTCAGCACCGACACACGGCTGCTATACATAGAGAGACCAGCATCCGGCCCTTCACTCCTCCTCCTTCCACATCTCTATCTCTCTTTCTCTCTTTCTCTCTATGAGGTGCACAAGTTGGTGGTTTCCGTAGTAACCGAACTCCACAGCCTCAGGACTGACCTGAAGCTGCTCAGACAAAGGGATATACCAAGACTGGATCGACAGACATGTCTGGTAGTTTTTATTTTTTTTATTAATTTTGGAGAAGTTTTCCCTTTTGTTTGGACAATAATTATAACATTTCTAGAATGTATAGAAGTTTGTTTTTTTTTCTTCAACCAATGTAATAAAATAACAGCAGTTCAGCATTGTCATTTTCTACATGATATCATATTACAACATGATCTCACTATGAATGTACTTTGAAAACATAATAATAATGTCTTTCCTCCTTATTTATTTGTTTACGCCGTTTAATTAGACTTGAAAGTTGTGCACATGCGTGACAGAATCACGCCACCATATAAAGTCAGTGGAAACACTGGAGCTTGGAGATAGGGCTGTCACAATCATGACTGATGATTGATTGCCATACAAATAAATTGCAATTAGTGATTTAATTGTCTTTTTCTGATGATTTTATACAACTTGTTTGTGGCTCTCCACTCATGTGCAACTAAACCACAGCAGGAGAGGAGAAGGGGGCGCAACATGATGATGTCATTAAAAGAGCACCACCAGAGCGTTTTTTGAGTTGTTGGATTGTGTATTTGATGAGTTTGATGAGGGAAACCAAGAAATCCCATTAGCTCTGAGCAGCTTGCGGCTCTGCTCCGCCGTTCTAAAAATAGCTTGCACCGACAATTAAAGGTAACAAACCTACTGCTATGACTATAGGGATTAAGGCAATTTGCCAAAATGTTGAACTATCCCTTTAAGTATTGATTGTCTCTGACGACTTCCCATCAGCCACTGGGAGGATTTTAAAAGAAAGAAAAAAAAAACACCCTGCTTCAAGCGATTCCTCTGACTTATGTAAATGGGCCAATTTGCCAAAATGTTGAACTATCCCTTTAATCCTGGCAGCCAGCTTGTTAAAACAATGTTGGGTTTAAGTCGGACTTAAAGAGGGCCCATGAATACAGGAGGAGCCAGTGTGCACAGGCTCTGGTCATGATGGTTTGGACCCAATCAAAGCTCCACGTCATCCTCCATCTGCAGCTTCTGCTTCGGCGTCTAGAAAACGCATGGAGCAGCCTGATTGGTCAACGTGAGCGCTGTGTGCAGGTTAACTGACGTCACACGACGATAACGGTTGGAAAAAGAGTTGTTCAGACCACCTCTGTTCTCAGAGCCTATGAAGAACAACGACAACAACAACAACAGCAACAACAACAGCAGCGTCTTCTAGCAGCAGATGAATTATTGATCCTGGCAGTGAGAGATTCTCTCTTCGCTTTCACAGACTGCACAAATAGCTGCGAGCTATTTGGGATTCACAGTCTTGCTCAAGGACACTACAGCAAAGTGTGTGTGTGTGTGTGTGGGGTTGTGAGGGAATAAATAAGGGTCAATTAGGTCTGGTTATCTCCAAACCAGAGGAGAGGAGAGGAGGAGGGGAGGGGGGGTCAGGGAGTCCAAGGGAGGGGGGGGGTTATTTTGGGCTCCTGCTGCTGACTCCACTTTTCTCTCTTTCTTCCTTTCTTCCTTCTCAAACGCACTCGTTTCGTCAGAGCGCCGACTGCAAACCCACTTCCACTGAAAGGTGATGACTCACACGAGAGGAATGAGTCGTGATCGAGCTGCGTTGAATGAAAGCAGCTCTTATGCAACGACGCCGCGCAGACCTGCACACGGGGAAAACAGACGTGTGGATACGCACAGACACAAACCGAGTAGCCTAAATCCTGCCTGCATGGGATTCTCCCTCTCTCTCTTTCTCTCTCTTTTTTTCCTTCCTCCTCCTCCTCCTCCTCCTTTTCCTTTCATACGTAGTGTTTCTCCTCCTCTTATGCAATCACTCATTAAGCCCCTGAATCCAATCTGAGTGTGGAAGAAACAGAGTCGCACAGACACTTGGTGGGAGCTGAGCACACGGGATTAAAGAAATGTGTCTAGATTTAAACATTCGCAAGTGTTATATCCAGCTTTAGCAGTGCCGTAGTGTGTGTGAGTGAGAGAGTGTGTGTGAGTGAGAGAGTGTGTGTGTGTGTGTGTGCCCACAAGGTGACAAGGCTAATAGTGTGTGGGCTCCTGTTCTCGGGGGAGCAGTTGTGTCTTTCTGGTGGATGAGTGTGCCTGCGAGGTCAATGATCTAGCCGAGCAACATGAGTCATCATTTGAAACACACACACACACACTAGGTAATAGTACAGTTTTCTCTCCCACAGTGCCATGGTCGTCATTTTGACTTGAACACAATTGACAAGAGAGCAGAGTGCAGAGACTCAGGTACTACAGCTTGGTTGTGTGTGTTTGTTTGTGTGACTGTCTCAGTTACAGGTTCAAGAATGACACTTTGATTCAATCAGGAAGTCACACTCAGGACGAGGATCTGATGTCATTCGATGAGTTAAAGGCAAAGTTTGATGTGCCACATAAACACTTCTTTAAATATTTACGGCTTCGGGAGTTTTTATCACGGCACGTTTAAAGAATCCAGTGCAACCAGATGAGTCGAATCCAGTCAAGTAAAATCTGTTTAAATCCCATAATCAAACCATTAAATAAAATTTAAATATACCAGACCTAAGAGCAGCCTCCACCAGGGTTTATTATAGCATCATTTGTGGGACAGACTCTAGACTGCCACTATAAATGGAGACATTGTGCTCCTAAAATTTCAGAGTTTGCAAGTAAATTTTTCATCTACATGCGCTATAGGGGCTGTCACTTGTTAGAAAAATTTGGTTAGAACGAATATAAAATGACCCGTACTTCGTTCGCAGGTCATTACCGCTCGAATATGAACTTTTCACCCCACGTTCGAACAAACATTCGAATATTAAATAAAAAGTGACAGCCCTATTGTAACTTGTGCATGTGCAAGCAGAAATGTGCTGTTTTTTCTTTTAAACACTGGTGAAAGGAGGAAGTGGCAACTCAACATGTATTTGATTAATTTATCATTTATTAATCTGTCATTACAGGTGTCAGGCCAATGTGTGTGAGGATCAATGAATGAAAAGGAAATGTGAATATTTGCTTTGCAAGTCGATTTACTGTACAATTTTCTGCTTGCACTCCTAAAATTTTAGGTTAGGGTTCACTGTGCTCCTAGTGAAACAAGCTAGAGATTAAATGATTTTGGAGCTTGTTTATTTTAAAGCAGTACTAAAGAACTTTCAGTTTTGGTTGAGTTTGGCGGCGCCTGTGGACCAAAGCGGTAGTGTTTTGCCTGAAGGAAGACTCCATTTCCCATGAGCACTAGCGTGAAGCCCTGTAAATATCCTGCATTAAAATTAACTAAGTTTGTGTTTCCAGTGGATCATTTCAAAGTGAAAACACAAACATAATCCATTGCTAAAGTGCCGTTTTGCCTGTTCCCTCCTTGTTGTGACTCGCAACAGTGAAAGTGAAAGTAAAGTGAGAGCCGGGTTCCTACCATGCTCCTCAAAGCTGCTTAGTGCCAGAGAAAGAGATACAGACCCCCTCAGACCACGACAGAGGTGTCATTCAACCTGTTGTAAGTCGATGTATCATCACAAAAGTTATGAAAATGTTTTATGAAGGTTGAAAAGTTCCTTAGTGTTGGTTTAAAATTGTTAATGTGTTTAATGTGTTATAAATGTATAAAAGAACATTATTATGTTCAGGAAGCTATCCTTCTGAGATCAAGAGAGAGAGCTGAGTGCTAAAAATTAAATTCAAAAAGCAGGGCCATCAAAAAGAAAGTGATGTTGCTTTGATTAATGCAATTGTTGTGTTACACTGCAATAGTTTGAATCAGTCGAAAGCTAAACCCGTCTCTGCTAACAGTTATTTCCTGGATTATTGAGATCGACTGTGTGAAGATTTTTGACAAAATAAAAAAACAAAAAAAACTTCAAAAGGAACAAAGCTGCGGTGCAGATGTGAGTCAACAACTCCCGAGTAGCATCTAAGGTAAGAAACTCTACAAAAAAAAAAAAGATCTGGCTGCAGCACTTTGTAGAGAGACGGGAAATATTCAACAAATATTTTACACTTATAAATCTGTTCATCTCTCTCGCTGCCTCTCAAATATCTGGGGGAGACTTGGGCAGCTGTGGTGCAGTGTTTTAGCTCCCGCTTTCATCTCCAAAGTGCTCTGAATGTTCTGCTTCATGCCTTCTTGTCTCGCTTTGTCTCCATGGCAACAGCGGCCAAGGGGCTCATGGGTATTGTAGTAAGTACAGTATTTGGAGGATGAATCCTTCAGAATCTCTCAAAATGTAAAAAAAAAAAAAAAAAAGGAGGAAAAAAAAGCAGAAATGATTAAAAATAATCACCAGAGCATAAACTATACTTTTGTTAAATTATCCAAGAGACTGAGGAGAAACATGAGGAGGTGAATTGAAGGAAAGTTTAGAAATGTAGAGGTTTTTTTTGTTGTTTCTCAGTCCAAATCCATTCTGTTCAACAACTTAATAACTCCAGCGATTGGAAACCACATTCCTGGATAATGAGTGTCGCCTTGAACACACAAGGGTGTGTCTGATAAAGGAGCTTGAGGCTGGAGAACATCTGATAAACTGGTGTTTGTTCTCTGAAATCAGTCTGTGGACTGGAGCTGGAGAAGTTAACCTTAAAGACTCCACTTCTGTTTTTAGTTCATAAAATGTTCTTATTCTATATTATTTATATCGTGTCTCTGTTCTCACTCTGCAGGTTTCTTTGTTTTGGAGCAACAGAATCCAGGATCCATACCAATACCAATACCAATACCAATACCAATACCAATACCAATACCAAGAAGAACAATTATTGTTATTGTAGTACTGGTAGTAGTAGCTGAGCCATAATAGAAGTGGCAAAGGTAGTAGTTATAGCTGTAGTATTGTGATTTACTATTATTAATGATAACACTAGTTCCTATTACTATTAATATGATTATTTTCACTAAATCGTTTAACAGCAGATATGACGTACAAAATACCATATTACTTATGGGTACAACTTATTATTGTCACTGTCAAAATGTATGTTTTTTGGGGGGTAATTTACTTCAAAAAAACATAAACTTTCATATATTCTAGATTAATTCCATGTAAAATTATTTTTCTGTGTTAATTTTGATGGTTACTGCTTAAAACTCCATAATCTCAAACTATCAGAATATATCACTTCTGTAGGATTTCCATTTCTGAACCAAGTTGAACTAGTTGACTACAGCTGTAGGACCTTCTGGGACTAGGGATGGGTATCGATAAGAATTTAGCGATTCCGATTCCATTATCGATATTGCTTATCGATTCGATTCCTTATCGATTCTCTTATCGATTCTCATTGGGTGAGGGAATAAAAGAGAAATGGGTTTGTTTGCATTAATGCAGTGGTTCCCAACCTTTTTTGGCTCATGACCCCTTTTGACATCACAAATTTCTGGTGACCCTCAATCAAGATGAGCAAGCTCAGATATTTGTATATGCTGCATTTTATTTGATCTTGATTTATATTCAAGAAAGTGAATGTATAAAGAATATAGTTGTTTAAGATTGTGAAAAATAATTAGTTAAAAAAAAAAAATTAATCAATTACTAGACATTTAAGGCGATCCCATTTGAATTCCAGGCGACCCCACATGGGGTCCCAACCCCAAGGTTGAAAACACTGTATTAATGGCTCTAACATTAAAAAAGTAGACAGGACCGACCTGCCTGGACAGGTTAACACTAGACCACTGTGGCTGTGGGGCAGCTGTGCTCACAGGAGGAATTTAACAATGTTTCCATTTCATGGTTTTTATGCATCTGTATCTTCTCACTAGTTATTGTTTTCATAACGTTCGTTTTTATGCGGAGTGAGCGAGCGAAAGAGAGAGAGCGCGCAAGAGAAAAGACACACCGCACCGTTTCACGTGGCTACGAGCAAAACCTGAAACGAGGTGGTTGGAAATGAAGAGAGAAAAACAGAAAGAATAGACATGTAGCCTGTTCAGGAGACGTTGTCCTGTCCTCACGACGTGAGGGAGGGAGGACCGGAGGGTGGCTCTGGCTCACAGGTTAGTGATGAGGAAACGTCACTGTCAGCTGCATCTGTCAGCAGCTCCGCTCCACACAGACACGCCACTAACTTTATTTTGGGAGAACAAACGGTGACACGTGGATATAAACACTAAGCACCCTCATTTATAATGAAGATTGATTTTAACGTAACGTCACGTAACGTCATTAATCAATTAATGCGCGGGTTTCTGAACCAAACGGAATCGATAAGGGAATCGTTAAAGCAGACACGCACACGATTCCAAGAATTGATCCAAGTTGGAACCGGTTCCGAAGAGGAACCGGTTTTCGATACCCATCCCTATCTGGGACCCCCCACTGATCCAGCCTGTGATTGGCTATCTTAGTTATAGTAGGCCATATATTTGCCTGAAATGTCTTTTTAAAAACATCTCTGCTTGAAAAAGGTCCTGTGGACCGAAACGTTGTTTGTTTTATTAAAGTCTTTTGCAAGTGACTTGACAGTGTGCGGGAGACCCTTTTTGCTTTTGTTCATTTCTGAACCAAGAAATAGTCTGTATATGTACTGTAGGGATGGAAATGTATCCCAAAAACTGTTGGATATCTCTCTATAATAAAGTAAAGCTCCTTGAGATAATATGAATTATGATTTGACGCTGTACGAATAAACGTGAATATTCATTCATAAGGACGCAGGTCTTGGGGGAGGAGGAGCGGTGTCTCCATTAAGGAACTCCATTACTTACTTCTATCACTGGATCACTTTTAACTGCAGATCAGATGCAGTGAAACAGCTAATTGTAATGTTTTAGGTGCAATTGTGTCACGCGGTGGCGACGACGACGGCAGCAGCAGAGCTAATTACAGTTGTACTAATTAAACCTGGCACTTGAAGAGAGGCAGAAACGACTCCTCGCAGGCGTTACCTTTCAGAGTGAGTGTTCAACCGGAGAGCAAACAGAGGATGAGCTCCAGTAAAAACACAGCAGAGGTTTTATTCAAGTGTTGTCCTGCATGAGTGGACACTTTTTTTTTTTTTTTTGCCATTTCATGCAACATTAGGAGCTGCTGCACTACGGTTTGACCTCTAAAAGACAGTGAGACACAGACAGACACTGTCCTCCACCACATGTGCAGCAAAGGTGCCAGTTTCTCACAGAAGACGTAACCGCACCGCAAACAGGAAACAGACTTCAGCCTCCTTCAGCTGCAACAATAACACACAACACTCACAGTCAAAGCATCTTCTTTACTCTAGATGCAGCGTCAACATGTACTGTACCTAGGGATGTCATGATTATACATTTTCTTGGTACGATTATTGTCAAGAGAAATAACCACGGTGTTACGATTATCACGATTATTATGCATTAAATAATTTCACAACACTATGAATGTGTAAAATCAAATATAGTCAAAATATAATTACGTTACTCATTGTTTACATCAAATATTTCAAGTATCTATTAATATATGACCAATTCTTGAATGTGTTTGAAATATCCAGGTCATAAATTGTTATCTATACCAAATGTTTGTGTTTATGTTAATAGTTTTTTTTGTTTTGTTTTGCTTTTTTTTTTAAATTAAAAATGACACCCTAACATTTAAATTCCTACCAATTCAATGTTACGTTAGTTAAATGGACCAGTATCTGTGCATTTACCTTTACTTTTGCGCACATCTGCCTATATGGTTCCAACATCAAATTTTTGTGAAAGTAACAATATTTAGGAATCTTTACGATTAATTAATTGTGGCCTTTAATACCACGATTAACTGTGAAAACAAGTAATCGTGACATCCCTAACTGTTCCCTGTCTGGTTATGGCTCCTAAGCTTTGATTGGACGATGGCGTGGCTTTGGGAAGTGGGGGATCGGGATGGGGTGGGGGGGGTTCAATTACAATTCAAATCAGCGATGTGTCAGCAGACGCTCCGGATCAATAACCTGAACCAGTATTGAAGACAGACAAAAAAAAAAAAAGGTAACAATAATAGATGCAGACGTCCCTGACTGGGAGAATCTCTATTGAGCCGGTTGCACCGTGCAAGTTTCTGGATGACTGAGCTGCTGCTGAGCCCAGTAGGACACACACACACACACACACACACACACTAACACTGATACACATACACATATACGCACTGACACACAAACACACAAACTTACTTTACTTTCACCTATTGATCACACAGATGCAGCCAATTTACTGGAGTTGGAAAAACTTGTTTATCTCCCCGAAAGGAGCGGAAAGGAAAGTGTATGTGTGTGTCTGTGTGTCTGTGTGTGTTTGTCAGCTCATCGTGGGTCGCCCTGTGAGTTTTCACTTTACAGATAGGATGTGTCGGTATCAAAGACAAGCAGGAGTCTGTCTCCACACACACACGCACACACACACACACACACTGTTCATGCACTGCAATTTCTGCCTGCACACTAATCATCTTTATGTTGCCACGGCAGCAGCTGATAGGAAGCACATGTGGTGACTTTGAGTGTGTGTATCTGTGTGTGTGCGTCTGTGTGTGTATCTGTGTGTCCATGCTTGTCAGATTATCACAAGTGACCCCTATTAGAGTCAGGGTGACCTTTACACACACATACGCACATACACACAAATAACATCCTCCTCTCTGCCCTGCTCCCTTTGACACACTGCTTGAGTCAGCACTTTTCTATTTTCCTTCTGTCTTTCATTTTCCCCTCTTTTCTTTTTTCTTTTTGGTTGACCCCTCCTTTCTCTTTTTTCTTTTCTTTTCTTTCTTTTCTCTTTTCCTCCCAGTCGGCCTGTAGCTCCCATGTCTGCCTTTCATAATGTCTCGGCTCAACCTTCCCTTGCTTAAAGGGATACGCCAACATATTTTTTCGTGCCTTGCCTCACTCCCGAGTCGATGACCAGCAGATAGACACCATCCTTTCGGCTGTGCGTGCAGTAACAAGGGAGATAGAGCCGTATCGCCCGTACTTAGCTTAGCTGAAACGCTGGAAGTGTATAGGTAGTGTTAGCCTGCCTGCTACCAGAGCCGAAATCAGCAGTCAGAAGCTAATTTCATTTTAGCTCTAAACTCTGTAAATATATCACTTTATCGACATTTCAAACATTTTTAGGTGAGAAAGTAGCCATTTAGACCAGCATTGTGTCGTTAATTTATCTAAATACCAGCTGTTTACAATTTTGTTCGGACGAATTCGGCGCTACTCAAGCTAGCCGTTGTGACCAACGCACTTCCGGTTACTTTCACAAAATAAAACACCCGTTGCCCTTTATATACAGAAGCGCTTTTACTTTGAAATAGGAAGCTAACCTACCCTCGATGTAGCTAGCTTGAACCAAAATAAACCGTCTTTGCTTGAACCCTCTGTTTTGACCAATCTCGTCCCGTTACCGGCATTTGACCGCTCAAGATGCCTTACCGGAGAGTTTTGTCAGCTCTGAGACGAAGATCGGTCCGTTTAGAGTTGCTGAAGAGTGTTTCTGATGACTTTAGGTGGAGGCAGGCTAACACTACCTATGCACTTCCAGCGTTTGAGCTAAGCTAATTACGGGCGATACGGGCTCTCCCTTGTTACTGCACGCACAGTCGAAAGGATGGTGTCTATCTGCTTGTCATGGACTCGGGAGTGAGAAATGTTAAAAAAAAAAAATGTTGGCGTATCCCTTTAAATCTCTGCCTCCGTCTGTGTCCTCACCCCCTCTCCCTCCCTCCCTCCCTCCCTGGAGGAGGAGGAGAGGGAGCCATAGTGATGAGAGTGCTTCGGTGACGTCACTGAAACAAATGGGCCGTTTGCTATCTGGGACGCTGGCGTGGCGGTGAGGAGGAGGACGGCTGGTGGCGACTCACACTGCAACTTTACGCCGCCGTAAAAACACACACACACATAAGTTGTCTCTCACACACACACACCTTCCTTGCTGGCTCCCTCCCTCTTTATATCTCCTGCTATCTCTCTCACACACACACACACACACACAGAGAAAGAGAAAGCGGCGTGTCCTGCCACCATCAGCACTTTCTCTGGTGTCCTCGCCAGATCGTCTCTGTCTCCTCTCATGTCCTTAATGACTCTCACACTCCGTCTCCTCTCCTCCTGCCTCTCATCCCACCGTCTCTCTCTCTCTCCCTTTCTCTCTCTCTCTCCATCCGTTCCTATATATATTCAGTTTTGACGTGCAGAGACTCGGCACCGAGGTGAAATCAATCAGACTGTAATTTTCCCCCCAATGACACTTACAACTATCCTGTCCCGCAGAAGAAAAGGATGATGGGTAGTATTTTTCAGCACTTGGCGTCCTTGAAAACACCCCCCCCACACACACACACACACACACACACCACCAACCCTCCCAAAACCCTCCCTTCACAAGGCCGTGTTATACTGTACCTTGTAGCTGTGACATTCCTCGAAGTCGCAGCACGTTGAGGAAAAACTGAAACTCTGAACGGCCGTTTAAAAAAGGCCGTTCATCTTGGGGGAATATCTGAGCCTGACAGGTTTGGGGGGAGGGGGGGATTTTCTGTTGCTGTGCTCAATGTGCAGTTTATGAAGTGTTTATTCTTCACTGCAAATAAAAAAACAACAAATTTGAGGGGAGGGAGTGCGATCTACTACCGATTTGTCAACTCTGCAAAAAGCCCAGTCTAGATCAGTGGAAACTGTTTGGCGCCAACAGCTGATTGAGACAAAACAAATCGGCTCCTGATACAATGGCTGAGCACTGAGCAGTAAACAAAGATGTTGAAGATCAAAAAATGAAATGGAGATTCAACTACATCCATCTGTTCACAGTCTTTCAAAAAAACAGTTGATGGTGCACCTACTGTACATGGTCTGTTTTATTATATAATATATATAATAACATGGCTGTACAGAGTAGGGTTTGATTGACGACATTTACATGTTAAAATAAAATAACAATTTTAAACAATAAAGAAACGCATCAGTTGCGTCAAAGCATCACCATTAAAACATCTCATTACATAAAGCAACACGTGGGGATTAAACCGTCTTTGATTGTCGGCTGCAAGAAACGCTGGAAAACGGAAAAAAAGACATTCAGCGTTGAAAACCCATTTGAAGAGGCACATTTAGCCTTTCAAAAATCGATTTTATAATAACTTTGACTTCCACATGACCCCCATTTCCGCCTCTTACTCCGACTCTCATTCCTTGCTCCGTCACCCCCCTACATCTTTCCGCCATTCTTGTAATTCCACGAACAAATACCTCCTCCTCTTTTCTCTCTCATGTCCTCGCTTCCTCTATCTGTGTATAAGGCTTGTTAGGGTCTTGGGTGGTCAAAAGCATCAAACGCTCTCAGGAGAGACCAGGCGGCCTCCCCCTACGGGAGGGAGGGAGACAAGCTGGGAGTGAAGAGGTGGAAAATGGCTCTCCCTGCCATTGTTTGGGGTTTCCTGCCGGATTGTTTTTGGTACATATTGGCCTATCATACAAAGACTTGGAAGCAGGGGAACATGCTGACAGACGATAGAAACCCAGACAATGGCAAAGACAAGGAGCCACGCAGCACTCGCCTCTTATCACCCCCCCTCCTCTCCCCTCCTCTCTCTCCTCTCTCTCCTGGGCTGTTGAGACATTAAAAATAAAATTTTATGCATTTCTTCGCCTGTAAAGTACACACGAGAGCCTCGCATGTGCCGTATCGTAACTGCCCCCGCTGCCCTGTTACTGCCATGAAAAAACACCTGGAGGGAAGAAACAATGAGCTGCAGAATTTAAGATCCTGTAGAGATGCTTTCTTTCAAACACGCCCCTTTTTTATAGCGGCTTTATACCGGCGGCACAGAAGAAGTGAAATCATGATCAAAGATATTGACCGACTCTTGATTGCTCGTGAGATTCGGAGCGTCACCGGGGGAGAAGGGGAGGATGGGGGGGGGCAAGCCAGGATTGCTTTTTGGCACGGAGGAAAAAACTGGAGGTGAAGAATTTAATGACTATCAATACCGGCCTGTCAACTATTTCCTCCACAC
This sequence comes from Trachurus japonicus, assembly GCF_045865225.1. Lineage (NCBI taxonomy): Eukaryota > Metazoa > Chordata > Actinopteri > Carangiformes > Carangidae > Trachurus > Trachurus japonicus. Next base: position 16,319,998 of record NC_140924.1, read on the forward strand.
ACACACACACACACAGACACAGACACAGAATGTGCTATTACTCTAATCAGGATCCCAAGCCCCTCCAACAAATATGGCAGCCGAGGCAAAGACGAGATATTGAAACTTAATTCACCTGTTATTTGCTCTGAATGGTAAATTCCCACTTTTCGATTTGAAGGCAGGGGCTGAATACGTTACAGGGACGGCAGAATGAAATGGGCTGCATTTAAAGAAAAAGAAAAAGAAAGGCCTGTATTTTTTGCTGACATCCAGACCAACTGACAATGAATTGCAACAGCGGGACTCAATTTAAATAAGCTCAGATATCACGCCCTGCTGATTTATATTCAGCTGTTGACCACGATGTTGAGCCAAAAAACTGTTGTGGCGAACAAAGCTTAACTTACACTTTTTTTTTCTTTTTCTTGTTTTTTTCAGCTTGGTCACATGACGTCACTGGACGAACAAAAAGGACAAAAAAAGTTAGAGATTCTCATTGCCACCATCCTCATCCATTTATCCGTATACCTGCAATTGCTCGCTGAGTGTTTTTATTCATGTTGTCCTTGTCAGCCGGAGACAGCTGCCACTGAATGTGCGGCGTTAACATTAATAATGTTGAAGGTAATAACTGATGTGTGAAATCAACATTCCTCCTCTACCTGCTCTTTCCTTCCTTTACACATCTTTTTATTTCTTGAATTTGTGACAATGGTAATGAAAGAGAGAAATAACATGAAAAAAAGGGTTTATTTAGTAACAAGCGTTGAGTTTTTGCTTTTTTTTTTACTTATCGAAAAAGACTACAGAGTCGTCGACAGACAGGGGGACTGACTGTCACTGAAACCCAGACAAAATGAAATTATTCCAGCTCTTTTAGGCAGGGTGACCTGAGAAAAAAATCACATCTCGGGGTGAAGTGTTTGATCACATCAGAGGTGGGTTAAAACCTGACAGGTCTCACCGTATCTAACATGGACTGTGACGACGTGTCAGGCATCACGAACGCTCCACATCCATCATAACAACCTGTGGTGGCCCCTTTTAAGAATAAGATGAGATGACATGACAAACAGCACGTCAACGGGGGCCAGAAGCGTCGGCGTTGTGAGAAACCCCCGATGCAGCTCCACTCGATTTCACCGAATGTAAATGTTCTGTACCATTCATCAGACGGTGAGTCCGAGGGCCGCGGCAGCCAAGCTGGAAGCAGTCAGGCTGTTGATCTGAAAGGGAATGTACAGTCTATTGACCCCAATTCTGTGGGTCTGTGGTTTCTAATTTTACGGCCAGATTTCTCTCAGCTCTGACTATAATGGATGGGACGGCCGTGGGGGAGGGGGGGCAGGGACACCTGGCCACCGAGCCTCAGTCAGCACCAGCGGCCTGACAGGCCCCTTGATGAATGCAGGCTGATGAGCACACACAGTTGTTCCCACTACAAAACCCCCGGAGCCTCACTCTGCGAGGCCAGACCGCAGATACAGCGCTGCAGCGTCCCTGTGCTGTGCAGGGTCCGTGTTAGGGCTGTCGATCTTCCCCACAAATTAGATTTAAATTTCTAATGCGTCTTATGTTAAATATTCCAATTATATTCTAATTTTTTATGTTTTTTTTCTCTTTTTTTAGCTCATTATATGCACCTATACCAGCTTATTATTACCTCCCGCGTCCACTAGAGGGCATTCCAACCAAATCTGCTACGTAACTTTTGCAACACACTTAAGTTAAACCAACTCAATATATAAAACGTAAAGAAGGGAAATTGAAATATTATAAGTAGTGGTGCAACAGATTGATTAAAAAAAAAGACGGAAAAAAGGTGCACGCGTAGTGTGGGAACACGGAGGCGCACTGCCCCAGCCGAATAAACGGGCAATTTAAAAAATCTATTGAAATTTGAAGCTGCAGCTCTACGTTGTCCACAGTAATAACAAAAATGTTTGTTTTATCAACAAGTTTACTATCCCGAATGTCGCGATGCATGACATTAATTTGTTTGGTTTTTGTAGCCTTATAATTCTTCTTTTATATAAACATATAACAAGGGTCTTGCTTTAGAGAGTGTCGCCACCTTGTGCCGCCATGTTTGTACGGCAGCCTGAACGGAAAATCCAGCCAGCCAGAGAGCACGTTTTGCGAGTTTCACGCTCATAAATAAAAAGGTGGTAAACACATTTTTTTGTCCTTGGAGGCCACCGTCACTTTGTCGAGGGGAGGGGTGAGTGCGAGCGAGTGAGCAACCACTACACAGCAGCATATTGACATTAAAACTCTGCATTTTAAATGTCCATTGCACTTTAATTATTAGTAGCGCTAGGCTAATGCTTTGTCTGGGTCCGCGTTATTAAAATGAGCAACCAGATTATTATATGGCTACATATATAATTTATACCCTCAGATTTATTTATTTAATCGCTGCAGGGTAATGTGAAAAAATGCATTATAATAACATTGCATCTGCTCTCAGGTAATGCTGTTCATTATTGGATTGCAAACAAAAGGCACTACAAAGCTCTATCAATACAAGAAGGCACTGATTCTCTCTTTGTAACTCAGGTCCTAGTAAACAATAATAAAATCATCCACCGTGACGTGAACTTAATGCAGAGTGATGGAGATCTGGCTCAGCGGGGGATGAAGAGAGGAGGAGTCAGCAGAGAGAGAGCTGCAGAGACTGTGAAGTGGCTCTAGGTGAGACATCAACATCAAAAAGGTTCAATCTGACAATGACAACTCTGGAGATAAATCAGCCGGCAGCTTTGGGAATACCTCTAAGCCACTTCCTGCTGCTCTGCACTGACCTACTTAGCATGATTCGGTTATCAAAAACGTTATGGGAATTTCCACAGCTTCAGCAAACACTGTGGCGTGGAGTCATCCGATGACCCGACGTCTCCCCTCAACTGTACGCGAGGGGTTTTCTTGATGTCTCTTTGTTTTCATCTTGTTTTTTCGCCAGAGGGTTGTAAAGGCTTCTTCCGTAAATAAAAAAAACAAAACACAATGATCTCACACCCAGCCCTTCCTCTATTCACAGGAAGTTCAGATTGATGCAATAAACAAGGAACCAGCAGAAGGAAGCGTTGCGTATGTGTCGACATGAGTGATCCCGCCTGAAAAAAAAAAAAGGGGGAAGTGATGCTTCCCTATTTCAAAGGAAATTAAAAAGGAATGTGACTCGGGGTGTGTCGTCGTTTTTGGGTGTGTTCTGCCCGTGTGTGTGTTTGTGTACGAGAGGAAACAGCAACTTCCTCCATTCGTAGAGTAACATGCCCATATATGATGAGTTCACGAGCGTAGCGATGTAGTTTCAGAGCAGCCATCACCTCGTAGCCACAGGGACCAGAGAGCTTTACGAAGATATTCATCCAAAAATGAATTCAACCTGCTGAGTCAGTCGTTACTTTAAAAGGAAACAAAACAATCTCTGTCCATGCAATCACACCAGATAAAGCATATTATCACCTCACCAATCACCTGCACTACATATGTGCATGCAGGTGCAAACAGGAAACACACTGTCTGCAAAACCGTCTGGAGATTTTGAACGCAAGGTTCACCGCAGAGCAAAGACACCACAGCACCACACCGCAGCAGAGTGGACGCCAGGTGTAAACATAGCAAATGAGTTAAAAATAAAACATGATAGTCTGGTGTTGGGCTTAGCAAGAGTTAGATTAATTTAGCTTAGCTTCCGTTCTCAAACAAACAACTCTAAAGCTCTTTATTTAGCATTTTATACAACATTTGTTTAGCGCAGACGTTCTCATAATGTCCATAAGTAGATTTAATAGAAATATTGCAGCCCTGCAATATTTCTATTAAATCTACTCTAACTTTTTTTTTTACTAGAAGCACAGTGGCCCCCTTACTTAAAATCTTTGGAGCACAAGCAGAAAATTCAGGGGTGCACACTGTAAATCCACTTGCAAAGCAAATATTCACATTTCCTTTTCATGCATGATCCTTACACACATTGGCCTGACACCTGTAATGACAGATTCAACATGCTTTCATCAGGGTTGAAAACAAAACAGCAAATTTTGGAAACGGTCGTTCTGATTGGACAGTTCTGCTCAGTATAGCACAAAAGATCAGGGCAACATTAAGTGTAGCATTAAAGGGATAGTTCAATTCATTTTGGCAAATTGGCCCATTGCCATAATCCCTATAATAGTCATAGCAGTAGGTTTGTTACCTTTAATTGTCGGTGCAAGCTATTTTTAGAACGGCGGAGCAGAGCCGCGAGCTGCGAGCTGCTCAGAGCTACGCTACAGAGGCTCATGGGATTTCTTGGTTTCCCTCATCAAACTCATCAAATACACAATCCAACAACTCCACAACGCTCTGGTGGACAAGTTGTGACCTGCACATTCACCACGCTATGAGATAATAACACAACGTTACCAGACAGAGTTGTAAACACAGTCACCAGCTGCCCTGCAGTGTGTGTGAGGGAGGAGGTTGTTGAAAATGAGAACTGCACCACATACTGTTTGTTTGCCTCAGTACTATTGAATTAGTAGATTGTATTGGTTTTGGGGGATGTTGGTGGAGCTGGATGGTCCATGAGTTTTATTTTAATGATTAATAGTTGCAGAAACACTGGTTCAGTTCGTACAAAATCGTAGTGCAATAGCAACAAGTTGTAAAAGCTAAACTAATAATCTGACCGGTATCAATCATCTCATCTAACTCAATATTGTAACTATTCCTGTAAATCCAGTTTGAGTAAGCTTCAGGCTCTAAATACACAACATAAAATCAACTTTTATCACAAGATATTACTGTATAAATTCTAGGGACCATGAGTTTTATGTCAAAACAGAGCAGCTCTGCTTTGACTGCTGCCTCCATTAAATATACATTCAGCACTGTAACAGTATAGTGAGCACCGAATGGCACGAATCCATCTGAATATCAAAGTGTAAAAAAAATATATCGTATTCCTTTATGTTTTAGAAATGACTGAGATATGAATAATTAACCGGCTGCAAACCAGAGGATCAATGTAAACGCCAGCTATAGTGGTACATTTGAAGAACAAAGTGCGCTCGACTTCTATTATGTTAGGAATTAATAAAAACTATAAAAACGAAACTACAACTCTCAGTCTGAATTAATCTCTCCTCTTGCTTTCAAAGCGCCGCGCGCCACACTGTCGCATATAAATTGAGACATTTTGCTGACACGGGGTTTGATCAGACCTCTTCATGCAAAAACAGCAGGATGGATCTGGGAAAAAGTTCACAATTATTACGATCCCCCCAAAAAAAGTTCCCTCAAACACGGCTTGAATTTCAATTTTCCAATTATTGTCTTTGAAAGTCTGCAAATCCGTGGAGGAGCCCCGTGTTATTCTTCCAGCTTTTAACCATGTTTTTATTAAGTTAATTCATTTGATTATTCATTTGCTTCTGTCCTTGCCTACCCACTCCCCCCACCCCCCCCCCCCCCCTCCTCAATCTCCCCTCATCTTGCTTCCAGCTCGTACAGAGCTAATTAATTTCTCTGTGCCGCTCAGCTATTTCTATTATTCACTCCATGAGTCCGATGTGTACGTCCTCCCGTAGCGGCGGCACACGTCGGTTGTATATTTGTATCCCAGCATGCATTAGTCAGCCTCCCGCCCACCTCTCGCCGCTGATCCTGCCGCTGATACGGGCTCGATTTAAAAACCACAATGTGGATGTACGTTTGGATTTATGTATGAGACAGACTTGAGTAATAATGCAACTTATTGATGCAGCCTTCACCGGCTGCCCCGGAGGGCTTTTTCATTGTGCACATGTGTGAGTCTGTGAGTGTGTGAGTGTGAGTGTGTGCGAGCCTCCTACCTCGTTGCCATACATCATGAGGTGGTGGGTGGTGATAAGGGCTTTGAAGACCACCACCCAGCTGGAGTTGGCTGTGCGCTCGAACAGCGTGTCTGCCAGCTGGGGAATGTTCACGTTCATCTCATTGGTGCAGTGGATCAGATCTGGAGGAGAGAGACACACAAAAGATACAGAGAGGTAATGAGGGAAAGGCTTTCAAAGGGTTGAAAACCCTGCTCTTACACAACAACTGTAAACTGCTTTGAACGCAGAAAAATGCAGGTGCACCGACACCGCCAAGGACACACGAACACACCACGCACACACACACAAGCTTCAGCTGGATTCTTCAGTGAATGGAGTGTTAAGTTGCAGAAACTTCCTTTAACTTCCTCCTCCTCCTCCTCATGACTTTCACTCAGCCGCACAGTTTCCTTCACTCCATTCAAATTCACTCCAATAAATTCATGTTGATGAATTTATGCATCGGATTTTTACAAGGAGACTTGTGTTTACTGCTACTGCAGTATAGTATGTGTTTGGTTTCCTGTTAAACATTATGTACCTCATGGGTGAAGTTGATCAGCAGCTCATCAATCAATCATAAAAGTCTTTTTTTAAATAAAATATGGTTAAATTTAAACATGAACATCCCATAACCCATAATATCGCCTTAAAATCTGTACTAATATTAGTATAACTGGGCCAATATGGGCATGGATAATATAGTCACAAAATGTTAGCAAATATAATTAACTTCCATCTTCATTGGTTATGTTTCCTTTCCTTATTATCCAACTTGGAACTGAAGGACTGTACCATGTGACCCGGTGATGACCAGATGTTGAATGGCAGTGCAACAAAACCCACAAAAAATATAAAGATGTCCTTTTTAGCTTATTTCAAGTAAAAAATAAATAAAGAACCTAGATCAGTGGTTCCCAACCTTTTTTGGCTCGTGACCCCATTTTGACATCACAAATATCTGGCGGCCGTCAATCAAGACGCACCAGCTTAGATATTTTTATATGCTGCATATTATTTGAACTCGATTTATATTTGTGAAAGTGAAAGTGGAGAATACAGTTGTTTAAGATTGTGCGTGGTTTTTTAAAATCATAATTTTAAAAAGAATAATAATTAGTTAAAAATTATCAGTAATTTTCAATTACTAGACATTTCAGGCGACCCCATTTGAATTCCAGGCGACCCCACATGGGGTCCCCACCCCAAGGTTGAAAAAACACTGACCTAGATTAGGCTATATGTAGAGATTTCTTTTTTTTTTAAATGAAACCTTACAATGCTGAGATCAGAACATGCTCCAACCCAGGTTTCATCATATATGGTGCCACAGTTGGACGTACGGACCAATGAATCTGTAGACTCTGAGGTATTTTGGGCTGTGTAGGTTTTACCAAACACAATGATCTAATGCATGTCACAGTATCTAATACATAAGAAGGTATAAATAGTAAATAACCTAATGAATCTAGTTACACATCTAAGTAACAGCCCCGACCTTATCACACAGTCGATGCTAAAAAAAAAAAATGCTTTAATTTACAACAAGTCGACTTTATTTCAGGGGCGGCTGATAGGATCTGACCAGATACTAACAGCTTGTCGCCGCCTCACTGTTCTCACCACTTTACTTTGAGATTGATTTGATTCTTGTTTCGGGTCCCCGAGCTTATTATAAAGATTCGGTGTCTTCACTCACAACATGCAACACACACAGAGATCCTCTCAAGCACAAACATCGATACAGACACACACGGTTAAATTGATCGTTCACACCACATATCAGGATTTTTTTCTTCTTTTTTTGTGTGGTTTCGTTTCTCAGGCGGCCTCCACCCTTTCATTCCTTCACCTTTACTTCCATCCCTGCTCTCTCTCTCTTTCTCTCTCTCTCCATCCACCTCATCTCCACCATCCTTTGTTCTTCACCACAGGACATTATGAGCTGCCGGCTCTCACACCTGGTAACTACGGAAACAGCTTCTCATTAGACTACCGGAGGACTGTGGCGGGGGGAGAGAGTCCCATCGGGAGACTTCATCATCATAATCAGACGCATGCGTGCACGCACGTACGGGCACGTGAAGGAAGGTGCGCACGTTCACTCGACGAAGCCCCCCCCCCTCTTTCCTTCACTCACTTAACGCATCGCCTCGCCTCGAGCACATGCCCACACACACACACACACACACACACACATACACTAACAAATCACATCAGACGTCTTCTCAATCATTCACTCAACATGACACCTCCTCTACTTCCTCTTCTAACACACAAACACACACACCAAGCTTTGGGCTATTCAGTCAATACAAATGATTGTGGAGTAATGTAATACAAAAGGTACATTAGAGCACAATACATCCATTATGTTGCGTTTGGGGGTGTGACTGAGACGGCCAGCCAAGAAGAGAGAGTGTGTGTGAATTGTGTGTTTTCATGCCTGTTGGGAAGAGCACCAGCATGTTGAATGAATGAGCACTTCCACCGGCGGACTGTTCAGCCTCACCTTGTCTTCCCCCTCTCCTCCTCCTCCTCCTCTCTCCCTCCCTCTCCCTCGTCCTCGTGTGATGATGTTACCGACACTGATTAGAGACAATTAATACCGCTGAACTGGAAACGGGCATCGAGGAGCGACTGGTGGCTGCGCAAACAAATCAGCCGCCTGACTACTTTAGTTTGTTTCCATCTCGTTTGTTTCTGCTGCCACGTTCTCTTCTCCATCTCCTCTGCTTTTCACCCCCCTTTTTCTGTCCATCTCGCCTCCTTTTTAACAGACCTCATGTTTTTTCATTAGGTCTGGAGGGGTGTGATAGAGAGAACTAAGAGAAGGACTGATTAGGTCTGCGGGGACGCTCGTGCGTGAGTGTCTATGCGTGCGAGTGATAATGTAAAGAGGGTACATGTGCCGACTTAATCAGGCAGAGTGGAAAGCATTAGATGCCCCTGATCCCGGACCAGGGAGAGAAAAGGGGAAGGCGAGGTAATTTAGGCAAACATATGGTAGAGAGAAAAGAGGAGGCTAAAGAGATAGAAGGAGAAAAAGAGGTGTGGGAGTCAAAGAGAGAAAAAGACTCAGGCTGGCTTCAAACTTAATGATTTTCAAATTGTAGCCAATTTAAAAAAAAAAAAAACAAGACCACAGACATGAGGACAGTTTCAACCCAGTTTCTGACATAATTCTTTGAACAGGAGATCTCACATAAACTAACGTGATCAAACGTGACTTCAGAAGAAAAACCAAAATGGCTGTCGCGGCGTCCAATCTTTAATGTAGAGAAAAACCAAAAACCAAGAAAAAAAGAAAAAAAACCTCAGATGAAATCCTGACTGATAAGACAGTAGAGGAGCGTCTGCCATGTTTATGAAATGTTAAAACTATTATGGGATGCTTCCAGGTCTGCTTGCTCTCAATGGCTATGGGGAGTTTCGAAAACAAGCTGCCTGCGACTCAGTCTGGAACAGTAACATAATCATATTGACACAACATACTTGAGGGTTATTAGGTCAAATTATCGTGTGCAACATGAATTTGAATCAGGCCGAAGGGAACGGGCAAATTGTGCAGCCAGACTGAAGCTGGACGTCCACTACATTGTACGACTTTAGCCAGTTTTTGACCAGATTGTTGAGCTGTGCAATTCATTTTTGTGTTGGGACGATCATCTTTTCCCAAACGGCCATCAGACAGTCAGAGGAAGATATGACATGTCTGAAATTTTGATTGGCCAAGGTCTGGTCTGAAGGTGCCATGGTAACACAGCGCTGGATGGAAAATATGGAGGCTAGTTGTTGCAAAAGCTGCTGCCTTTTTGATTTTTCCACCTCCTCCAATCACGACTGATATGAACGACCGGTAGGAGTGTTGTTGACATTTGTTTCTTTTTTTACCAGGGACATGGCTGTACAAATTATCAAGACAGCAGCTTCTTCTCCCCTGTTAGCATTGCTGCAAAACAAACATGCCTTTGAGCTTTCAAACAAATCTTTATTGACAATTGTCAATAGCCACTGCCAGGATGTTCCACAGGACCCGACGGGCCGTTTTTACACAGAGTGAGCACATGAATCGTGAGCTTTGACTTCACATCACATGCAATATGAATACTGTTTGAATTTCAATGAAAACAATGAGATGTCTAAAGTCACAAAGTGCATGCTCAGCTAAAGAACAGAGGAAAAAAAAAAAAGATAGACAAAGAAGAGGAGATAATGAGACATGAGAGACATGAGTGTCTTGTCATCCAGACAATTTGCAGGAATCCACACACAGCTCAACATGAGTCCTCCTCCCCCTCCTCGCCGCTCTGTCCACAGCACAAACAGGTCTGGGGATGGGGATGTATTTTTTTCCCACTTCACCCTCCCTGCGCAATTATTCTCACAACAAATGGGAAAAAATACACATGTTTCAGCTTAACTTCAAGACTGACTAACACCTCATCATCCTGCCAGCAATTACCTGCACAACAGCTGCACGAGGAACTTGACCCGGCTAATTGGCGCCGACACATTACAAGATAGTGAAACAACAGAGAAGTGAAGCACTCGTCGTGGGAGAGAATAAAAAAATGCATAACGTGATGTCAAATGTCTGAACTCGCTACAAGAACACTTTCAACGCTCCAGTCTAGAGGTCTTAGTGGGGGCTTGAATGTACTGTATGGATATAATTGGTCTGCCGTGCGCCATCTCCATCTGCGCTAACTTAATGGCACCCGGGTGGAGAAGCAGTGGCACCAACTGTTAATCTCAGAGTGAGTGGGAAGTGGAAACATGCATTTATTTGCATATTTTTCTTACAGTTTTTTTCTTTTTTTTTGATAATCTGGTTAAAATTTGCACCAAACTTGGATAAAAACATAACTTGTTATAATCTGATCACAATTGTTCAATTTTAATGGCCCTTTTTATAGTTTAAGAAATTGTAAATTAGAATTCCTACAGAATTTAATTTGGTCTGTGATTATATACAGTTGGTTTATACGTAGTTTGGGACAAAATACGTTTTTCTGATTATTTTTGTTGAGAGTGAGGTGAGAAGATTGATACCTCACATGTTGTGTGTTATGCTATGTTATGATATGATGCTATAGCTAGCACTTTTCTAGCTTAGCTTAGCATAAAGCTGCTAGCCTGGCTATCCATTCCCTTTTGGCAAACTAAACATCTTTGAGTTATAAAATGGTTAATTAAAAGCAATTAATATGTCAACTTTTCTGACTTTGTACAGACAATTCGTCTGCTGAAAAATGGGTGATTAAGGGTTTAGTTCACAGTCAGAAGAAAACAAGTTGCAAATTGCTAATTAAAGCTACCTCAGATTTTAATTGTGTGGAATCAGAAATCAGTCTTTTTCCATCAGTATATTAATGACAAAATAATTAATAAATAAGGAAGTTATGACCTTTGGTATATGATTTGGAGATGATGGTTCCCAGTTATATAACCATCTTGGATGCCTACTGCAACCTGCTGCCTCTGCAACATGGACCCGAACAATAGCGTCATTTTCAGATGCGTCTCTACTGTCTGTGACTTCGCCCCCCCCTTACACTTCCTCATCTGTTCATCTGCCACCTCCAGGAGATAGTTACTGCTTTATACCAGAAGTCAACAGCGTGACTACCGAGGTAAAGCACTCACATAAACACACGTGGGAGGAAAAGACTGCTGAGTAAATATGATCTCATTCCCAACAGTGACCTTCTCTGTTCCCGGTGGATCTGAGCGCCATTGTTACTCGTCATCTGTTGACCTCCGTGGCCTTTGATTGAACCACAATAGTCCGGAGACTTCCTGGTACCAAGGGACCAATGTGACAGCTGGTGAAACTGGGAACGGTGATCCGATGAGCGAGCGCGAGCACACCGGGGAGCGATTCAATAAACCAAGACGGCTTTTTATCAGTTTTGCTTGTACATGACTGCTGTGTCTGTGAGGTTATTTTGTCAGCTGTGTGAGGAAGCATCGACAAACCTGAACTTGAGATGTATGTGTGTGTGTGTGATGGAGAAAGCAGGTGGTCAGATCAAGCAGTGGAGGAGGAGACAGAGATCACATCTGGCCCAGCTGGCTACCTCCTATCTGTGCTCTCCTGTCGTCTCTTCATCCACCTTTAAGTCCCCCTATATCCACCTGCTCCCAGACAACACACACACTCAAACACACACACACACAAACACAATCTCCTGATTCTCTATCCACTTTTATCTCATGCTTCATCTCCTCTGATCTGCAGACAAATTTGCTTCCAGACTCTATTTCTACATCTCTGTTTGGTGCATGTTTGCAGTTTTTCTGCCACTACTAAAAGCACATTGACTAATTACCTGCTCACACTTGCATTTTCTCTCTCTGGTTGTGACTTTAAACCTCCTCTTCCTCCCTCTTTTCCCTCCCTCTGCTATATTTATTCTATTTCAGCCACACAGGATCAATTGCCACGTTACTAAAAGACACAAAGACGCCAAAAATGGCCAAAGAATCCCAACAATCCTCAAGTACTAACAGAGTTTCCTCTACAGACAAAACCACAAAAACTCATTACTGCTATTGATGGAAACCACCATGATTATTTGGTGTATTTTCTCCCAGTCAAAGTCAATTTAATTCTGCTGCTATTTTGGCAGCTAGGTTAAGTACAGGGATTTTAATGATTGATTAAAGGCCTTTAACAATTGTTGTACCCTTTGTTGAATGCCCACTAACATTATCACCATTATTTTAGTTAAAATACCTTGGGCAAGAAAAAGTAGCCCATTAACCAAGAGAGAAAGAGTATACAAGCTTTATGTAGCCTATTTATTAATGGTTAATTTTAACTAATAGTTGTTTAGAAATTGCTTAAAATTTGAAACCATATTTACAGTAAAGATTGGTTAAGCCCGGTGTTGTTGTTTTAAACCCTGTTACCAGATGATAATGACCCCAGTGTGTTTCTATCACTGGACTGGGTTTCACATTGAGTCTTGACGGCAAGATTTGGAAAGTGGGATTTAGATAATTCACCAAAGCCTCCTGGTGGGATAGAACCCAGTGTGGATTAACCCTAAATAACAGACCCGCAATCAGCTTCCCAATCCTATCTTAACATCTTTTAAAACCCTGGTCAGACACAAAGGGACATCAGTGCCTTGCTTTGTGCGCTCAACACAGTCCAGCCTCTCCACAGTTAAGTCCCTTTGGGGACCACCAAGGGCAGGTCATGTTAACATAGCTGGAATTCCTACAGGAGAGGCCATGCAGAGAATCTATCTACCAATCTTGACACAGCTCTTGGTCCAAATACTTTGACAGGACACATGACTGTCGATGTAATCGCTGAACTTGTGACCTTCCTGAAAAAGATTCTATTATTACCTGCCACCGATAAGGACGCCCTAGTAGTGTCTACAAGCAAAGACGACACATCGGGAACAAAAACAAAGATCTCACATTTCCTTCCACTGTTTGTTTATGTTGTTTTTTTTCCAGCCCGTACCTTTTATAGATGTGATTTAGATTTACTATGAGATAGCTCACCACCTGGACTCAGAGCAATCCTTTAAAATGCTACATCTACACGACTCCAGACTCAAACCTTTAGGTGCCCATTTTACAAATCTTGTGTTCCTGTGTTGAAATCTTGTGTTGAAACTCACCCTTCGATATTTGCTAAACTTTGCTGAGTTTGAAGGTCTCTAGAGCAAATAAACCAGCCTGTCAATGCTAGATCTAGATCTCTTAATGCTTGTTTTCACAACAGCAGCTGAAATAATTATTCATTCATTAGTTGGGCGACAGAGTTTCAGTTGTTTGATCTAGCTCCTCAAATGTAAGGGTTTGATGCTTTTCTTTGCCCTTTGAAGCAATGAACTGATCATATGTGGGTTTTGAACTGCAGTATGGCGATATAAGAGGCTACAAAGAAGAGGTTTTGTCCAATCGCAAGACCTTGTCCCTGCAGGATGATTGAGAAGCAGGTAGTGAACGCCACATAAGATTCCTTACAGACGTCATGGGAAATGTGCCATTATGTTTCCCTCTTACTACGGGGGTCAGAGGTCAAGCACACTCCAGAACACCTCTCTGGCTGGTGGTACTTCCATGTCTCAAGGACTTTTCCACGGAAAGCTTGAACGTTTCTCGTCTAGTCGAAGGACAATATTCAGAACTGCTCAGCCGCCACCTGCGGTTCAAATTGCTCCACGGGGAATTGAGATTATCAAGGTTTAACAACACCGCTAACTGAACAAGGGTACCGCCGCAGAGTTGACTGACCTTCAACACAGGTACTGAGTAACAGGAGGGGTTGGGTGTTGGGGGGGATGAGGTGGGGTGGGGGGTCATACACACTAACAGACACCATACAGATGAAAAGCCAGACACAAGAGCGCGGCCCCCAATCTGTTAAAGATTAACGCTCGGCGGTATCAGCACCTTGTCTGGCTTGTACTGGTTACCCCCCCCCCTCCTCCCCATCCGTCTGTCTCTCTGCAGAAATGGTTCGTCTTAAAGAGGATTCCCTGTTCACCCCTCCCTTCTTCTTTCTTCCCTTCTCAAATCCGCCTGATAAGAGGAGGCGAGAGGTGTGAAGAATTGTAAGAGAATTGCTAAATTTGAGAAAACATCTTCTCTCTTCCCCTTTTTTTTGTGGGGGGGGGGGGTGGAGGTGGGGGGCTTTACAATCGCAGTAAGCCAGCATGTTTTGTTTTTTTAAACCTTCAACAGCAGCTTTTGTAAATGTGATGGGAAGAGTGGATGAAAATATGAAAATGCTGTTTCTTGTTTTCTAGTGTTGACAGGGAGGAACAAAACCGTTCCTACGTCTACAAAGACTTGCCGACATCTTCTGTTCTCTCTGATTCTCTTCTTTACTGCCAACATAGCCAATCACACTACAGAGGTTACATCTGTATTCGTGTTCATGCTGTCAAATGAGTTCTCACGAATAAAATGCTGATTTGACTTAAGTGCAGCAGGTGCAGATGAAGCTACTGCTTTCCTTTGGTTAACAGGTAGCATTTCTGAGCTACCAACAACAGTCTTTTAATGATAATGTCAACTAAAAGTGACATCTTAATTGTGTTTTGTAAAAAAAAGACACAATAAGTCATCATGAGCTGTGTTGCATCTGAAGACTTCTACGTCTAAGCAGTGCCATTTCAAAGGGCTCTTTCAAATGCAGCCAAGAAATGGGTCCTTTCGTTTCCTGGGCAACAAAATCTTTAACAGGTAGATCCATCATGGTCCAACTCATCCCAACATTCATAGCACCGTCTGCATTGATAATAACTTGGCAGCAGACGATGCCAACCAAAAGCCAGAGGATTTCACCTTGAAATCAAAGTGTTGGGTTTCAGCTCATTCCCCTCAACAACAAATGGTACAACAGTAAAACCACGGGCCTGTTGTAAAAGTTGCCAGGCGACGGGAGCATCGCTTTGTGATGCAATGGTAACAGCAGTAGATGCAAGGCCTTCACGGTCTACAATGAGCCTCGCTTTCATGAACAAGGTCCTCCGAATGTTGCTGGACCTGCAACGGGACACAAGTTGAGACATTTTGATGTTCAATGCAGACTTGGCCTGTCGCTGTAAACACGTACAACAACTTTTAGACCATTAAAAGTGATTTGATTGAGTGTCTACATGCTACAGCAGAGCAACTGCTCTACAGGATGCGTTAATGAGCTTCTATCAAATCAGCTTTTTATTCTTGCTGTTGATCTGCCAGTTGTTTGCAAACAGAAACAAAAAAATGTGTCAAAACCAACTGTTGAGTTGCATGTTCAGCTAAAAGAAAGTAAGACAGACCCAGATTGTGTCTGTCACGCTAAGAAGAGATGAGTTTATAAAAGTCTTCACCTCTAGTTAAGAGGGGATCTGTGCTTATACTGTCTCATGTTATTTCACATGTGAACGAAGGATCCCGAGCAGCGAGGAAAACAGGCTTTAAACTGGGAATGGACAAACAGCACTGGTCTCAGATCAGCATTGAGTGTCTGCCAGAACTCTTGAGTTTTGGCATCAGAATTTGTAAACAGAGAGAAAAAGGAGGATCAGCGCAGGAGTTAGGTGGCAGACAGGGAGGAAGGATGGTAGGAGGGATGGGAGGATGAGCCAGGAAGTGAGGGAGGAGGAGAGACAGAGAAAGAGGGGGAAATTAAAAAGGGTAGAAAGACAGGGAGTCACTAAAAGTGGATCTATTAATAGACTAGCTGGTTCTATAGCTTTAATTCTCCCCTTGAGGTCTTAAATAAGAGCGATGTCTTTTTTGTGTCCTCGGCTCTTTTAGAAGGAGAGACAGTGGAAAAACAGGAGTAGGGAGACAAACTCCCTCTCTTCTCCAACTGCACTGTTTTCATGAGGGGATTCGGGAAATCTTGTCAAGTGTATAAGATTGAAGTCTCCGTGCACGCACGTCTACAAGAGCGTGTCTCCGCGTGAACGTCTTGAGGGAGCGTCTACCGACTTCTGTCAGGAGAAGAGAGTGACACCGACAGAGAGGATGTGCAGGCAGGCAGGCAGACGTTCACGTACACAGGTAGAGTATGGGAAAGCAAAACAAGCAGTTGAACCCAGCCAAAGGCTCCTGAGAGAACACAGCTAAAAATAAGCCCACATCAGAACGGGACGGGAACACAAGCACTGAATGTTCCCAAACACACGCACACAAACACACACACACACACAGACAAAGCCTATTTAAAACCATGTGCTATCATTACCTAATACGCTAAATGTGTTTAATAACTGTGCAGTGTTTCCTCGGTATAGCTGGATTCGTGTAGGCGAAAGGGACGAGGGCAAAGATTTCCCTGGAGGAGGACACTTAACACAACCAGTCCAGTGAAGTTTCCCTGGATAAATAAAAGTTAAATAAATCAAACAGCCTAATTCTTAGTATGCTGATGACTGCGCCTCCAGATGCTAAATAATAAATAACAGTCCTACAAGCACACTGGTGTTAGCCCACTTGCAGTAATTTACAGCATAAATTAGCAAAGAGTTAGCTCGAGGCTTATTCTATCATTATTGTTAATGCTCAGAATAATACAAGATTTGGATTAATGCACATGAGAACGCTATATAAATAATTGTTGCTAATTATTCAACCTCACATGTTTAAAATGTTGGATATTAAAAGAAGAAAGAATCAACAACTTAAAGCTGGGTAATTCAATGATTTTTCAAAATGAGTTTGATGAGCTCATCCGAAAAACAAATCAACAACTGCGGTCGCTTGGTTGTTTTAAACCTGCACTAATTGACTTCTGGCAGTCGGTGCAGCAGAATAAGTGGGAAAACACAAGCTTTTAGAGTTGTTACGGTGAATGTGTTTGCAAATAATTGCATATTTACACATACAGCAGACATTGCAACATTAGCATTCATTCAGAGGCATGTTTCTGGCCAACTTTCTTTTTCCTTTTATCTCTCCAACTGCCTGAAAAAAAAAATCTAGGTCTTTCGCTGCCTAATGCTGTGCACTGGCTTTTTATGAACCTTCCCAGTCTGTCAGTTGGTAGGATACAGTGGTTTTATTAAAGCTTTTCCCACTGAAAACAGCTGCCTGTTACAGCTGGAAACAAGATTGTCGAGTGTGGTTGCAAACAAATTAAACTAATTTTTAAAAATGCGAATGAGAAAACCAAAATAATGGAGGTCAATGGATGCCAAAAACATCCCGTGTAGCTGAGCTGGGTGATATTTCTCTGGGGGTTAATCACTATGGACGACCCTTTCACATTAAACATAGTCATCTCATCCACTTCTAATATAAAAATATTGAGCATTTCAGCTTTAATGTCTAATTTCCTAACTACTAACCACATTAAATGTGATACATGAGGTTAATTTGTCATTTCCACATCAATATTGATCCCAAGGGAAGAATTATAATTCAGATGTGTTGTATATGGATGATGCTGTCGATAAAAAGTGCAGATTCACCTTTTTTGGTGTACATCAAGTGACAAGTAGCACTGAGGGATAAGAAATGTTTATGAGTGCAAGTAGCTGAAGATGTGATTTAACTTAATTATTGTCGCAATAATAAAAGAGTATTTGAACCCGTACAGGAAATTAATTACATTGAGCTTCCTGGAATAACGTGATTAATGTAATAAAGTAGTGCCAGCTAATTTAAAGCCAACTAAGGCTTAAAGTAATGTAACAAATATTTTATAGATCCTGAATTATATATGACACCCTCAATAAAAAGCAGACCATTACTGAAGACGCTCGTCATGCAAGTTCCTGTAGAATGTGATTCTATGTGAACCGTGTGGTGATATTTGCACACTCAATCACCACTTGAGCGAGCGAGCGCACACCAGATATTACATATTCACCGACTTCGCAGCTTGTAGCATGTTTGCAACCGATTCCATAGAATGAAGCACTCTCTGGAGAAGCTGAACCCACAATATAATTTCTGGCTCTCCCCCTCCCGCCAACACACTCACAGTCTCACACACTCAACACGTGCACTCCCCTGGGCTTCACTTGAAACATGCATATCCAGACAGTCAGCAGTAAGTCTTTTTCCTGCCTGGTAGTCTTAACTGTCCCTATCTCTGCTCTGCAGCCAGGGAGGGGCTCTATCGCTTTGTTTAGATAGCATTAGACTCACCTACAATCACTTAAGACAGAGACTCCCCCGCCATGCTCCTAACCAGCTACACCCTGCAGTAGGTCTATCAGGACTGGAATCAATGCAACACAAATAGCAGGAAGTAAGCTGCACTATTTGTATCCTCAAATGTCCTTAAACCACATTTAAACCTGTTCAATTCCCCAACTGTTTTCTCTAGCGGCGTTCAGTCGATGGCAATAAATCACTCCATGTGTGTACACGGTGTAATGAGAGAAAAGAAGAGTAAAGAACAGAAAGGCACAGAGCGACAGCGTGCGAGGGACGCTAATTATGGGGAGAATTACACATTCAACAGCGAGTGTGACAATCACTGATGTTGTGTGGAAATTTAAAATCCTCAACACTTTTTGAAGGAACAAAAAAAAAATAACTATGAAGATACTGAAGCTATTGTGGTGAAATCTTTCATGTTTTCCAAAAAAAGGGGACAAAACAGGTTTTGGTAAACTGTCTCCTCTTCAGCATCTCAGGAGCACATATCAGTTTATCCTATAAAGTCTGATACAAAACGCCTTATCCCTTTACAACATTTAACATTGGCTGAACCCAAGGTGGCATAACATGACAAGTTGAGGTTAGCTTAACAAGCTTGCGATCAAAGCCTGTGCGCCTACCTCGCTAATATTAGCACCGATTACGACAGGATGCTAATTTTCATTCACGTTAAAGTAACACCTGCTGAGGTGTTGGCAGCTCCAAAACATATTATAAGGACAAACTTTAGCTATCATTAGCAGCGTCCCTGTGATGGGTCCACTTGTGGTGATCGCAGACAAACAGCTGGGGGTCTTCTGCAAAGAAAACTTGTAGATGAATCAATCAATTTCTGTGAAAAGAACACTTTCTGGCATTTTTTTTGAAAGGCAAAAATGCTGGTTCTGGCATCTCAAATGTGACGATTTGCTCAATGACGAAAATAATTGGTAGTTGCAGCCCTAGTTCTACGGCATCAGCAGTACTCTACCCTATGATTTGACTCGTTTCAGTATCTTTGAGTTACTGAGCGGCATCAGCCTGGCCGTAATAGTAAACTTTATACCAACACATAGTCTTAAAACTTTAAAGTGACTTGTGTAACATATTTGGTAAAAGAGAAATGTTTGTATAGTAACAGTGAAATAATCCCAAAGCATACTCACACCCATACACACAAAACAGCTAAGTGCATTCCAACAAACACACCCACATCTAATACACAAAGATCTATGTATACATGCACAGTGGACAGATCTGCCAAGGTGACCTAAGAGCTCCTATCTGAAATAGAGCTGTAAAGTTTGAATGAGTACCGACTCACTGGAGGCTAAAACACAAACCACATAAACCTGAGCTCAATAACTTACTGTACACACACTCTTGTCTGCCTCTGTCTCCTGAACTAACCCTGTACACTGTAGCCCACACAGATCCTGTCTAAGTGCTGGTGTGGAGAACTACTCCAGCACCGCATCCATTTGTCATGTAAGTGTAACCTAGTTTTAAGGGTTTGGCTGAAAATGTCTCAACACAATGTGATGTCAAAAGGACATGTGGTACCAGCAGCTCAGCCAGACGATAAAACAAATGTGGCATGCTGTGTTAAGGTACCAAGATTTGGCTGCTATTGACTAGAAAGTGCTCTAAATAGCAGGACAGCCTTACTAAGCAGCTAAAGTCAAGAAGCTGTGGTTAAGACTACTGTGTAAAAATAGCATGAAGGTAGGGTGGTCTAAAACTGCTTGGTCAGGTAAGGACAGCGTGCCATGGTCAGTTTGTCTTTGTCTGGTAAGGGCCTGTTGGGCATCTGCAACGTTTGTTTTGCATGATGTGAAAATTCTGCCTCAGTCCGCAAAGTCATTGGCAATGTGAGATAAAACATGCATCATTAATGTTATCTGGCCCTTAACATTCAGCCCTACAATGGATCCAACAGCGAAAGTCTTCTTTCATAAAGCTTTTCAAAAGGTCAACATCAGTAGAAAAATGTCTCTTTTGACCGACTGTGTTGTTCAAGCGTACTAAAACAGGAAGGACACCAACAGGGACATTTGCAATTCAAACTTAACTTAAGATGTATGTACTATACTGTACTACTAGTCAACCATATTAAAAAAGCAAAGGTTATTTTACTTTTTCCAGATGGACACACTCAAAGGTGAGGAGGATTTTTGGGGAGTCTCTTCTCAGGCGTTCAAGGTGTTGTGGGCATTTCTGTCAGATTGTTTGTTTTGCCTCCACTGACGTTGGAAATGTGTTGAGAGGTACACTTTTTTAAAAGCCAGCCAGTGACTTTATTGAGCCTGACAACATCATTTTCATGACGCGGACATTTTTGCCCATAACTTGGTGAACCTTCTTCGGAGGGCTGGTTTGTAACCGATTCATCAGAGCACACAGTTGGTCCCAGTTCAATCATCAGTGAAGTTAATTAACAAATCTGTTATTAAATATCATATGCTGGTAAGTATGACTCCCGAGGTGCATCTAAACAAGAACCACCCTATCCCAAATACAGAATTCTGCCATGTGAACCAATGACGCCAAGAAATAAAGATGAGGGTGTCCAGGGAATTGAAAACACAATCCACAGCTTAAATCAACGACTTAACGTTTTGAATTCCTCACTGTTTCAACCCATACCTCTGACTTGCTTCCTCACCATAGCAACTGCACCCAAGGCTCATGGGTATTATAGTATTAAGACCCGTCTGCTATGTGAAATTACAGACGTTAACATGATTTCCTTGGAACTCAGCTGCAATAATTAAAACGGGTTGACATTAACATAAACCTGTTGGTTACATTATCCGGGATAGCCCCGCGTTTCTGCCCGTCGAGACACTGAGGATAGTATCAAAAGAAAAAAGAATACAGATGGCAATACCGACTGGGGAAAGAGCAGTACCTCTCACTTCACAACTCTATTACTTAGTCATATTTCTGCTCGAATGACTTTTGTAATACTTGAGAGGAAAAGGTCCTCTTGTGGATTTTTTTTTCTGAATCATCCTGTCGTGGTTGGCTTCCCCTCAACCTTTCATCTTCCCCCCTCCTCTCATTCGGTCTTCTGAAGACAATGAAGTACACATTTTGGACAGAGGAAGACGGACGGTTTCCAGAGAGGAGGCGTGAAGAAGGCCATCAACAGTACCATCGAGCCTGAACAACGGTCCCTGAACAAAAGCAGGAGTGGGACTGTTGCATCACTTACCAGCCACTTACATTCAGTTCATTCACACTTTCATTTATGTGACTCCAGTGACTCTCACATGACTACCAAGTGCCTCTCATGTGATGTCAAGGTGTGAATCTCTCACAGAGGTTAAGTGCTAGAGAAACTTCCCACCAGTCATTCAGTAGAGTGCTTAAATGCCAAAAGGGTAAAGTAATTCTTCCAGTTGTCTCGTATTTACGATTATTATACCCTTTCAAAGCAAAATTAGCCAGTATAAGCACGTTTTTCT
This sequence comes from Trachurus japonicus, assembly GCF_045865225.1. Lineage (NCBI taxonomy): Eukaryota > Metazoa > Chordata > Actinopteri > Carangiformes > Carangidae > Trachurus > Trachurus japonicus. Next base: position 16,341,911 of record NC_140924.1, read on the forward strand.
AAACTTGGACAAACCCGCTAATGAAAGCCAATTGACCCCTTTTCCATTTCCAGTCATGAGCTGCTAGTCGAAGAGTGCTAAAATGGATCTGTCACATCTCATCCCCAGAGATGCTCCTACAAAAGTGTTGCGTCAATCTGTGATGGTGTTCTTAAAACTTATTATGAAGTTGCACTCACTTTTTCATCCCTGTGCACATCTCTGAGTAGTCCTGGTGTTTCTGATTTAAGATTCATCGATTGGATTGATCTGTACTGCAGAGTCATCCCCTTTCCATCGCTCACTAAAGTCTGATGCTTGCAAGACGTAGTGGGTTTTCTGACCAGTGGAACAGGGGCTTTAGGAATTCCATGACCTGGATTACTGTGAAAATTCCTTAAGTTTCATTCTCTACTCCTACGAAACGCTCCACAAACACTCAGTTCAACTGCATGGACAGAAGCTGTAAAAACAGCTCCATTAGTGCGCCTGCAGCCGATTTCACCATCCAACTTCCCCCTGTCAACTGGAGTCCATTTAATACAAGCCATTTGGCTGGTTTGCTGCCATGACAACACAGTGCCAGTAAACGGGGGAGAACAAGACTTGAGCTTAAATGTCACAACTTCTCCCTAACATCTGTAAGATGGTGAAACGATCAACGTTGCAACGATGCCAAAGTGGAGAGAAGTGGCCCCCGACTGTGCTTGTGCGCGTGCATGCCCTGGCAATCACTTGACTGCTTATGGAGGATGGATTAAACACACAATATCTTTCCCTTTGACAAACTGCGAGCAGGTGTGTGTGTGTGCAGCCCCAGACATATTCCAACACTGTTTGACCTTCCCTCATTGATTTTTATGATAATAATCTCCATAAATAGAAGGGCTTTTCACAACTGATGGGAAGGTCTCCTCATTTTTGCCACTGACTCACAAGCCCGGGTTAATTGAGGTGGACAGTCCCAATCATGACACTAAATAGGCTTTAAAGCGGCACTTATTTTCGCCAGTGGTGCGTGAATGTCACGGCCGCGAGAGCTAACAGCAGCCGCCCCCTGCCCCCACCCCTCAGAAACCCTTTGCACACTCACTGCTGGCACCGCTGAAAGATTTCTGCCAGGGTTATTCGGTTATTAGGTCTAGATGCAAATACGCCGGTGAAATCATTCACAGCCTGCTGTCAGACAGTCACAGCTGCTTGCAGTGAATTTGTGCCAAAGGAAGGGGGGAGGCGTGATGGTTGTGTGTGTTTATGCGAGTGTGTATTAGGGACAGGGGCTCTGACTGTGTGAAGAATAGATATTTTAAGAAAAACAAACAGCGACAACATCATTTAACCTAGGTTTTTTGCTTCATAGTCAGGTTTCCCCAGATTTCCTCCTGCCTCTTGATAAATAGCTCTGCAGGTGTAAATTTCACAAACTGGTGGACTTGTTAGGTGACTCACAAGCTAGCTAGCTGGCTGGCAGGCCGTGCTGCCAACTGCCCCCTTGCCTTCCTAGGCCCCGCTCAGACCTCTAGCATCTTGTTTCCAGATGTATCTAGACGGTGCCAATATTGCGCTGAATTGGACTGCAGCTTGTTCCTGGCTCCTGAATGCATCTTAAATGTGTCTGGAGTAACAACTTCTGATTAGATTTCACCTCTCTTCATCATATCTGACGCGTGACGACAAGTTTACGCCCAGACGCGCTGTTGCAGACTGTGGCTGTTATTAGGTGACTCACCATGGGAGCAGACATCAAAACCTTGTAAGCATTACAGCCTTTGGCAGTGGAGAATCAACTTCACACCATCACCAGGATTCTGACTGGCTGGACAGTGTGGATGTGGCCGTGAACCACATCAGTGTTTCAGTATAGGTAAAGGTCAACTGAGGATTAGCCAACGATTTCGGTCGGAGCTAGGGTTATTTGTCTAACGATTACAGACAATAACAATGATACCTTCATGTTAAGAAGCTCGACATCGTTTACTACAATTGGGTACAAATAACTTGTTGGGTAATATCCCCTTATACATCATTGAGGTTTGTTGTGCTATTCATCAGGCTATTGCTATTGCCCACACTACATTTTCGTTTTAAAATGCATCTCTTTTGCGCCATTTTAGTCTAGTGTTTGCAAGCACTGAAAATCTAGATGCTTGGACCAGTTTTAGATTTAGAAATCTCCGGTGTTAAATTGTTGTCTGGACGGCTGAAAACAGGGACCTTTAAAAAGGGATGACATTCCTTGATTGGGTCTTAGGCTCGACAACCAGTGCTGAATATAACATGATAATGAACTCCGAGCCAAAGTGATCTTGTTGTCTTTGCTAGCAGCTGTTAAGGAGTTACATTCTGCATTTAAATGCTCCAACTGTCTTTGCTGCTCCTTGTTGGTTGTATTTTTTTTTTTGGAACAAATTAACTGTGCAGTAGACAACCTGCTTCCTGTGTAGTAGTCTCAGTCAGGGACATACTTCCCATATCAGGACCTCTTGCGTTACTCAGAGAGTTGGATACATTACATTCCTGTCAATTTTAACCTGTTATTCAGCAGTGGGTTGTCTCTTTAAAAAGGTACTGGTGTCTTCTGTCATTTCAGGCTTGTACCGCAGCAAAACTAACATTTAAATATTATATTTCCACGACTGGCTGCTCTGCTGAGATTTTCTTCCTCCTGGACCTTCACTTGAGCCTGCTGCCCTCATTGTGGCTGTCCAGGGAAGTCTGTGGAAAATGTTCTGACTTAGGCTAAATGTTCATTTTGGCCAGGAGGAAATATTTGACTGGACAGACTGAAGATATGACAAGATCATGAAAGGACAAACAGGTAATGATTTTTTTTTTTTTTAATTTTGGGCCAGTGAAATATTTGAAGATACAACTGGCTGTTAAATATCAGGTAAAGAAAACTAGGTCAATCAACTAGCCTAATATTCAGAAACAAGAACTTTCTCTAGTTCTTGCATTAAAAGGGGTTTTGCTGCTTGTCTGACTTTGGTCGAACACAAGAACAAAAGAAATTTGAACTTGTCACCTTGAATTCTTGGAAGTTTTTCTTTCACCTCTTTCGATTCATAATGTAAATGATTAATGAAAATAAAACAAAAAACAAAGTCAAATCAATAATGAGAGCAAACATCTGTCACAGTCCTTGGTTTGAGGTTTGCGTAGGGAACATTGATGTGGCCGTGGAGGCTAATGACACATTAGCATTTGAGTGGTATGATGATTGCCAAGGTTGAGGTTTATTAAGTGTGACTGAATGGCTGGTGAACTTGCTTACCTGGCTGCATGTGTGCATTACTTCACAGGATGGTTAGATCAGCTGGCTGGCCACCATACTGCGTGGTGATCGAACATGCCGCCAGCCCGCCAGGCTTGCTAACCTACCGACTTACAAATTGACTACCTGCCTGGCTGGATGACAACCTAACCTATAACCTACCTTTACCTCCTCCCTTTCTGCTTCTTCATGCTACCGACAACACGATGAAACCGACAGCGTGACAACCACTTGATTTTAAACCCTCTTGGCAGGAATCATCAAAACGGGGCAAAGAACATGGCAATCGGGGGCCTTTCCTTCATGCAATGCACCACTCGCTGTCTGCTTCCCCCTATGGCACAGAGGTTGTTGCTCTCACAAAGAAATCAATAGCCCACAATGATTAAGCTCGACGTGGCGTATTGGCTGTAAAGGTCTGGCCAAGTTCACAAAGGAGCGGAGACAATACATGACTTTTGTTGAACGTCAGCAGCTGAGTCTTCCGAGCGAGGAGGAGGAAGAAGAGGAGGAAGGAGGAGGAGGAGGAGTTGACGGATGCGAGGCAGCTGAGCCGGAGCATCAATCAAAACATCTGCATCTCATGCAGACAGAGGCGGAAACAGAACTTCAGCACATTTAGTCCCAGGCATGTCTAACACAAGCTCCGGCATTATGCATATCTCCCTTGTGTGACTCATGCCTTCTTTCTTATTTCTTTTTTTCTTTTAAGTGTTCCCTGTTTCATTCATTCCCTCTTTTGTGTTGTCTCACTTGCATTGCTGCCACCTTCAACGTGACTCACTTTCACTTCAGTGGGCTTTGCTGGCAGCAACACCACACAATAATCCACTCCTCATTATGAAATCAATGTGTGAAAATCAGGACACAGTCGAATAAAAGGAAAGATATATAAAACTAGAACAATATTGGGTGTATACTACATCCTGCTTTCCACTGGTTGAGCGTATGGCATGAGAAAATGTAATTTTTGTGCGATTGTGAGGTTTATTTTCTATTTGTCTGCCTCCTGAACGACCTGTTCTCTGTTGCTTTTGTCTCTTGTTTATATTTTATTTGTTCTATCCCTCTGTGCCTTGAAGTGTGAACAACAAGAACCTGCTGTAAGAGTTTTGTAATCCAGCCATACCCGGTGGCACAGGCTGTCGTTTATGTAAAATGAATGAATGAATGAATTGGGAAGTAAACAGCTGATAGGGTAGAATCACCTCACCGCGACAAAGTTTCTTCCTTCCTGGTTCTGTTTTTAACGTCATTCGAATTAGTGGAGAAGCGATTAGTTGCTTAATGGCCAAGTCAATCAACACAGTTCATTACCAACCGTTTTGAAGATCCACTTATCACGTAAGTCGTTTATCAAGCAATAAGGTGAGGGTTTCTAGCTCTTCGCTGTGTGTGATAATATGGTTTGGACTGTTGTGCTGCTAATTGTCCTGTTTCCACACCCTGTAACGTTACGACCTGGAGCCTGTGTGTTGTAATAAATGACATTAAATTGAATAAGTCTCTTTGGTCGATTAAAACAAGCTGTTTAGAAACATCACCTTGGGTCCAAGACACTGTGATGAGCAGATAATGAAACCAATCATTGGCCATTCTTCGCCATTGGTGTTTTGCAGCATCTTAGTGTGTTTTCAACTCTAAACAATTGATCGAGTATAACATGATCTACAGATGAGTCAATGGTGAAAATAAACATGAGTTGATGAGCTGTGGGTGAATACTTCAAGGTTGCTCCGGCAATTTAGACATCTCACAGGAGGTAGCCTATCTGTCAATTATAGATCAATAGATTGATCTGTAATTGACTCCAGCAGCATCACTGGTGCGTCTGTCACGTTTTAAAAAAGACAGTGGTGGAGCAGGTTAGATGTAAAATCCTGAACCAGGTGGAGTGAAGGAATGTGTGCATCTCAGATCCCAGCCCCGTCAGCCCACAGCTACAGTATGTCTGCCACTGAAGCCCTGCAGCTGGCTGACAACACACATACACACATACATACAGGATACTCACAGTCAAGGTGTTTCTTTTTGGGTCCGCTCACTTCATGTGTGGTGGCTTTGCACACAGCCTTGCTGATAGCCGACCCGGTCATGCTGTGCTGCGCTGCAGCGATCCGATCCGTGATAGATTGGCCCGACATTGCTTCTATTCCTCTCTCTCTCTCCTTCTTTCTTTCTATCTATCCGTCTCTCTTTCTCTGTCTCTCACTGCTTTTTTCCCCCCAATCAGCTAAAATAGCACGATAACGATCCGATCAATGGATCAACTCCCCGCGGGACACAACTCAACGTGACTTCACTGTCAAGCGGAGGTAAAGGGTTGCGATCAGATCAGACACCCCACTGTTGTTGACGTTGAGTTATTTTTCCTTATCCAGGTGCGTATGCGTATATATATTTATATATAAAACCAGCAGTAATGTCAGATCACTGTCGGCATATACAAGAAGAAAACACTACTGCAGGTATAAGAATTTCTGCTTTCTGACTTTACACAACCTGCAGCTTTAATTTTGTATTTCAACTGTTTGGCAACTATCTATCTAGTATAAACAAAAAAACACGACGACGACGACACTAATCCGAGCTAGTGTGTGTGTTAGCTAATGTTTCCGCTGCAGTAAAGAGTCCCACTGTGGATTTTGTAAACACTTGAAATTATTACTTTCTGGCCACAAATAAACATAAACATAGCTAACTGGCTGTGGTTTGTAACCCCCGGACGATTTGTTTTTGGGAGAGAGAGAGAGAGAAAAAAAAGTGTCCACCTTGGTATGGGTAGTGAGAAAAAAAAAGAAAAATAATTATAATCCGTATGAAATCACAGCTTGGAGAAACATCAACAGGAATCTCAACAATCCAGGGAAAAAAGGAGGAAAAAAATCGAGTTCCTCGTCCACGTCAACTTGTTTGTTAGCTCGGGCTGCTGTTTTTTTTTTTTTTTTTTTAGCTATCACTGGTCGCTCGGTAAAGTGTGTGTTAAACCCCGACTCGGGTGTAAAAAGTCCTTCACAACAGAGCAGCACATTGTTTGAAGTTTACACGGGGGCACTGTGAAACTGACAGCCGGGACAGGTGCGGTTTCTCCCGGCGAGAAGAGCTGCGAGGGAGCGGCGGCGGCGGCGGCAGCAGCAGCAGCAGCGGCGGCGGCGGTGGTGGGTGTTAGCCGAGCAGCTAGCACGGTAAGAGTCAACCAACCAACCAACCAACCAACCAGCCGAGTGGAGCCGAGCGGAGCCGAGTCGAGCCGAGCCAGAGAGCGGGCGAGTGTCTGTAGTCTGACCGAGGAGGAGCAGAGCCGGCGGAACCGCTAAGTTAAAAAAAAAATGACAGCTCCCTGAGCTCGGTTGTTTCCTGTCGCGGTTCCTCTGGGGCTCAGCAGCAGCAGCAGCAGCAGCAGTCTGTCCTTCGGCTGCCGACTCACTCCACACACACAAACACACACTACACAAACACACACACAACACCGGCTTCGGTTTCCGTTTCCCGTTTCCTCTTCTTCCCTCGACAGTCCCGTCCTCCTCTCTCCTGTGCCGCTGTCTGGAAAAGTCTCGCCAGTGGTTTCTCTCTCGTAACGGACTGGACCGGGCTGACTGACTGACTGGCCGTTGGTTCTCTACCGGACAAAATGGCAGCGTAAAAAATCAGCTGATCTCACAACCGTGCTGCGTTCAGGCGCATCGCGCTGGCTCGGAATTTAGACAACCCAATTCTTTTCTCTCTTTTTTTTCTTTTTCTTTTTTTTTTTTTGACTCCTCCACTGTTGATTTATTTTTTGTTTTTTCTATATGCAATTAAAGCAGAAGTAAGCGGAATGTTTGTGTTAATATAGGTCTTAAATAGTTATATCTTCTGACGGCAATCACTTAGAGTGTTTGGTCTGAAACACGGGTCTGTCAGTCACTCTGCTCTGCTGTAAGCCGAGGAGAAAACTTTCCTTGTATCCTACAACCTTTATCCAATGAGGAGAGAAAACGGCATAAAGGGGCGGTCCTCTCTGTGTGTGAAGCCAAGGGATGCGCGTGAATGTGGTGACGTAGGGACGAGGAGGGCGGGGACTGCTAACTCCATCGGCTGACAAGAAGTTAGCCAAAACGACCGGATCGCATACTTCTGCTTTAAATGAAGTCAGCTGGACTTAGTTTTTGTCTTTGAAGACGTTTCGCCCCTTATCTAAGTTGCTTCATCAGTTCGTGTAGAAAACAAAAACTCAAGCCTGTTGCCTAGAGATGCCTGCTTTGACCTGGACGAATGAGAATTTGCACAGTTTCTTGTTTGTCTTTCTGTTTAAACTGCAAGTTGAGTTGATGATTAAAGTAAAGTGACAACAATTATGACCATGAACCAAGCAAAAGTTGATATCGATATTTGATTTTCATATATTGTGCAGTATAATTTAAAATCAAATAGCCTATATTTAGATCTTAGACCCAGTATTGACACATAGAGAATGGCACTGAATTTTAAAATAAAAAAATCATTTCAAATATTAACTAAATATCCCGGCTAATGCATTAGTTTAAAAAAAAAATAAGATAGGCTATATCAGTTTGTATCACAATTTAACAACTGTCGCCTATTGCTGGGGGGGTTGTGGTGTATTGAGGGTGTGTCTGAGTTTCACTTGACCTTGGATAACCCTGGGGTTACATTTTTTTAATGCCTGCATATATTAACGTGAAGGTTAGATTACCTAAACTTTCTATGCATGGGCAAATATCCATATAAAAGTTTTAAATGTCACTTTACAACTAGTCTCTTTCATGATACAAGTGTGACTGGTGACAGCTCCACAGCAGCATCAGCAAAGAAAAATGTAGTGTTTTTTTTTTAGACTCCTTTAGCTTGAGGATGAGTGTTTGATGATTGATTGCTACATTTCCTACAGCCCTCGAACGCCTCCATAGTCTATTGGCCGAGCCGTGAGGAGTGAGAGTAGACTTTAAGGTGTCACGCTTTAAATTGTAGCGGAATCTGCGAAACAAAACGCATCAAATCTCGCGTCTCTTTTTTTCGTCAAAGGCGAGTTTTATGTTTGCGACAGCGCGACCACAAACACACGAACACACGCGCGCTCCTCCTTTTTTTTATTGACGCATTTTTATTTATTTATTTTTATATATAATTTTTTTAATCGTCCGGGCGCGATCCAAGTTTAAGGTGGTATTAAATTATTCCTCAGACACCGTGTCCTTGTTTGACTCCAGACTATATGGAACACGGTGTGCTGAAAAATCAGTGGGAACCCGCTCAGCCCCGGTGGGTATCACACACCGGATCTGAGAGCTGAATAAATCAAATACTTGGCGGCAGTAGCCTAGACTATTTTTCACACATCTTCTCATTGGGTGTAATCAGACACCGAGCTGCTGCTGTCATAAGCGACTGCTATCGATCAGGGCTGCATGCATGCACGGAGGGGTTTCATTTTGTGTTGTGTAGCCTACTGTAGTTTCAGATGTTCCCATGTATCCTATTTGTGTTGGCTGATGACAGTTTCAGAGATCCAGCTGCAGGTTGCAGTGCTTCCTGCCTGCAAATCCTGCAAAACCGCAGCTGCTTATGACCTTTAATGACCCCTTATTCCTTCTCCTCCTCCTCCTCCTCCTCCTCCTCCTCCTCCTCTCTCCTGCCCCACCACCACCGTGAGGGACAGGTCTCTCGTCTCCAAGATTGTTGATGATTGATGCCACGAAACTGTCAAGAGCCGATGGTGATGAGCCAGTAAGCAACGTTGGCCAGAACTGATCATCAGCAGCACTTGGAAGCCGAAAGAAGTGTGTTTAAAAGCCGAAGTGCCAGCTCCAACTTGTGCTCATGTACTGTAGTTGTGTTGAAAAATGAAATGTGCATGCTGCAGACAAATAGGAAATTTGAAATGCAACCGCAGTTAGGTGGAAGTGGTTAGCGCAGCACGGACCACCTATAAGAGGGACTGGTTTTCATCAACGTCCTCTTTCAAATGGCTCAACAACAACAGCTGCAACACTGAAGATCAACAGTTTTTAGGATTAAATATGATTTTTTTTGTGTGTGTTTCCTTCATGCAGCATTCACAGCTTTTAGTCATTTTTATCTCAGGACTCCACAGATGTGATTAAAGCTACAAATGTCACTTTGTGGAGCTGTGTGTGTGTGTGTGGGGGGGGGGGGGGAATGAAGAATTGATGCACAGCAGCACAAAGACTGGCAGGCAGACAGTCACATTGATGCCTAGAGGGAGTGTTGTTGAGCCTCCACCTGACTCGCATGTAATTGAAAGGGAAGTGCGGCACCCACAGGAGGAGTCAGGTGAAGCCGTGGTGGGCTTGCAAAACCGTGGCAATCGAACCCACGATCCGCTTTTTTCAACAAGATCAAGCTGCTGCAGCTCTCATCGCCTCACCTTCGAACCCCCGTCTCGCCTCCTTTCCTCCCTCCTCCCTCACCGCCTTCCCTCCCTCCGTCTCATCCCTGCTGACCCAGAGTGCAGTGTTGCCATCTGCAGGCGGAGGGGCAGAACTCCTGGATTTCCATGGCAACTGCATGCATGGATGTATGCTGCGGGAAGCCCTCGTAGCCCCTGGCAACAGGCTCTCTCTCTCTCAGGCCGATCCAGCAGCTGTCAATCACAGGATGAGCCGCCACTGCTGCTGCCGCTGCTGCCGCTGCTTTCGCCTACAGCTCCACAGTGTGCAGGAGTAAATCAATTAGCGGGGCAGTTGACAAGAGTTGGGGTCAACCAGAGGACCTGAAGGCCACACGGTTTTATCCACAAGTGTTGAACAGTGTGTCCAAGAGAGGATCATTTTCACTCAGATTACCATGGTTACAATGAGTGCTCAGCGTCGTGAGTGAGTGAGTGCAGTGACCGTGGGGGAAGTTTCCTCGAACCACTTGTCGATGTTTTCGTGCACGACCTCTCTGCATCATTATAACCACCGATGGACGGAGAGACAATGAGGACACATACATTACAGATATTAACACGTCTCTCCTGTGCATCGTGCGTCCCAGTCCCTTTAAACGCCTCCCCTGGGGGTCTGTGCTCGACACGCTCCGTCGACAATCCCTCCATAATTAATTACAATGTATGGACATGACTTCAGGGTCATTGTGTGTTTGTAGTTCCTCCTCCTCTTCCACCACCGTCCCGACGTCCTCCCTCCTTCACCTCTGTGTTATTTTCTCCGTTATGTAACTACACTACAGTTAATCATGATCAGTTCTGCAGTCACGGTGCAAGTCCTTGCAAGACTGCAGGTGTCTGAAAGTTCATATTAACCTCTTGAACACCACTTCCTTTGTTTTTGCGGATCAGTTGCAACACCTCAGCCAAACCTACCGCAGATTAGGTTCTGTAGAAATTTAGGGGAAGGGTGTGTTGTGTTCGAGAGCTCACGGTAAACGCAGCAGGATTGGTTGTTCTGAGCTTCTTCGAGAGCCAGGAGCACCTGCTGCTGCCGCAGGACTAGTCCTCGTCCTTCTCGATTTGTTCTGAATGAGTCTGGCTGAGTGGTTGTTGTGCTGCAGAATAAATGAAGGGGGGCAATCAAACGCCTCTGTCATGGTGTTGTTGTGTAATAAATAAGTGTGTGAAACTCTTGCACAAACATTATCTTATTACCTGCCTCAGTTCCACGGTGGCACTGAGAGCTCAACGCAAGGAAATACAACATGCAAGCACACAAACACTACAAATTTAAGGAAACAACTCAATTACTCAATTACACAATACATGTGTTGCAAAAACACACAATACATAAGTGACATGAAAGCCTGGATCCATCCTGGCTTGGATATTTTAAGCCCCTTAGTACCAGCTGAACATTGTTAAAACACCACAACCAACCAGAGTATTGTTGCTGACCATGTCCATCCCTTCATTTCCACAGTGTACCTTGTACTGATACTTAAAGCTCCAGTTCAATGGTTTCTAAACCATGACGCTGAGTTTCCTGGACTCCACAGTCACCAGATCTCAGTCTGATAGACCTTTGACCTTTGGGATTTGGTGGAACGGGAGATTTATGTCATGGATCTGCAGCGGTGTTTTAATTCTGTCATGTGAATATGGACAAAAACCTGAGGACTTTGCTGAATCTATGGCACAAAAAAAATTAAGGCAGTTCTGAAGGCAAAAGGGTCCAGCACCCACTATGTACCAGTACCAAAGTGGCCAGTTTGTATAGACTTCCCATATATTTACCTTATGTGAAGTTCTTTTTGACAAACCCTGTGTTAATTTCTCTTACTGTAGCTACACTGTCTAAAACTACATAATAAAAGCAAATAAGCAAATCATGTTAATGTCCATTTTGAGCAGGCTTAAAAATAGGTGTCCATCAGTGTTCAGGCCTATCATGTTAAAGCAGAAGTAAGTGGTCCGGTCGTTTTCGCTAATGCTGCGTTCCAGGCAGGCTTTTGAAATCGTAAATTACAGCTTCAAGTCACAACTTACGACTTTGTAGCGTTCCAGGCAACCCACTCGTGTTTTTCCGACCTGTTTTACCGGTGAAAGTCACTATAACGGCCACTCGTAACTTCCGACCGGTGAAGTCGTACCAGATCGAACTGGTACCACTTCACGGTCGGAAAAATACGAGTTTCCTTGAACGCACCATAACAGTCCTCATCCCTACGTCGCCACATTCACGGCGTCCCTTGGCTGCACACACAGCCCTGCATGCCGTTCTCTCTCCTCATTGGATAAAAACTGTAGGATACGATAAATGTTTTCTCCTCGGCTCAGAGCAGAGCAGAGTGACTGACAGACCCGTGTTTCAGACCAAACACTCTATGTAAGTGATTGCTGTTGGAAGATATAACTATTTAAGACTTATATTAACACAAATATATCACTTACTTCTGCTTTAACAATGACAGATATGAATAAAAATCACAGGAAAACACATCACATCATCCATATAACATCACATCACAGAAACACTGAATAACATCTTTATTAAAGTGCATTTAAAAAGACCTCATGAATTTTTGCATCCTTACAAACATAATACATATGTGTCCATGAAACCTGTCTCTTACACAGATACAGTTATTTCATTACTACTTTATATCGACTGTTGGTTGATTATTAAACAGAGATCAGGTCCACAGAGGGACGCTCCACTCAGTTCGCCTCCTCTCAGGTTTGGCCAAGTCCAGATTTCACCAGCTGCTGCATTTCAAACCATCTGAGTCCAAATGTCAGTCTGTGGATGATCATTATCTCTGTCCAGTTATATCACCGCTGCTGTGTAAGTTATATAAGTTGTGTATTTGTCTGACTGGTGTCAAGCAGAACTTGGTATTCCAGGTCAGTCTGAGCTATAAATGTTGAAAAGTGTCTGAATCGATAAAAGCTGTCAACAAGTCTGTCCATTAATGTTCTGCTCCACAGCTTCAGGTTTTCTTCAATCAACATGCTCATATGTGTGTGTGTGTGTGTGTATGTGTGGGTGGTGTGTGCACATGCATATTGCTAGGCTGAAATATTAAAGTCCGCCGCCGCCGCTGCTGCAAAGACCCCTGTCTGCTCGGGATTCTCTCAGATCACTTATTCATTGATCGAGCTTTTAAAAGATATGAAGCTGTTGAATTATGAGGCCGATAAAAATTTAAATGGATAAAGTTAAGATGCAAAACTAGATGGGGCTTCGTCTCGGAGCAGAGGCACCCTGTCCATTATTCAGACAGACTACGTCGAGGTGACTCATCTTTCAAATGTTTTCGTTTTTTTTATTCATGGACAAATTCCAACAGGACAGAAAGTCAGAGGGGTTCATTAAAAAATTCATAGAAAGAAGAGCAGCGGGACGGGACAGAGCAGACTAGAACAGCTCACTGTTTGTGTATGTGACCCTCAGAGACACAGGTATAATAGAGGTGTGATAAGAGAGTATGAGCCTGTGTTATTTTATATTCATTGATTCATTTATTCAAACTTTACAGGACCAGATAGTAAAATACAATACATATAATGGAGTCCTTGGCCTGAGTCTGGCTCTGTGTGTAAGTGTGTGCATATGTGTGTGTGTTTTCAGGCAATAGTCCAGGTTTTATAGTCATCCTTGGGCCGTTTATATACCGAGCCATAAGAAAATAAAGATGCGGCCACATTCATGTAGTTATGTTGGCTCATATACAAAAGAATAGAGGGTGGATTTTTCCTTTTTTGGATTCAAAAAGATAATATAAAGTGTCAATTTCCCCAAAATCAAACTCAACAACACCACTCCAGGTGGTCACGTGGAGCCCAGAAGGCATCGTGGGAAAAATGGTTGGACCTCAATTAGTGAAACAACCTCTTAAATTGTTTAATTTGCGCTCGCCAAATTTCTAACTTGTGTTTTAAAATTAGTGTGGAGTTGCAGCAGCAGGAAGTGAAATTACAGGTTGCTGCGGCTTCAGAGAAAGTGCAGGGTTTGCTCGGCGCCGGCAGCTGTGTTTTGCTACCGCGGTGATTACAAATACTGAAATCAACTCCCACGTTTGTGCGTATTGGCAGGACAGCATTCACTACATCTGTCCTGGTGCCTTTGAAAACTTTATTTAGATAGCTACGTTCAGTTCAAGAGCACAAAGTGAATTTTTTGAGATGATAAATTTCTAATTTCAGCATCTTTTTAGAGATTTAAAGATCACCAGAGCTGAGGGACCAATACCGAATTCATTGTGTGGCCAGAAATGTGGCACCAAATGAAAACTAACATTGCTCTGTGTCTGTTAGATGTGTAATTACGCACACTAGTGCTTAAATAAGCAGCCATTTTAGACATTTTCTCTTTGGATTGGCTATATTTTCTGTAATAAAACAGTCAGCCACCATGTAATTTAAGTTTTTACCATGTTGAAGGAAAGGAAAGTGACAAGAGTTGTGTCTTTGTGCAGGTATGTGGATCTTATCTGAGCTTGTAGTGATTTTGCAGACATAAAAAGGTACAAAACAGCGATGTCTCAGTTCTTAATCCTGCCAACTGGTCTGGAAATGCACAAAAAATGTCATTTCATTGATTTGAGAGCACAAATTAGTCATCCGTGCAGATGAATTGGTTATTTCCCCCTGAGACGTCTAGGCTCTGTAAAGGTCAAAATATATTACACTTGCTGTGACATGTGAAAACGCACAATTTACAAACGACTTCTACAAAGTATTATAAAAAATAAAAAAAAAGTCTAATCTACAGAGTCCCAACTCTCTGGTGAATAGGAGCAATTCCAAGTCCTGAGAAATGTCATTTTAACTTGTGAACAGAGGGGGGATCATGTGAGCGAGTGAGACTAACTCACTCAGACAGGACCTAATGGCTTCACACCATCCCGGCCAGATCCTCTGATTCAGTGCCGACCGGAATGGGCTGGCAGCAGCCGATGCAAACGTATCGGAGGACCCATAAGTAGATGCTGCCAGACAGGACGACGGTCAGGCCCAGCAGCAGGAGGCTGATGAGGGACTGGGGGCTCAGGCTGAACACCATGACGACGGTGGTTCGGACGGAGTCGTCTCTGGGTTTCTGGGCTGGAGAGGCAGAGAGAGACAGGAGAGAAAAAAGTGTGAAGGTGAAGCCTTGCATTGATGCCATGAAGTGCTGGACGAGGAACAAACAACCTCTTCACGGGGAAAAAATAGCTGATGATTCATTCTAGCTGCTAATATGATCAGAAAAACAACGCTAATATGCTGTTGTGAAGCAGGTAACACCATGTACAGGTGGGAGTGATGAAAAGCATCAATTTTTCAGGCACAAACCAGGATTAAAAATTGGACCTGATAATAGTGTTGGGTGTATTTAAATTCCTCTCACGATCATAAATATGTCCAGGAAATTTTAATGGCAATAAATCTGAATCTTGTCAAGACATAAAACACCCAGCCTCACATCGACAGTGGAGAAAAGGGCAGTGTTCGCCTATAAATAATCAGGATACATCATCTGGGCCAAGAATTCTGTGTATTTTCTTAAACAAGCCAAAACTTTGAACAGATATTGGTTGTTGCCAGTTTTGTGGCAAAGATAAAGAGTTGATCTTTGGAGGCAAAAAAGAACGTGATAGGGAAATGTATGTGTTCAATTAGGACCCTGCATCCATCCATCCATTCATCCATTGACTTTGATCTAGTTACTTTGTTCCTATTTGGTTTACTTAATTGTTGATCTAATCATTTTCTTATTTCTTGCGGTTGCATTGTTGCAAACCTCAGTAACCATTTCATTTACAGGCCGCTAACTGATAATGTCAAGAAATAATTGCATAGTAATGTCAAAAAATAGCCTAGAAATAACGGTCAATTTCATAGTAATGTCATGTTTTTCATAAAGGCAAAAGATTACACATGCTTTTCATGCTTTGAAAGGCCATCATTTTTCTCCACCAAGTCCTTGTAATTGACTGATATTTCTAGGCTATTTCTACGCAATCAATTGTTATTTCTTGGCTATGTTTCTTGACATTACTATGAAATTGACTGTTATTTCTAGACATTATGACGCAATTACTTGTTATTTCTTGGCTATTTCTTGACATTACCATGTAATTAGCGGCCTATAAGGGCTTCTTGTTTTGATATTGTTCTACCTGGGCCGGTGTTTACCCCATTTTACAACTTTCTGTAAAGTTTCCTGTGGGGATTCATGTTCTGTGTTGAAACATATTCGACTCATATACAAAACAAAAAAAAAAAACCTGATATTGATGCTGGAAAAACTCATTCATCTCCCCAAGACACTGATTTCACTGCAGTCCATCAAACGGCTGTTGAGATGTTTGAGCGTAAACGTGAGTGTTTGACTGATCAACTGACCTACATTGTGAAATAGAGGACTGTGGGAGTCTATACAAGTGTTGCAGAAAGATAAAGAAGAAAGAGAGCGAACAGGAGAACAGGAGAAGAAGATTTGATTTCTAGGAACAGCAGGTACCATATTATCAATGACAATGACATTTCCTGGAGAACTTGCACAGAGACCCTTCTTCACTATATTTGAAGGGGCACTTGACGATGACGGGATGAACGTGGAGCGCACTGCAACCCCTCCAGAGGTTAATCCATCCACGACGGCGTGATATGAATCACTAACAAGCTCTCAACCCAACGAGTCAGGAGAGTGCCCGGAAATTGATTTTTCACCTCTGCAGGGTCCACGTAGGTCCAGCGTCTTGATGAAAAGTCTATCAAATAACAGACATACAGTACCTGCACACCAACACTCATTTCCCCTCATCCACTACATCCAGCCACGCCACACTGATGAAATGAAACTGCTCAGGGCAGAGCCAGTTATCCTCACACTTGATGGAAGGCGGACCAACATTCATCTGTGGAGAAAACCCTGCACTATTCGTTCTGAGGCCGAATGGTTATTTACCACTGATGCTTATTAGAGCTGCTACGATTAAAGCTCATTGCATATCTCCACTGAGACCAAACAGCCCACACACATCTGTCAGATCAAAATTATTATCTGGATTTGCACAGAAGTCATAGGGGCACAATTCAGTCTGAACTGACTTTGCTTATCCATTAAGCATTAAAGTGTACCACCTACAGTATATGACATTTATACTGGGGCACAACTCATTTATGGTGTGGTTTAACAGGTATATATACAGGAAAATAAATATAGACACAAATGTGGAAATGTTATTCACGTTTGCAATGCAGCACTGTTTCTTGACAAATTTTACATAATTTGACACGGAAGAAAAGCACTGTTTTTAGGAGAAGTCCTGCTCAGTGTTGCTAAAATGCATTATAATTCAAATACTGCAAAAAAAAAAAAAAAAATCCAAACTGAGTTTAATTTAAACCAAAAATTAATGGGTTCTTCCATCCCTCCACTAAGTTTGGTCTAAATCAATATACCAGAAAACAAGCATAGGTTCGTGTTTGTTGAGATGAGCAGCTAACAGCGGGTGGTGCTATTTTTCTGTTTTTCTTTTTTGATGGAAAAAAATCCCTGCCGTCCTGTAAAATATCCTTATTTTTGAGGAGCAAAGATGAGGAGTTTCCTCAACACCTGTTAAAGACCTTTAAAGGTCCTAATTGTGATTATAGGAATTATTATAATTGCTGCACAGTTTTAAAAAACCCAGCTGGAGGTCACTCAGAGACACTCACCACCACTGAAGTGTAAAATCAGCAGAAGACTGATGAGGATCTTCACAGCTGCAGACACGTTCATGGTGCACTCACGGGGATCACTGAGAAGACAGGAAACAGCTGGCAATACGGCTTTGAATTATTGATAACAAAATATATACAAAGTTTAATATAAGATGGACATAAAGGACAATGTAAACATGACATTTAGCAGCAAGATAAATATCAGGTAAACCTATTTGAGATGCAGGTGGAGGGTGATCTGGTCTTTTGAAATGCAAAATCAGTCTTTTTGTTTTCTTTTTGAATCCTTTCGCATTGAATCTGTTCAATCTTTTAAACCCCAACGCAACAAAATCTAAGTTTGAGTTAAACAATCTTGGATTTCACAACATACTGAACTGAATCAACAAATCAGACACTTTGATTATAAATGTGACAATCTGCAAAGATTTATACTCATGAGAAATAAGAAGAAACAAACAAAAAAAGGAATGTAAACGGAAAAGTATAGGAGAAATTTTTATCTGAACTCACAGGACAATATTTGAGATAGTCGTCTTCCTCCTCTGGGATGCAACAGGTTCCTCGTGAAAAACACAACAGCAAATGCCAATAATCCATTTCCTCTCAGGAGAACTGGGGAGAAACAGATCAATTCAGCAGGGAGGGCTGAGTGCAGACAGGATATATGCACGGACGACGACGGCCACCACCACCACCACCACGGTGGGAATTAACACTGACCTCTATTACTAATGCAGAGAGGAGACGCTCAGACTGCTGCCACCTTATCTACTCTCTCTCTCCCCCTGCTGATCCTGGCTACTTCCTTTCTTTGCACGGATTTCAGTTAAAAAAAAACATCGGTTTGGAGCTGGGTGATCATGGGATGTGACAGAGAGCTAAGGGGAGAGGGAGGGGGTGAGAGAGAGAGAGAGAGAGAGAGAGAAGGGTGTATTCATACCAAAGACAGAAGCCACATGGGAATTAGGAGAGAAAAAGAGCTGTAAAAGGTTTAACCCCTACACAGCTGGGGTGACAGAAGAGCAGTGAGACAATGGGAGAAGGAGGGATGGGAGTGCAACAGTCTAAAAAAACAACAAAAAAAACAGGATGAATAATCCAGAGACCAGTTTTTACTGTACAGATTTCATCTGGTAATGCTGCATATTTAAATGGAAAACACATCTTGTTGCTCCCTCTAGTGGTCACCACCGGGTAGTTCATCACCTCCAAGAGAAGAGGTCACAATTAAACTTCATCAAATATAGAACAGAAACATTTAAAGCCACCAGTTTTCACAATACAGTGACTGTAAAACAAGCTCACACACTTACATCCCCACCTACCGGCAGTTTACAGTCACCACTAGTCAACCTAATGTGCACATGCTTTAGGACTGCAAAGGAAAAACATGAAACCCCCCCGAACAGTGAGCTAATGTGAATAACTCAATTTGACCACAAATTGAACAATATAGGTATTTAATAAGTATTCACTCCTTTGTTGCATCAAAAATACTGAAAAATTGAGTTACTTCTGAAAAGCATTTTCCTTTAATTTGCTAAAATTAATCTTTATTCTACTAAAAGTTTGCATTGATACAACAGGATATACAGTAAGACACCGGATTGTGTTGAGCTGTTTGTGCATCATGCCGTCGTCATCATGATGCTGCTGCTGCTGCTTCTTTGCATGGGTGGGTGTAAAATTACAGTGCATTGTTCCGTCAAGCTGAACAGCAAGCAGAGAGAATAACTGAGCTGAGCAACACACACACTGCTCCATGTAATTAGGTTTCGTTTTAGAGCTTTTAATTACAGGGTAACACAACTGGAGGGGAGAGAGCAGGAGAGGAAGTAAGCTAAAAGAGGAAAAGAAGAACGGGGTGCAAATAAATTCATTCCCATATTGGAAGTCATGCTACCTGTTGTTATTCTTTATTGCCAAGAGGTGAGTCATCAATGACAGAATGAGTGAGTATAGCAGACGTGTGTGCTTACATTTCACTTTTAAAAAGGCAAAAAACTGGTACAAGGTTTTAATTATTAAAAACTAATTATTTGTGAGCAGAATCAGCTGAATTTGAGATAAAAGCTCACTGAAGGATGTGACATTCAAAAACCGCTCGACTGAAACTTTAATCATGCAGCTTTTTATCCAACTTGAAGAGATGAGAATTCATATCTAAATGAGTTTTATGGCGTCTATATAACACACCGTACTTTGTTAAACCTTTGCAATCCGAGGCCGGAGGTATTCTCATAATTGAATGTGGTAGGCTACATTGATTGCAAACATTATGTGAAAGCTTGCGGAGGTGCGTGGGCGTTTAACCTTGACCCCAGCCACAATTACCGCGGTACCTTCATGGGCACAACCGACTCCAGCTGACCACTGCTTTTAAAAGGACTGAATACTGATTAGCTTTAACCTCGTGTTATGTGAATTTCCAGAGCTAACCTCCGATGACACTTGATGAACAGAGTGCGCTTGTTGACTTGGTGAAACATCAGCATGCAGATGCAACAGTCTGAGTCTCTGAAATGAGATCTGCTGCTGGCAGCATTTGCATTAATGCTATTGTGGCACCATTAAGTAAAGTGCCAACAGGCTTTTTTGGGTAAGATGCTAACCACTTCTAACATCACAAAACCCTTGATTTTCTGCTGTAATCCACGCACAAAAACTACCACTAGCAGTGTTTTGAGCTACATATTAATGCAGATAAAATATAAAGCATTTTGGGGGGTCATCCCTATGTTCCCACAGCCCTATGTTCCCTCAGCCCTATGTTCCCAACTTTTGTTGTCACTGAAAATTAGGCCCTATTCCCACAGCCCTTTGGTCCCACCATTGGTTGGGTTTAGGCAATGAAGAAAGGAGTTGGTTAAGTTTAGTAAAAAGACCAGGTAGAGGCTAGACAGGCCAGATAGACAGAGTCCAGATAGGTAGAGAGAGTCCAGAGGGAACATAGGGCTGAGGGAACATAGGCACGCTCCCGCATTTTGGTATGGCAAGTTAGCAGGATTTTTTTTGTAACCATTTTAGTTTAGCATGTTAGCAGATAAAGTAGGCTATAAAGTATCTTACTTTGGTATCTGTGTGATATTTCACATTTTAGCAAAGAGAGTTAGCAGGTATTTTAGCCTCGTATTAGCAGATATAGTATTTAGCGTCTATGCTAAATACTATATCTGCTAATATACCAGGCTAAAATACAGTTTTCATACTTTTAGCATACTAAAGTAAGACCTTACTTCACTACGCTAAAGTATGATCGGATTTTAGCTGTGCAGCTAGTATAATATTTTGCATATTAGTTTAGCACTACCAGTATAATTATTAGCATCTTGACACAACCCAAGTTTTCAAAGTAAAACAGGAACAGCAGTGTTTCCAAATGTTTTCAGCACTTGAAAAGTCGTGTAAAGAGGTAAAAAAAAGAACATGACAGAAGAGATGTTTTAAAAAGGAAAACGTTTGAGTGTTGACATAGCTTAAATAGCGTACTACGATACATGATCTCCACTGATGTTTGATGTAAAATAACACATAATACATCTCATGTTTAAAGATCATATTGTTTTTCACAAGTTTGTTGATCCATTTCAAAAACATCCGACTTTCTTACGAGAACAGGGAGTTTCGACCTCAAGATTTATGCGAAAAACCGACCTGCACATTAAAATGTTGCTCCACAGCGCCTCTAGTGGTCGAAAGGTGTCATTAAATTTTCATCTGATCTGTAACTCAACACTATGCAGATGACAATTTTGCATTTTCAACTTTGCACATCTAAATAATGACAAGACAAACTCAGGCTTTAGTTTCACAGCAGATAAAAAAAAGACGTACAATCTTTTTTTTAAATACAACTGCATTCTTACAGCCGGTCATGATCAGACTTGAGCAAAAACATCAAAACGAAGCTTCAAACAGCATCTGCGAAACACATCAGAGCATCTTGTAACAGTTAAATCCTCTTCATTTATACTCTAGGTACAAAGCAAAACTAATTCTTAATGTAAAACGTCAATATACCAAGAAGTGGCTGCACCATTCCAGCCACCGCTAAATTAAATAATCAGCATTTAATTTAGAGACAAATCCATCAAGGGTGATAATAAAAACATTTTCTTTGGCTTTTAAATTAACCAGATGTTGTTTTTCTCACAGTAGCGCCTCCCGTCTGTTCTGCTGCAACAAAAGCATCAAAACAAAATCAAGACTTTCAAAGTTCAGGCAATCTGTTATTCACAATGTGAAGGCATTGAAAAATAAAAAGCTTTGCTGTGAAACACAAAATAAAAGATAATTTTTTTGGACAATGGAAAACAAATTCTGATTCAATTTCTGTTGTAAAAAATAAAACTTCAAGGTTTGTAGAAAAAGTGTTTTCTAAAAATATTCTAGTTTTACAAAATCCTAAACTGTACGGTGTCCTGGAGAGGTCAAAACAAAAAAGTCAGTTGAGTCAGTACCGGCACCTTCGTGGGCAACCGACTCCAGCTGACCACTGCTTTTAAAAGGACTGAATACTGATTAGCTTTAACCCCGTGTTATGTGAATTTCCAGAGCTAACCGTTGAGTCAGTTGCATGTGCATGTGTTTTGACCTCTCAGAGCCACCGTAGTTAACTGTTAAACTACTTCCTCTAACAAAAGGGATCTGTGAAGGCAGAGGATAAGGATGCAGCTCTAAGTTACAACATATTAATTATTCAACAACGTGATCTTCGCACTCCTCTCTGTCTCCGTCCAGCCTTTTTGTCCAGACCCCTCCCTCTCTCCCTCTTTCAGTCGATGTCTCTTTCTCTGGGTTTTAGCGAAGAGCATCCTGAACATCCACCGAGTCCTTTCTCCTTGACGTTGTAGTCGAAGCGAGGCAGAACGAGGACGCTGCCCTCCGGTTCGTTTTTAGCGGCGCCGCCATTGGTCGCGTCGCTCAGCGCTCTCGCCTCCTCTATAGACACGATGTTTTTCACCAAACATGTGATGGCTGCATCGATGTTGGTGTTGTCCTGGAGAGAGAGAGAGAGAGTCCGCACTACGTTAGGAACTATAAAAAACTGGGCACTTTCAAATATAGACAAATTGAATAAGTAGATAAATAAAATCTAATCAACCAAATAGAACAGTTGTATGACAATACAACCCTTTGTTTACAGATCTTTTTTTTTTAACTTGTTGGCAGCTACAAGTGACAACCAGAGGGAGCCAGATCCATTTTAAAGACCAAAGTAATGAGAGTAAATTATGTTTAACTGGCCATGTAAGTCTAAATAAGTTCTTAGATGTGCATCAACTTCCTTCAGTGGTAAGTTTAGTTTTTATTCTTTTATTCTGCAAGTGTGATTGTGGCACTTCCTGTGTGTCAAATTAAGACTTAGAGACAGACACTGAAGACGAAGGGAAGAGAAAGAGAGACGAGGTAAATATGGAGAGGAAAGAGCAGCTTATTAAGCTTACTGTCAGTCTGAAACAGAGAAAAAGTGCAGTCACGCATCTTTGCAGAGGAAATAAGAGTGAAGAAGCAGAAAGACAGAAATATAGGTACATTAACATTTAGCATTTCAGTCTAGCACATTACCAGTGTAACATTTAGTATCAGGCTGTATTCAGACCTGTGGCTTGTTTGCTTTGCTCAGATTCAGGGGCTAAAACAAGACAGTTGTAGTATTTTTCCTTTGGGTCATTTGCGTTCACAGGGTGACAGTCCCAAGCGGTCCAAGGTTGTTAATATAAATACTGTGTGAGAACCAACTGTTTTCTCATTGGTCAGAAATCTAACCTGGTAGGAGGAGAAATTTACCCGGGAAAAACAAAAACCATGAAATCGAGGTTTCAATAGGCCTGAAAATTAAAACCTGACCTGGCGAATGGAAGCGAGCCAAAATGAGAGCAGCCCTTCTTGGTAATCTTGGCTGTTTGTTTTATCCCACATCCAAGCACGATGTGTTCACATCTGACCAAACAAGCCGATCTTTGGGGTTAAACGCTCACTGTTTCGGAACAACTGCTCCAAACGAACCGTGTCTGAAGACGCTCTTAGTTTAGCACGTTAGCAGGTATAATATTTTGTCATTTCCACACAGACAGAGAGAACAAAGGTCTTACCTTTGCAGAGGTTTCGTACCAGCCGACGAATCCGTACTCTCTGGAAAAGTTCTCCAGTTTGGGAAGTTTGGGGCACAGGCCATGACGACGCTGGTCGCACTTATTGGCCAATAGCACGGCAGGAACCGGCCTCCCATTGCTCAGAGCGACCTAATGAGAGAAAGTTGAGAGGGACAAGGTTTATTTATCGAACACGTGCAGAAATGTAAGTAATATTCAAACAAATATGCTGCAGATACAGTTGATCTTCAACATTTATTTGTTTATTTCTTCCATATTTCCTTCTCTTTTTCTTAGTCTTTACCTTTGAGTCCAGGTCTCCTTTCCACTTGAGGACGGCCTGAAACGTAGACAGTCTGGTCATGTCGAAGACGACGAGGGCGCCCACGGCCTCCCTGTAGTAAACACGGGTCATGTTGCCATAGCGTTCCTGCCCTGTTAAAGAAAACACAGAGGTGTCAGTCACTGTTTCCAGGAGCTGAGCCCTTCATCAAACCTCATTAGAAACCTGAAAATATTCTTAGCTCAAAAGCTAAACTTGATTAGAGACCAACTTAAAATAGAGACAAGGGAAACTTCTTCTAAACCACAGCGCTGTCCTGACTGTAAGTGAGTGGATTAAGAGACATGAGCTCTTGATTTGCAGCAAAGTTCACATCTGAAGCTGAGGATTTAGAGCTGCAGCTAATAATTATCTAATTGATTAATCTGCCTGTTATTCCCCCAGATAAAAAACAAAACAAAGCAATTATTTCCTCGATAAAATGGTAGAAAACAGTGAAGAATTCTTGTTCCCACTTCTCAAGGTGTTGAAACTGAATATATTATTTGACCTATGACCCAAAACGTGAAGTTAAGACCCTAAATAAACACATCAGATCTTCATTTGAAAGGCTGGAACCAGATGAACCAATCTGCTTTTAAAATTACTTGATGAATATAATGAAAATTTACTTATCAAACTGTCAGCCAATCAGAGCAGTTCTTATAGTCTAGATAGATAGATAGATAGATTGATGAGACTTAATACATTATTATCATGAGGAACTAGAAGTGCTTTTGTCTTCTACTCTGCTGACTTGCATCATTATTACAGTTGCTAATTAAAATCTGTGACGTTTTGCTAATAACCAGACAGACGAGTTTCATCATTGGTGAGAAGAAAGAAAATGACCCAAAATCTAAACAGCAGCAGTAATGAGAAGACGATGCAGATAAATAAACCTGACCGTTAGCTCAGAGAGCTGAATTAGCCGTTAGCTCGGGGACAACTGGCTCCGCTCTCTGTGGAGTTTTAATGCTGAGGAATGAAGACGGCCGACTCGGTTCAGGGGAGGAGAAGACGGCGGCTTTGGGTGGAAAATCTGTCACGTTGGTTACAGTGAATTTACAATTTTCCAAGAAACATTACAAAGAAGCAGCACACAGAGTCTCCTCTCCTGAGAGTCTGTGAGTTTTATGTCTAAAAAGTGAAAATGCTTCCTGAATGCTTTGTAAATGGGAAACAGTGAGTTACAGGTAGATACAGAGTGTCGATCTGGTGAGAAAATGTACAGGAATTTTGTCACACTTTAGTTTGTGTGTTCGGAAAAATACATCTTTTGTTGCACCTAAGTACATGTGCATGACCGTGTGTATGTGTGTGTGTGTCTGAATATGTGAATAAGTCTCTATCCTGGACTGGACGCTAACTTCCTCCACATGATCCTAATATAGTGGTGAATCAGCGAGGGAACATCTGATACACACACACAAATACACACACACACACACACACACACACACACACACTGCACATGACCTGAGAAAACAGCTGATAGAAAAAAACTTGTCGTCTTACATGCTCCTGGACTGAACACACACACACACTAACACACACACATCAGAGAGGGCCGTGTCCTGACAGCAGATACTATCTTTGTCCTTCGTGTGTGTGAGACACAACATCTGATCACGGATAACAAGGTCAAAGGTCGACACATTCCCGTCCTGTAGACATAATGGGTCAGTTCACACAAGGATGTCCCGACTCCTGAAGCTTTTCTTCAACAGTTTCAGCTCTTTACTGGAAGCAAACACTCTACTGACCCTTCAAAATAAAAGTCCACGCAACATTCAAAAAGGTGTGTCCAAAAACGTCTTTATAAATTTGATGCTTATTGTGAAAGAGTAGCTCAGTGATGGTGGACGTTCACATCTGGCTAAACTTGTTGGATTTCCAATGGGAATTTTGCACTAGATCTTAAAAGACATTTAGCTTGTAGCATGGAAAGACCTACGGCATGCGTTGGTAGGTGTTTGTTGGTATTAATTATGTGTTTCTATCTAAACTCCTCAAAAAAAAGTTTGGAAACGTTATTTTTGGGGGGCTGTTGCATGTTTAGCTCTGTTGTTCATTCCACAAATGCAGGATCCTTACAAGTTGTACCTCGTTGTAAAGGTGACTAATCAGGCTTTCCAACGATATAAAATACAACACCACTTGGTGTTATTAAAGGGGAGAAATGATTGACTGAAATGACATTTCCAAACTTTTTTTTGAGGAGTTTATGTCAATAACTGGAAATGATCTAGTGTCTTCTTTTGTGACAGATCTAATGTCATGTAATGCACTGTCATTATCTTTATCTATCGCACTCTGTAGTTTGGTCTCGCACTCTGTCTGTGTTTCCACAGATACCGCCACAACACTGTGTGCTATTTCTTGTCTGTAACAACATCTATTGCACGTCTGCCCGTCCTGGGTGAGGGATCTCTCTGTTGCTCACCCTGAGGTTTCTCCAATTTTTCCCTGTTAAAAGAGTTTTCCAGGGAGTTTTACCTCAGTCGATGTGAGGGTCTAAGGGCAGAGAGTGTTGTTATGATGCCATGTAAAGCCTTTTGAGACAAACTGTTTGTAAAAATGGGCTATACAAATAAAATTGCCTTGCCTGGCCTAATGCAAAACTTCCGCTAGAAACCGGACACTTAAACTCAGAGTGACAATAACTGTTTTTTGCCTTGTTATTTTGAAAAAAAAAATCAACATTACTTGCTAATTTAATCTCAACACCATGTATTGAGTGTTGTGTGTGTGGGGGCCATGTTTAACAAAGGAGCAGCTGAGACTTCACTTCCTCCAGATAAACACTTGCTCATTCACACTAAACTGTGATGCAATTATCACTTCCACACACAAAGACAGATAATCTGCCAACTCTGTGTGTGTGTTTGTAAATGTGTGTGTGTCCCACTGACCCTGTTTAAAAGGGCTCATGCGGCGTCTCCAGTGTGAACTCATCACCGGCTGCTGGTCTAAAGTCCACCTGCCTGAGCCGGACTCATGTAAACGACGGCTCTTATCATCTGAGTCGTGTTGCTCAACAGCCGCAACGCTCAGCGAGAAGAGATGGGAGATAAACTACAACACACTTTAATGTGTGCGAGTGCAAGAGACGAGTGTTTGTGCAATCAAATTATATGCAAGCGCAGAGACGTGATGGTTTTATGAGCTGCGTACAAAGAGCTTTTCTTGTTGTAACATCATCATCATCATCTGGAAAGCAGCGGAGTGCATCGGAGGGTAACTTTAACATCTCCTCTGCAGAAGTAAGAGGTTAACCACATCTTCTGGGCGCTGCCTTGTCATGTCATGCATCATCATGGTGGGATGTGTCAGCAAGAAGCAGCCGACGAGTGAGAAACTGCACATTATTGTTCCTACTTTTAGGGTTCTGCTCCTTCGTTGACTTGTAGTTACCACTTTTACGATTTGCAACGGCCCAGAGATCCGACATTTTTAAGACTGTCGACACAAAAATATCTACAGTGACTCGCCGAAGCGTTAAAATGAGATGTCTGATTAAATTCTGGCTGATCAAAACTCACATTCAGTTACTCTGTGGCTGCAAACACAAATGTATTAGATGTTGTAAGGGCATCTTATATGTTTGCTGTGGCCAGGTTCAAATACAAAATACATTAATCTAACACTGTACATCCTCATAGACAAATACACTTCATTTTCTGACATCATAAACCTGTGATTAAAACATGAATCTGATTACTTACCCATATTGAAAGCACAATTGAAAAACAATCGTTCTTCAAGCAAAAACAGTTACAGGAAAATATGCTGTAGTTTCAGCCTCTTCATATAAATACCGATCCATCCAGTCAACATAACTCAAGACTGTATAATTGGCAGCCATATGCATAAATAAACAGATCAATATCAAACACTTCGACTTTCAAGTCCCATTATTGGGCATTTACAGTTAATGTAATACACTGTAATGGGGTTGTATGCATATCTATGTGTCAAAGTGTACAGTGTATCCTTGGTGCATATCAGTCACTCTGCACTATAACATTTTGCACAATAACTTATTTAGTAGTATTTGTATATACACCTTTATTCTATTCTTTCATATAGTATATGTGTATTTATCATATACGGTATGCATATTTCCTTTTTGTATATATGCATATCTTTTGCACTAGAATATTTTAATTCATTCTATTTTATTTTATTTTATTTTATTATTCTATTCCATTTTTGGTACTTTTATGTTTGCACCTGACACCAAGACCAAGTTCCTCCTGCTGTAAACTGACCTTTACTGCTCTTGGCAATACAACAGTTCTGATCAAGCAGAAAATATCCATTGCAATATAAATATATATGAAGTTGTGAACATTTAGGACAAAAACTCTTATAAATATGATAAATATGGCCACCCCATAATACCTGGTTGTAGCTAATGGACTGTGTGCAGGGAAACTGCACTTTTCACATCATCATTGTTTCACCCGGGAGTGTCCTTATCATCATCACGTGCTTAGGAAAAGTAGAGTTTGGCCATGCAAATCAGCTGCTCTTTAAACACCGATGGTTTATATACAACTAGAGCTCAGGAGGTGCAACATCTCCCATCACAAACACACACACACACACAATAGCTACACTCTGTCACTCACCGGCTATGTCCCAGAGCTGCAGCCTCACCACCGTCTTGTGGTCCCAGTTGAGCACCTTGAGGGCGAAGTCCACCCCGATGGTGGCGCGGTAGTGCTGGGAGAACACCTGGTGTACGTAGCGCTTGATGATGGACGTCTTGCCGACACCGAGGTCACCGATGACCAGGACTTTGAGCAGGCGCTCGTGCTGCATCGCTGCTCCCTGCTGCGGGTTAGAGAGAGCGCGTGCCCTCCTCCTCCTCCTCCTCCTCCTTCAACGGTTTGGCACAGTGAGGTCTCCAATTATGGGTTCCGCTCCGCATGAGAGAAACAAGAGTTGCAAAAACGCAGAGGGTTTGGCCAACGACGGCAGCCCTGAAGTCATGTATGGAGGCGAATATTTAAACAGGCTACGTGCAGTTTTCTTATCACTTGAAGAACAAAAAAAGCATTTTAGTTTTCATTTGTTTTTAGATAGGCTATATTGTCTCCACAAAGTTAACAGGAAAAAAAAAATTAGAAAAAAAAAGCGAAATACGCACTTTACTTTTACTTGGCCCACCGCCTATTTTAAGACTGATAAGATAAGAAGGAAAGGTTGTTGAAGTAAATACTAGCTAAAACAAGTTGTTTAAAAGCGTAAAGTAAAAATTTGTGAATGTAAAATGAGATTATTTTAGAAAAACAACTAAATAAAGACGTAAAAAGTCGACTAAAAGTTGTAGTTTGCTGTGTTTTGCCTGCGGTTTGTGTGCTCATCTCCCTCCGGTGCTTGGTCCGCTGCCATGTCCTCACACTGACGGTTATAAACAGCTTAGAGCCGCTGCTGCTGCTGCTGGAGCTGGAGCTGCTGACCACGCCCACCCCATCCACACTCCTCCTCGCGCTGGCAGCGAGTGCGCGCGCGCGTCTGTTTTTAAGGCATCATATCAGACAGGTTACCTAGGGACACCAGCTGACCGAGGATCAAAGGTTACTAAGCGTTGAGGAGTTTGGGTTAGGTTGTTCAGTCCACAGCGAACGGATGGAAGTCAGACAGTGCAAAAAAAAAAAAAAAAAAACTCTCAGTCTTGTCATCACTGTTCTGTATTTGTATTGCTTATGTTTGAAGTCTGATTGAAGTAGCCTATAGCCTACTCTTTGTGTAGATTGAGTGTTACATATGTACTATCTTGTGTTTTCTTCTATGTGTCCTGCCCTCTTTTATACAGTCTGGTCTGGACTGCAGATGCAAATAAGCTCTGAGCTAACTCTGGTATAATGCATTAAATTGCAACATTTATGATCAATATTGTAGCCTACATGGTCCCTCTACAAAAAATAAAATAAAAAGATAACAATAAAATAAATGCCCAAAACTACGGAAGCCCTACAAGCTCAATATAGATACATTAACTTCGGAAAACACATGATAAATCTTCAAATTCAGTCCCTGCACACAACATAAAGTATTTCCAGTGTTGTCTCAGGGTCCCGGTGGCTTGGGTTTGAGCTCTCAGGGCCACCGTAGTTAGGTGTATTTTATTGAAAGCATTGGTGAATCATGTGGCTGCAACTCAAACTGAATTTTACTGTCTTTACTCATTATCATTCCTCAGTTTGTTATACTAATTTGTTTACTTGTGGATTTTATAATAATTTTAAACTATTGTATTGAGGATTGTGTATCATCTCAATAGAATTGATCTAATTTGTTGTATTTTATTATTTTTATTACTTCCACGTGCTTCTTTTATTCTTGCTGTCATTCTTATTGTCTGTCCTTATTTTCTTCTGCAGTGAATCCTCTTGAGTATGACATATAAATACTTTATTGGCATTATGTGAAACAGAGATTTTAATGTTTCATTATACTTTCGTATCAATTCAAATAGGCTAAATAACAAAAATTCTAAACAAGTTTTGTTGCAGATCAATTGTCAAAGTCTTGCCTTTCTTGCCAAGTTTTGCATTTACAAGTGTAAATTTGCCAAAACACGACTTAATTTTATTTTGTTAAAACAATATTGTCTTCAAAAACTATTAAAACCATGACATAGTGCTCCCACTTCAATTTTACTATTAGGCTATTTGTTTGTTTGGAATTCGCTTTCAGGCAAGAAACTACACTTCCCATCATGCAGCGCGTCCACTTCCGCGTATGCTCCGTGCGCTCGTGCTCACATGGCCAGCGCAGCTTGTGTGTTTGTGCAGCCCATAGACTGTAGCTATAATGTGCAGCCCCTCTCTTGTTGCACTAATTGAGACTCTCTGAAAGTAAAGATTACAGAAATACACAATCGCAAGAAGAACATTTATAATAATAATTATTATTATTATTGCAATGACAAAGCCTCTTTTTATTGATATTTTATTCCATAGGCTATTGAATCTCATTTATTTTTTATCATAATCTTTTATTTGTTTTATCTATATAGCTATCCACGCTCTTGCAGAGATATGTTACTCCACCCTGTCGGCCTGTGTGTTTGACCGTGGCTGCTGCTGCTGCTGCTGTTGTTGTTGTTGTTGCGCCTCTGCCCGGTCCTTTACGGTAGTGGTACTGATGCGGGATGAGTCAGGCTATATGATGCTGCTGCTGCCATTTCATCAGCAGCAACACACCACCACCACCACCACCACACAAACCTACAAGGCTACAATCACACAGGCAGGCAGCAACGG
Source organism: Trachurus japonicus (assembly GCF_045865225.1). NCBI lineage: Eukaryota > Metazoa > Chordata > Actinopteri > Carangiformes > Carangidae > Trachurus > Trachurus japonicus. The sequence goes on from NC_140924.1 coordinate 16,372,974, forward strand.
ACCGAGATGATACCGCGGGATTCCCCTCCTGTGCCAGCAGCAGCACCTAGCATCCTGTCGTCTTAGAAGAGAAAAACAAAACAAGAAGAACCACTCGGAGGTTTTCTATTCGTGACTCGTCTCGGGCTGAAAAGCGCCAGATCCGCTTTCTTTCTTTCTTTTTTTATCATCATCTCCTGCACCTGCTTCGGGGTTGGAGGTGGGAGGGGGCGCGTTTCTCTCTCTCTCTCTCTCTCTCTCCCTCCATCTATCTCTCTTTGAGCTCTCGATCGGGCCTGATACTAACGAGGAAATCAACCAGCCCTCTCCTCCTCCTCCACCTCCTCCACCTCCTCCTCCTCCCATCCTGACTCAACCGGGCCCTATAGCTGCTTTGCCCGTGTCGCCGCGGGCTTCGAGATAAACATCGACTCCCGGAGGCTTACTACTATTATTATTGTGATTTTATTTTTTACATTTCGTTTGCTGTTGCGTCCGGACGGAGCAGGATCGATGCCAGTCGGACCCGTCGGTGCCATGGAGCCCACCATCACAGCAGCAGCCTCGTCCTGAGCACCGCGAGGAGAGCAGAGCAGAGCAGAGCAGAGCGACCATCCCGGCCTAAAGTCCACTCCACTCCTGCCCCGAGTAGGCTCCGTTTTTTTTTTTATTCCACCATTACTACTGTCTGTGTGTCTTGTCGGTTATCACGGTGCTTTAACGCGCCGTTAAAGCCTTTTTTATTATTTTCCCCTTTTTCCGCCGGTCGTGATGTGCACTGGCCTATTAATAGCCTGCAATCAAAACAACCAGTCTGTTCAATTGCTATAGTATATAGCTATATCTGTATATGTATAGATTAACCATAACCACAGTGTCATATGGTGATTGTCAAAGTGCAGCATGCAGCCACTGACTGCTGGTCTGTCTGTTCCTCCAAACTGACCCCCCTCCCTTATTATAACGCATCCGGTGTAAGAGCCCATAAGGCGGCTATTCACCGGGGATTCGGCCACTAATGTTTGCATACCGACCGGCCTACGCAACCCGACTCCACAGACTCCACTCAACGCAGGGGGTGATGGGAGGCTGCATGTGTCTGGCTCCCTGCCCGCCTGATGATGATGATGATGATGATGATGGTGGTGGTGGCTCTGCATGGTCACTGATGGCTAGTGTGAAGATAATAAGAGCATAGATAAGATGATAAGAGCTTTCTTTCTCCTTTTGCTACAAACTGGTGGTGAAATAGTGACATTACTATACAAAGAATTGGATCAAATAGGGAATATTTAATGGATTATGATATAAACTGGATGTGGATAACCAAAGAAAAAGATGTGCAGTGACAGATATAGTGATGTTAGACTCTGAAAACGTAAATAACAGAAATTCAAACAGACTAATTTGGGATTTGGGACATCCAAAGCACTGATAAACACCCAGATTTAAAATAGATATCAATCCATTCAATTCAACCACAGCGGGAAACATCACATCACCTTGTAAAAGTTTAGATAAAACAACGATGGATATGTTTTCTGAGCTGTTTAACACACCTTATGTTCAGTCCAACATTAAACCTAATCAATGTTGAGGCCAGCACAGGAGCATGGGATCAATATTTATAGCTTTTCTTAAGTGCATCAAGGATCGGTTGCACTGGTTTGACTCCTCAGGGTTAATTAGTACATGCAAATTTCACCTCAGTAATGATACTAGACATTTTTAAGAGTTAATTTGACCAGTGAGAGTTTTTGAGTGAAATGCTGTAGTTTGTTCTTTGTTGTCAAGTAAATCAACATTATATTGCCAAGTATTATCAGCAAAATATAGGCTACTCGAAATGTGCAATACTTGAAATAAAAGTTTAAAAAAATATGCAGTATGGCACCATTCAGACAGATACTTTGACATTAATATATTTTACCAAAGCTAGCTAGCAGAAGCAGCTATAACAAATTCGTAAATATAGTCAAGTTTAGCTTAATCTGCATTGTAACATCAGTTCTCAGATCAGTGTAGTATAGAGTAAAAAGTGTGATATTTCTTCCTGAAGTTTAAGGAAGCAGCTAGAAATGAAAATAGCACAGGAACTAGCGCCAAATTGCACCTCTGAATGTTAAACTTCCCCATCACTGGTTTTACCATAATTAACACAAATATACAAATGTTAGCGTAATATTGGGGGGGGAAATCTGCAAGAAAAATAGCCTACAAAGTAAGCACTCACCATAGTACTCTCTTATTTGGGGGGTGGTCTCGTATTCAGATGCCAAAGCCTCATATCAAAAAGGGCATTACAACCAATAATCCAAAAAGCAGGCTTATTAAAACATCAATTGATGCCATCAAGTGACTCGAAAAGCTTAAGAGGATTTTCTTTTATATCTCGTGGTTTTAACTGAAGCACGCACTGAATACAATGAAGCACAGTGGGTTGTGTGTGTGTGAGAGTGGGAGGGGACGGGCGGGGAAGTGAATGTGTGGGCAATAAGCCAATTAAAGGTTATATAGGTCAGTGATTGGATCAAAGCAGAACCAGTCAAGAAATATGTATTGTTTTAATATTTGTCGCCCTCTGTGACGGCCCAGTGTTTGCGTTTAGTGTAACGTTAAAGTGAGACTGAAGGGATTCATAGTGGATTTTTTTTTTTAATAAAGAATACCATAAATGTCCTCATGATAAATACACACTGAGGCCTTCCAGATGCCCTTTATAGGAGTGGATGTAAGTATACTGCTGGGTAATGCCAGCTGAGACAGAAAATAAAAGAATCATAAAATATAATTTTTACAAGGCTATGAAGTTATTGCCGTCAAAAGAGCACACCAATGTTGATGTGTAGGAATATTACAAAAGGGTAAACATTACTACTGTGGATGGTAGCTACTGTAACCACCACAGTACATTTACCTAATTACTGTCAGCTAGGCTACACTTTATGCTACTGTTAGCATACTTGACTTGAGTGGCTATTTGATACACGTTGAGCTCTCTTTTCGTCAACACTAATAAAAAAGATTTTAGTCAGGCTGTGTTACAAACTTGTCTTACAATGCTGAAAAACCAGATGGGAGACTGATTGAGGGAATAATAAATGTAGCCTACCATTTTTTACATTGTGTGTTTATGGGTTGGTTATATATTGACCTAAATATTATGATTTTAATTAGTCTATTTGTGTCAATAAAATTAGGATTAACTAACTAACTAACTATCTTGAAATTCAAGGTGAAATGTTGTAGTTTTTAGTCTACTCCACTACATTTATATGGTTATTTTAAGATTTTAGACACACACAGTAACAGCAGCAGCAGTAGAGGCTACCGGAAGTAGTAAGCTAGCTATAGCCTAAGTGTTTTTTGGTCAGAACTTGCACTCACAACTCAGTCAAACCAACTCAGTTTAACCAAAACCCATGATACACACATTTTTACATTCAGTGTGACTTACATTTTCGAAGAATATCATCTTTTCGATGGGTCATTGTGAAGAAACGTCCATAAAACGGATTTGTTATCACAGGGGAAACGACGAACTACAGAACTTCACTGACAGACAATCTTCATGTTTTTCAGTTTTCTTTAGTATGAAAATTATACACTGTTATCTGACCGTATATGCTAAATTTTGATACTTATTCGGCATATTATAAAATATAATACCGGTTTACCAAAATATATACACATAACTTGAATCAATGGTCGGCTGCCCAGCTTTACTTCCTCCTCACGTCCTCAAAGCATCATGGGAAGTGTAGTGTTACAAAACGTGGACCAGGATAGGCGTGATATAGCCAGCTGTTTGTTATAGAGAGACCTAACATTATTTTTTATCTACATGCACATACAGACTACACTACACTCATTTACCAATAGTAGCAGATTAATCTAATGATGTTGATCTCTCTCTCTCTTTCTTTCTCTCTCGTGCACGCACTCGCGCGCGCGCCTCTCCACCACTCACACCGCAGTCCAGAGACCAACAGACCAACAGACCGACCCGCAGAGCCACAGACAGACAGACAGACACGCACGGCCAAGTCATGGAGGCGATATGGCTCTATCAGTTCCGGCTGATCGTCATCGGGGACTCCACGGTGGGCAAGTCGTGTCTGATCCGGCGGTTCACGGAGGGACGCTTCGCCCAGGTGTCGGACCCCACCGTCGGCGTGGACTTCTTCTCCCGGCTGGTGGAGATCGAGCCCGGGAAGAGGATCAAGCTGCAGATCTGGGACACCGCGGGTCAGGAGCGCTTCAGGTAAGACCAGAGCAGAGCAGAGGGACATTCATATTCACTCATGTAGGCTAATATTACCATAATAATAATTTGGGCATCCTCACAGGAAGAGTTTAGTGAACCAGTCTGTAGCCTCTGCAGTTTTTTTTTTCCTCTCCTGGATTTTAATAGATTTATAGGGAATAAGTGATTTCTTGGAGATAACATATAGTGCATCCATAGTGCTAAATTGTAAGATAGCCTAATAAAGGAGTAAAGGTATTTAGATGGCTATTAGGCTATGTAGCCTAAGTAAAAGTAGAAAAATATGCTGATCTTATTATAAATCTTAGCTGCTGCTGAGTATAATAGTATAGTAATATAATGGACCTGAGTCCGTAATAAAGATGATCTATCTATCTATCTATCTATCTATCTATCTATCTATCTATCTATCTATCTATCTATCTATCTATCTATCTATCTATCTATCTATCTATCTATCTATCTATAAGGCATCATGTTTACAGAGATGGTATTATAAATATGAATGTGGAACATATTTTGTAACATTTCAAAGGATCATGTCCGCTGCCGTTCCAGGGTAAAAAGCTCAGTTTGGCACACTAGGAAGTGAAGAGTTGTAAGTGTATGTTCCTACAAAAGCAGCTGATGTTGAGTTTATACAGGAACAGAAACATCACCAGCAGCTTCCCGATATGTAAAAGAGAAACTCAAGTTTCGTCATTCATTGGAAATGTACAGGTCACATACTGTAAGAAGTCCCATGATGCATAATAACAGACTGACAAGTGATCTCTGGGAAATGCAGCACAGCATGAATGAAAACAAGGAAGTTGTGGTTTACCACTTTAACGTTGACTCTTTTGGAAACAAAAAAGCACCATCTCTGGTAAATTTGTTCTCTCTATCTCATGAATATTTAATGGGAAAAGGGAGCAGCTACTGTGGATAGATGTCCTGTAGGGCAGTAGCTGACCTCTGACCTCTTCCTTGAGGGGTTGGGGGTGTGAAAACGTAATTTCCTCATAGGGATCAATAAAGCGTCACATTATTTCAAGATAGATTAGAAGAAAGATAGATGAAAGATTAGAAATGATTAGATATGGGATTAACAGCTGCCACCACACAGAACGTGCAATAAAGCTGCCATTTTGGTACATTTTTAAAAATGCAAACCAGCATTTAATGGCAAATAAAATGTAATAATTTTCAGGCTAGAAATTAAGCACATAGCCCAGAGGTCTTAAAACTGGAATTGCTACCTGAAACTAATTTGTGTGCCTGCACAAAAAGAAAGAGCCGTTATTTAAATGAGGTTTGAGATGATACAAACAGGAAAAAAATTACCTAAGGGGTTGTTTCTAACAAGTAAGGTAAACAATTCCACCTTTAAAATAGACCTGTTTTTGAGTCTAAACATGGTTTAGTTTCACACTGCTAGAAGTGTTTTTAAATTGTGTTAATGACATGTTAAAGAAAAATAATTATAGAGGGTGTCTTAAGGTAACTTTTGTTCACACTCGTAAACAAGTTCTTCATTTCAGGTTTTATTATAACGTTCTACTTAATTATTCACTAATGTCGCCCACCTTTTTACACCTTATTCTCACCCCGTTCTTAATATAATACCAGACTACTGCTGCCGTAATTGACGTATGTGTCACTGTATTATAAAACTATTACCACAGCAACAAAATAAGCAAATAAAACACATTTATAGATGAAACAATAACATAAAAAAGAGAGCTATTAAAAGTGATGACTGTAATGCTAATGCTAATTCTAATAAGATGACTATGTATGTATATAAAGTCCCGATGATGAGTCGTATGTATCTCATCCTAAGACACAAACACATTCATCTCTCCTCACCATCCTGGCAGAAGGAAGCTGGTCTCACCTGTCAGCATGATTGCCGTCTCCATGGCAACTGTGACACATCCCTCCCAGACCGAAGGACATATCAGAACATTTTTTTTATTCATCCACACAATACAAAACACCAAGGGGCCGTTATCATGAAGATGTCTGTGCTATTTTTGTTAAAAGAAAAAGCAAAACAAAACAATTATCATATTTTGTTGACATAAGCAAAGCAACCTGACTTAAACCGTGACGTGTGAAGACACTTGCACTTGTTTTGACATAGCCTATTTCCTGAGGCAAAGAGTAGGCTATCACCTATTTATGGTTACACAACCTCAGTGACCTGTTTTTAAAGCTTTTACATCCTTGGCACGGCAGGTACAAATAGAGAAATAGAGGCCCAAGACAGGAAAATCTGAAATTATATAACTTATCGACATTGGTTTTATTTGACAACAAGAGACATTAAGAATGAAATCAGTCTTATACTTTGTCCAAATGTAGTGATTTAGCTAGTCTCCCATTTTACACACCTCTGTTTTAAGATATTTTGGGATTTTGTGACACCATTACTTTATTTTTTGGTGTTTGTTGCTTCCCTTCTTCTAACCTGATGACGCTGATCTCTCCTTAGTCACTGCTGCTTCATCTGTGTGGTCCTTGCTTCCATAAATACACACACACACGCATGCATGTGTGCGTGTTTGTGTGTGTGTGTCGAATCAAATGAATCACTCGCTGCTTCTGAGTTGTTTTTTTTGCCACCTACTCCTCCCTTACACTGTACCATCTCTGTCAACTAATCCCCCCCCCCCCACTTATTCCTCTTTCTCGACACGTAGGCTATCTCTTTCCGACTCTTCCTCAAACCTATAATTTTCCTCCTCGTTATATTTATGTTGACGTTCTCTCTTGCGCGGATATTGTGGGAAGATAGACTCCTCATAAGAGGGGTTGGGTGTGTGTTTGTGCGCAATCCGGGGTGTCAAGTCTTGTCAAAATCCAGCAGCCCTCGTCCTCCCAGTCGGACTGCAGTGATGAGGTAGTTACGTAAAATCCAACCTCAGGATTCTTCCTTCCCCTCCCCTGACACTCCTGTTTAAATATTGATATTATTGCATCAATCGACCTTGCTACTGGAAGTACAGTTATTTGATTTAAAGTTTGATATAATGAAAAATAAATCACTGTAATCTTCAGGTTATCATTTTAGCATAATAATAACTTGTTCTCGCCTTCTCAGCTGCTGCAGCACCAGACACCTCCACCACTTCTGTGGTTTTTCCCTCCTTTCACGCTTCCTGTCAACGGCTTCTGTCTCTGATTAGTATTTCCCCCGAGATTATAAAGTTTATAAGCCTATCCTTTTCACAGAATTTTGCCAATTCTTTGTTTCTTTATGCTGAAGTTAGGTACTGTAACAGCCTTCTCCTTTCTAAAACCAGAAATCCTACGATTTGGATTGGATGGATTTCGAAGTCTTTGACCTGCAAATGCTAGTCTAATAGCTTACTGTTGGCAAACCTCACCAGATTTGCTTTCTAAGTAGCCTAGCATTAGTAAGCAACACTAAAATACAATACAAACACCAACTTTATAGGCGACATTAAAGGAGCTATGTGTAAGATTAGCTAATGCTACATAGTTAGCATGAACATCTGTAAATGAACAACTTTAACCTGAGGTGGAAACAACGCCAATGTTAGCTCTAGTCACCATAACATCTAGTTATTTTTCTACTCAAGTATGCTTACCAGCTAGCATGTCCTTGTAGTCTCCTAACTGCCCACTATCACCAACTATTCAATAATTTGTCTTTTTAAATTGCTCATAAAAGACTAATGGCCAGCTGCCACTACTATAATCTCTTGTATTATAAAAACAACGATGGTTCTTCACACCACTAGCATTAACTGTTCTAACCCTTTTTATGTCCTCTGCAGGTCCATCACCAGGGCTTACTACCGTAACTCTGTGGGTGGGCTCCTCCTGTTCGACATCACCAATCGCCGCTCCTTCCAGAACGTCCACGATTGGCTGGAGGAGGCTCGCAGCCACGTCCAACCCCACAGCATCGTCTTCCTTCTGGTCGGCCACAAGTGCGACCTGGAGTCACAGCGCCAGGTGTGTAGATACAGCAGAAAGCTCAACTGAAATACGAACACAACAGTTTCTTATCATCTGTCTTGTGTAGTGGAATCTTTTGAATGTTATGTAATGCACGATATGTCAAAGTGTGCAGGTTTAAAAATAATCTTTTGTTCACATTTAGATCAGCACACGTTTGGATCAGTGGCGAGTCGTCACTGATTGTTGAATTCTCACGGGGGCAGCTGGATGACAGGAAGCAAAAATATCACCATTGAAAATTAGACATTACAGGATTACACTGCAAAGCACTTTGCACAACAGTGTCTCAATAGTCATATAATAAAATGTTTTAAGAGCGAGATTGCAATCAAATGAACCAGGCCTTACATAATTCTGTTAGGCCTTTTCCACATAATCGTGGAAGGCTAATTTTGTAGCTGCTTGGCTGGAACCGGCTTATGTTTTTTTGTTGCACCAGTTTCCACATCTCATCTAATTGATTTGATCTCCTAGGTGACCCGCCAGGAGGCAGAGAAGCTGGCCGGAGCGTACGGGATGCGCTACATTGAGACGTCGGCCCGTGACGCCATCAACGTCGAGCACGCCTTCACCGAGCTGACCAGAGACATCTTCGCCTTGGTGCGGTCCGGCGACATCACGATCCAGGAGGGCTGGGAGGGCGTGAAGAGCGGATTCGTCCCCAACGTGGTTCACTCCTCCGAGGAAGTGACCAAGAGTGACCGCCGCTGTCTCTGTTGATCTGGGAAAAAAAGCTTTGACCGAAAGGGACTGAAGGTGAAGAGGAGAGGGAAGGATGTTGTTCTTCCTTCAAACTGAATTACAGAAGGGGATGTTTGAGGGATTTCGAGAAAAAGTCTGGCAGAAAACGGCAAAGGACACCTTAGACATGGGTGGGTTGTGCCCATTTCTACTGTAAATCCGTTTTATTTGTCACATAGGACGGATCACAGATGCTCATTTACTTGCGAGAGCTCCCATGATTCAAATCCTTTACTTTTGTTGTTGGGCTTCCTGCCTGGATATCCCCTCCCAAGAGTCTTAGAAAGGTGTTAGACACAGGATAGGAGACATTTTAGTTCCTCGCCAAAAAAAGATGATGACGCCCCTGACTCGTGTCATCCATCTTTCCCCCCATCATCCCCTCCTTCCTTCACCTCTCCTCCCACTGCTTCTTAACCTTCTCCTCTCCCTCAATATGCAATTACATGATCACATACGAAGCGATCACCTTTATGTTGGGGTCCAACGTCATCCGAGAACATATCATCCAAAACATTTTAGTCAGCAACCTTAAGACTAAACCTCTCTCGTTATCAACAACTGTGTTTCTCTTGTGCTGACATCTTGCTCCACATTCCACTATCAGAGCTCAATGGAGGAGTCCTGGAGGTCCTACATTTTCCTTCCTGGAGCCTTTTATTTAACCAGATTATTTCTCTGTGGAACAATTCAGGCCTCCAGTGAGCTCAAAGACATTGACAATATGATTATATCCACTATCATTCTGCAAATACCGCACTAAAACATTACATTGTTCCCCACCCAGTTCCTAATGGACCCCTGAAGCAGGAAGAGACAACGTGTACAGCTTAACTGACAGAGTTGGACTTGATGGACTAGCTTGTCAACTCCTGTTTGCCTTTTACTGGAGACTTATTAAGGTGGACTAATTGGAATGTTGGAGCCACAAAGCACCTTATAACCAAGTCCACCTTAATCGTGGAGCTTCATCTGGGACATTAATAGGGTGCAAATAAGCAAACTGGAGATAATGATTTATTTCTCAAGGGCAAATCAAACTGCGAAGGACCAGGCCACACAGACGGAACCACATTACCCACAATGCACGCTTAACGGAAAGGACTGTACCACATTATAGTCAAGAAAAGACGGTCCAATTGGCAGGCATCAAATCAGCCCAACACAGATACAGGCACAGGGACACTACAAGGTTTAGGTTAACATGCCTTTTTATGTGTGTGTGTTTGTGTGTGTGCAAGTGTGATATCACATCAAACCTTCAGTTTTGAAACACTGGTTTCACACTGGTATCGCTGATTGGCTGTAGCAGATCGATGTCTCATCTTTGTTTTCAAGTTTTATTTTTAAGACCTCTTGATTACATCGAGGTGATGTTTCCAGTAGAGCTGCAACTAAATATCACATACATTACTCTTGATTCATTATTTGACATGAGAAATAGTTTTTGACAGAATGTCACTGTCAATCTTAGACTGTTAAAACATGGTGATATGTAAACTAGGGGGGGAAAAAACACATTTAGCTCAGTTTTAATTGGACCATAGACCACAGTTTCCTGCCTGATGTAGTTAGGTTTTTTAGGAATATAGTATTGGGGAATTATCTTCTTCGCTTTCTAGTGGAGAGTTACATGGGAAGCTCAACTCCACTCTCATGTCTGTACACAAAGAAAGATGCTACCTTCAGCGGCTGCTTATCTTAGCTGAGAACAATATCTAGACTAGGGAAAGGGGAAAATTACAGACAGCCTAGCAACCAGCTGAGAATTTGCTAGGAACGTAACCCATGCTAAAATGGAATTGTTCTTTTTGCACTTTGATTTGTGTACCAATTAAACAATATATAACATGTTCATTAGCATTGCTTTAGAGTTAGTGAATTCTGGTACCTTTGGTTGGTGCCACGCTAGCTGTTTCCCCCTGCTGCCAGTCTTTTTGCTATGCTAACCCACTCCTCTATTTGCTATTCTTTTTAAGTCTGCATTTATATTACTGTTACATTAACATTACTATGACTGTTCTTGCTTTACACATCAGAGAGAAAACTAAATGAAAGTGTACCATATTGTGACATTGGCTGGGAGACTATGGATTCTTAAACTATCAACACTGGACCAAATATATTATTTGATGACCACCCTTATATTTGGTTTTATTTGCTGTAACTCAATGTTTGAATGAAAGTCGCTCAAATGGAGACGCCATTTGGAGCATTATTAGCTATTAAATATACCTTAAATTACCATACCACAATTACCTGGATGGATGGGTGTCCATGTAGATTTTTTAAAATGTTTTTCAAAAATTTAAGTGTTCCCTTCTTCCTCTCTCAAGAAGAAGAAATAATTTATCTGATTGAGATATTATTATAGGCCTAGATGTAGAAAAAAATATGGTTTGATTGAAAACTTCATTGTCTAATCCTGGAATTTGCAATCCTACATAACTTGCGCATGAACATTCCTGCTATGATCACAATACATTTATTTTTATTTTTTAAATTTTATTTTTAGTAGGCTAATGATTACACAGTGAGGAGACTGTAAGTGCTTAATTTGCTCACATTGTATGCCTTCTTTGTACATGTTTCCAAAGAGTTGTTGGGTTTTTTTGTTTTTACATGAATTTATTAATAGCTGAAAAATATGGAGTTAGATTGTCAACAAATGTACGAATGTGTGAATAAGAATTATTTCCAGTAAAAAGTGACAAACCCTTTTCTCCTAAGAATAACTTTCCCTTCATCCAGTCACATTTTGGTAAACATGTCACATGTCTAGATGATTAGTATGAAGCTACAACCAGCAGCTGCTTTCCAGACCTGAAGAAAAATTCAGCTACACTGTTTCTCCCAGGTTTCCACTCTTTATGCTAAGATAGGCTAAGCTAACCTGCTATTGGCTGTAGTTTCATTTTTAGCATACAAACATGAGAGTGGTGTCATATTAATGTCATTCAACTCCAAAAAAAAAGTGATAGTGTAACAATAGTCTATTTAACACAACATCAAACTCCTTTTAGCAGGGATGGGAATTGATGCGACAGGACTACCATTGCTATGATTATGTGATCATATGATGCACTGTAACAGTTATCGTCTCATTTTGCCCTTTGTGGCAACTGTTAATGGGGTTTTCTGCTGGCTAACCAAATGGAGAGTGGCTCTGTGATATTGAGCTGGGTGTCATATCCCAGACCCTTTCATAAGTGAGTAACAAGCCAGTTGGAATTGCTTGAAATCTTGGCGCCACAGGCCTTTGCACGTTGCGCTGTTTGCGTCATTTTGTGTGAAATTAAACCACACTTTGGACGCTTCTGTCTTGTGTCCATCATGATTGTTTTATCGACTCCTTTGTTACCGTTTTTGTTGACTACCTCGTCATTGTTTCGCAAGGCAACTAAGCGGAAGTCATCAGTGAATGAAATGTGAGGCATAAAGATCAATGTTGTTAATTGGAACTGGTTCTCCATTGCCCTCTCTACCTTTAGTTACAGTGCTTTTTGCATTCCCTTTGATTCCAGTTTATTTTGTGCAAGCACAAGAGCTGCTAACTGTTAAGTACTTTGATGATTTATCAGTCCTCTTTTGTTTTTACGTGTATCTGCTAAAACATGCTTAAGAAAGTAATCAACAGATTAACTGATAATGAAAGTAGCCTATGTTTAGTTGCAGCCCTACGCCATGAAGCTACTTCACCATAGTAGAGACATTTTTTTTTTTAATCAAAAAGTGATTCAGAAGAGCACAAAAAGATAGAGGAGGTTAGCGAAAAGCACGAGGGAGTGCAAAAATATTAAGGGAATAAAAAGGCATTCAAGGACATGTTAGGGGCTTGCTTGTGTTTTGTTTTGTGCTCCCTCATGTTTCAAGTGAGCTAAAAGTATGCAAGGGTCCGCATCACAATTGAAGGTTGGATGTGTGTTTACGCTCTGATTTGTTGTATCTCCAGCCTACACAGCCTCCAGTCCATGTCAACTGTAAGGAAGTAAAACAAGTGCAGCTATGCGTTTGCGGTCACAGTGTGTGTAGCTTCATATTTACCAAGCTATTAGCCTTGTTGGTGCATTAGTTAACATTTAGTTAGATAGCTGATTCATCTGTGGTGCTTGAAGGATGCCAAGTGGTTGTTAACAAGACCAAGTCAGTGCAGACTGTGGAGGTTTGAGCATCTTTCTTTGGATTAAGTGTGTGTGAATGCAAACTCATGCTCAATTGTGAACTTCACAAACTGCAACTAGTATGCTACAAATGAAACAGATAAAGGTAAAACATGTTTATGGGTGAGTTGATTTTATCACATTTGTAAAGAGCCAGGTCAGCTGTTCCTTCCTGTCTCGTGTGTTAAGATAAGCTAACTAGCTCCTGCTTGTAGCTTGATACTTAACCCAACCCAACATGAATTGCAGTTGACAATTTTTTTTTTCATCTAATTTGTGGCAAGACAGAGAATAAGTTCATGAAATAGTCCTTAAAACGTTAGCATCGATTTGCATCGATTTTTGCCACAAATGATATCCTTGTACTTTCTTTCTTTATTTTCAACTGTAGTCTATCTGCAATGGATGCTGAATTAATGCCTGCGTACTGCCAAATTTTGGATGTGGTACAACACAAATGATCCTCCACTTGTTCTATTTGACCCCTCGAGGTGAACAGACAATATTGTAATTTCACTGTTCTTTATGACACTGGGTTAAAACTGACAGTCTTTCTTCCTCTGCTCTAGTTATCTACCAACAAACTGAAATGTACTAAAAACAAATAAAATGTGACTGAGAAAAAGAACATATCCTGTTAATTATTTTTACATGTCTATCTATCTATCTATCTATCTATCTATCTATCTATCTATCTATCTATCTATCTATCTATCTATCTATCTATCTATCTATCTATCTATCTGTCTATCTGTCTGACTGTCTGTCTGTCTGTCTGTCTGTCTGTCTGTCTCAAAACCAAATTCTGAAAGAGATTTTTTTGAAAAAATCTATTCAGTCCTCGAAAGTGGTGCTGTCCAGCAATACTTTCCAAATTATACCACTTTTTAAAGTAGCACTAGGCCGACTTGTCTCATAACAAAAAGGAATTCTGCATTTGCTCCACAGGCACTACACCATATTTTGTGTAGCCTACAGATAGTGACGGCTCCCCAGGACCTATTTATTACATATTTCATTTTTTTTTTATTGCTGTTAGTGCTGTATTTGCGATAGTGCTACTTTACTGTAAACTTACAATGTACTCTTCACTCCATTGAGTAAGCATAATAATTATCTAGTATTGTTAAATGAAGAAAATAAATATTCAACTTAACAACTGATGAAAATTCCCAAAACTATGTCCTGTACATGTTACTCTTATATAAACAGTTTTGTTACTGTAATTAAACTCAAACTCCCTGCTGGAACTCAGCAAATGAGAAAGAGGGAGCTCGGAAAATGAAACTTTGCTTTCAAACATTTGCTTTCAGGTGTGTTATGGATAAACGGGTTAGTTTAATGATCAAATCTACTGACGTGCTAAAAAAACAAAAAACATACAGATCTCCTTAATCAAGGAAGAGAAAGACAATACAACCATCAGCACAGTTACAAGAAGATGAATCCAACAAACCATATCTGTTACTCCTCAGATTATTTTAGTTTCACTATTACACAATAGTTTAGTGAGTTAGACATTTAGACAGTTTATGATTTTTTCCCTCTACCCATAAAACAATGAAAGGTTTTTTCTCCCCCATATCTTTGAATTCGCCTAATGTGGGACACTTAAGCTTAAGTTACATCTACAGTGTGAGGTAGGGCCTTATTCAGTAGTAGTGTATCATAATAGCAACTCTTGTAACTTAGTGATTTTTTTGTTGAAGAAGTTGTTTTTGGTTTTAAATTATTTAATAATAAACTGCTATACAATGCAGTGTTACTTTGACAGAAAGGTCAGATATATAAAGAAAAGCTGGGTCATGAAGCTCTAAGTTACCGTTTACAGAAAAACCTTCATGAACTTAGGGTTTCATTTTCACTTCTGTGTAAGTTAATTTTATTCACACAAACAATAGGCCTAATTGAGTTGTCACTGAAAAATTCACGCACCCTGATGCTCACCACAATGAAATAACTTGTGCCCATGACAAGAATGTATGGTATCCAGAGGTGTGGCACCAGTGTGTATAAGTAACATCCTCAGGCTCTTCAGTCAACAACTCACCTGAAGGAACCATAACAGGTAAGAAGATTTGTATTAACATTTGTTTTTACAGTAATTTTTCATTGCTTTGTTCTGAATCTGAATCGTACTAACCAAAATTTCAGAGCACATTCCAACAACTATCTACATATTGCCAAAATAAGTAGCTATGTTATTTTGTTTTGTTTTTGAAAATGTGATAATTCGATAAGTAGTTTTGTTTAATTTAGTTTTTTTTTTTTTTTAGCTCTCTCGCTCTCTTTTTTTCATCTGCAATCAAAATCTGTAAACCATGAAATAGAAATTGGACTATCATTGATTACAATACATTTGAGAAACCAAAAAAAGGGCAATTCACTCATTATAAAAAGGTACTAACTATTTACTAATCATCTGCTAACTGATATTAAATAATTTTGGAACCATTGACCAAACCTGAAATATTGGGGCAATAAAACTTTTGACCTGAAGATGACAAAATGTTACCAATGACTTGACTTACTGACTTACTGTTATTACTGTACTATTAATTAAGCCACTGTACAAGTGATCCTTGTAAAATCCTTTACAAAGGCTGACACAATAGAACATGATAGGTTATGCGCGTTGTTTTTTGTTTGAAATAAATCATTGTTATGCACTCTGTTGTTGTCACTTCTTTAGGTTGGTCAACCAGCAGCAGTAAACAAAACTTTCATCTTCATTAAACTGCCTGCCATGGAGCAAAACACAGCAGACACTGTGGCCTCTGACGTTAGAGATGAAACCTTTGTGATTGGGGAGGAGGTGGAACAGTATGTGACAAATAATCCAAATTCCACCAACATGCAACTGTTCTCTATGCTGGTACTACTGAGAGCGTATGTTCCTAAGTCGTACCTTCTGATGGATGAGTGTCAACAAGTCCTTGGACCTGATCCCAATCATGGAGATCCCCCCTTTGAAGAAAGAATGGAGCCATTTACTGTTTTCATCACAATATGCAGTCGAACCCCCGGAAAAGTGTTTATGATTGACCAAATATGTGCCCAGACAGCTAAGCAGCTGCTGACGAATTTAAAGATTTCCAGGAGTTCAACAGTGGAGCAACTATTCTCACTGTGTGGAGATGAGCACAAACCACATCTAATAAAGTTCATCAACGTTTTGCTGCTAAAGAGAAAAAAGGACAAGACAGGTAAAACCGAGTTCTCAAGGTTGATTGAAGACATACTGACTGAAGATGTTGATCAGGCCTTCTCTGTCTTGGAAACTGCATCGTGTAAATTCAACAGTAACCCAAATTTCCCCCAAACTCTTTCCCGTCTTAGTTGCATTAAAAGAGGCCGGTGTGACTTTGCAGCAGCTGAAAAATGGGCAAAAACAGCCATTGAAAGAGCTCCACTCCAATCTTATGTGGCTGACACTCTGGGACAGGTCTACAAGAAATGGTTAACGTCTAAGCAACTCGTATCCAGTGAGGTCTTAAGGATGACAGAGAAAGCCTTGGAGGCATTTCAAGACGTGGAGAGGAAAGCTGAAGCTGAGAGGGGCCCAGGCATGGAGGAGACAGAAGGCCCTGTGAGCACTTCATATTTTTTCAACAACAGAGGCCTTTTTGGTTTCACTAACGTGGCAAATATAGCCTTCAACAAACTCCCTGAAGAGCAACGCTGGCAGTTCATCCAAGACAAAAAAGAGGAAGTTAAAGAGAAGTTTGACTTCTTTGAGTGGTACCTAACCTACTCCAAGCCTGACAAGACAACTTCAGAGCCACATTACTTCTGGAGGGGCGTTGTACGTTGTTACGAAAATTACACAAAACCAACAGTACTCTTGTCCAGCAGCTTTCCAGGTCTTCTTAGACTTCTGAATCACGGCCTCTTCATCTTCAAAAGAACATGTGCTGAGTTTGAGGACAGTAAGGAATCTGTGGCTCATTTTAGGGCAATCAGGCGTGTTCTTAAAGACACCTATGAGGAAAATGCTGATGATGTTAAAATAGCAGAAAGGTACATCCTCTCCAACATCATCTTGAGCAACAGGGCGCCTCGTTGTCCTCAACTCACCCCGGTGAGAGATCTCCAAACAATAATCCACCGGTTCTTGGGCTCAGATGAAGGGCGCAGACGCCCTGAGTTTTGTCTCTTGGTTCTGCTGTTGTTTTGGCCTGAGGTGGTGCAAGAAAAGGCTGATGAAGAAGTGGCTCAACAGGCCACAGAAAACCGCACTTCAGAGGACGAATCCAGTGAGGATGAGGACAGTGAAGAGTACCAAGTAACAAGAAGAGAACCTCCACAGCAGCCTCTTGACCCCATGTTTGAGCCCAACCTGCAACAGTTTGTTACATTCATGGAGGAAGCGTATCAGGGAATTGGGTATGCCAAGTACCTCCGGGGCCGTTACCTTGTACCTCTGTTTTTTTTGGGAGAGGGCTCTGGACTGAGAAAATGGATTCACAAATCAAGGCTGGATAAAATTGTGAAAAGCGAGGTGGATGCTGAGCTGGTTGCAGAACAAGATAACACAGAGAGAGATGAGATGAAAATTGAGCGGATCAATAACATGTGGATCAATGGTGAAGTGTGGCAAATACCAGATATCCAAGACATCCTCCTCCCGGTCCAGGTAGAGCCCTGCTACTCTGACACCACGTCACAGAAGCATGAAGAAGGAAAAATGTTTGTGTGCGTTGGTGGAAAGAAAATAAAGGCTTCAGTAGAAGTTGAACAGGATGCTCCAGAGAGCCCCCAGCTTTTCTATCTTGGCTTCACCATTCGGGGTCCTGTCCTCTTCAAAGTGGGAGTCCCAGACATGTCGGCACAATGACTGATTATGGACACTTAGGGAATGAACAAACATTGACTAATACCAATCCAGCAAATAGTTGCTCTGATATTTTAGTCCAGACCAAAGTAGTTTGAAATCATGGAGTCAGTTACTATAAATTAGATGCAAAGTTTGGCGTGATGGTGGGTATTGTCAAACCAAATAATCTTGATATACACATTCATTTTTTGATTGGATGACAGGTTTACAAAATGGTGGAAGGGACAATAGATTTAATAAAGTATTTGTAATTACAAGAGGTTAGGTTTGAATACGTTTTCCTAAAGTATAGTTTTTGTAGACATTACTGAAACGCATTTGTGTGATTTGTGTTGTCATTAATCTGGTTTGAGTTGAGTTTATGATATTGTATGGGATGTTGGATCATGGATGCATTTTTAGTGACTTAAATTAGGTGTTACTCATGTGCATGTCAAACATTAATCACTTTTTCTTTTTTGAAAGAAACATGTTTTACGGGAGCATATAGCTAAAGTGAATGAATGCTTCTTTCTTTTCTTTTTTTTCTAAAAATGAATTAAACCTGCACTGGGATGTTTTGCTGCCTATCTGTATTTTTGAATAAGCTTAGCTCCAGCAGAAGTTTATTGAAATTTCATCAGATGGTGTACTGTTGATTTTTGCTGCCATTTAGAATTAAACTTGTTAATTGTGTTTATTCAATCGTTTGATTGTTGGTTTTAATACAAGAAGAAAATAAAATAAAGGAGAAAATAAAAAGCCATTTCGTGTCTGTCCTACATAATGACAATGAAACATATTATTGGCTTTTATGTAATATTGTCTCCTTATTGTTATTCTATCATATTTTATTCCCTAATCTAGACCTAATATATTTCTGAATTTTGTAATTTGATTAGTTCTCTAACATCCACAATCTCTTTGTATTGTTTTTATTTATTTATTATGGCCTTCCTTATGCCTTATAATCTTATTTTATTCCACAACTTGTATTTAAAGTAGCTATTTATAAAGGAATTATTAATTTGAGCTATGAGTCACAACGTATAGCTTTATTTCAGACTGAGGGTCCATGGGCCAGACGAACACAACAACATAAGAGAGAGAATAAAGCTACATATTTGATATCAAAAATTGAAATTACTACAGTAGAAAGTTAAGCTCGCACTCAGCCAATTCTCAATGCACCAGTTTTTGCATGCTTGCTTTCTTATAGTACGGTTCTAAACTTTTGACGTTTTGACTTGTTAGGT
>NC_140924.1:16392267-16481291 GCF_045865225.1 Trachurus japonicus
TAGTTGATCTTATAATATTGATGATAAAAGCATTTTACATTATTCATATCCATACAAAAATAAATAAATAAACCTTACATCAACGATAGAAACTGTGGCAACGTTCATGTCGCAGTGTCCACGGTGGTCAACCGATTGAACGCAGCGAGCGCAACGCTGGGATTTCCGAGGATCCATGAAGGCATCATTTTCTCCGCATCAAACTGCCAGGCAGCTCCGGGTAGAGAGGCAGCTAACCGACCGTCCAAGGTCCGCGTCCGTCGCTCAGGTGTATCTGTGTTTGTATCCGCCCGTCCTGTAGGGTCAAATACCGAAAAGTCCAGATGACAAGCCAAGTGTCCGGTGGCTGGAATACGTCGTGGGACTCCTGAAGCTGCCGAGACCGGCCGGACGTAACGTTATTATCATGTTAACGTTAGCCCCAGAGCGACAGGTGCACCGCGGCGTCGAGATCTGACACCGTCGGCCTCGTCTTGTTTTCGATTAGGACCAGCTGTGATACCTTAAAAGGAGACCGAGTGTTTTAATTTTTTTATACAACGACAGCGATATACACGTATTTATATTATATTATCAAGGTAAGCATCGTGAACAGCCTGTCTCTGTGTGTGTTCCTCTCTTTCTCTCTCTCTGTGTGTGTGTCGTGTTTCGCTTTAGCTCGTCTTCACTGCACCGGGAGATTAAAAAGAAGCTAACACACGGAGGAAAGTTAACTGACTGACTGACTGACGGTTGGAGCCGTTGACGTACAGTTACGTACAGTTTAGTTTTAAAAACATACTCGATAAACGGAGGGGGGTTTATCTTTTAAAAATGAGGTGAACAGAGCAGCTTCACAGGCCTTTTGTCATATCTACAGCTGACAGGTGGAGGAATGGAAATCACTGCGGACCAGGGGGACAGGACAGCACTTTTATTTTTCTCTCTCTCTCTCTAATGTAAACAAGGTTGACAGGTTATCTTTACGGTCAAAGCCCTGTTTTGTTTTGAAAGGAGCAGTACAAATTAACCATGGTCGTCGTTTGAGAGGTTGTTGGCACAAGAAGAGGCCCTGGTCCTGCAGCAGCATGTTTCACTTTCATTTCTATCTGATGTTTTTGTTTTTGTCTGTTTGTTTTACATATGCATGGGAAATTAAGTGGCTTTATATGCCGAGCTCCACTACTTCCTGAACTTAAACAGGCTCCTTTACTTCCTGTCTTACATTATTGGACAAACTGATTAATCCAGGTGTGTCTGAGTAGTCACAATGGTCAGACACACCTGGATTAATCAGTCTGTCCAATAATGTAAGACAGGAAGTAGTGGAGCTCGGCATAAAGCCTATTCCTGGGTGTAATGAGGAATATATGCATATGTACACAAAATAGTGAAATAGCTCAAATGTTACCTAGTTACAGATGGCTATAGCACATTTTAGAGATTCATTTTCTGACTTTGGCTTGATTGTTAGATCTAAAACATGACCAGAGATACAGAATAATGTCATTTATTATTTCCCTTTCCTAAAAGCTATTTTGCTATCTATTTTGATCATCAGTCCTTCAACAACAAATTTGTTTCCAGCTTCATTGAATATCTTTGTGTTTTGGGCTCAAAATGTGACTGGAAATGCACTTACAATATAAAAAATTGCAAGCAAAGTTAATTCTTAACACCTTTATTTACGTTTAAGACAAAGAGTAATTTCTCATAGTGAATATATTGAATTTATACTTTATCAATTTACAATTAATCTGTTACCAGAGGTGTTAGTTGATGTGTGAATTGTCTCACTCTTCTATTTCTTTTTTCTTTCTCCTTAAAGTATCAACAACCTGACACCTACAGAGGGAAACCTGCAGCCTCTTCCTCTCCGCCCCATTAGGCTCCATCTCTCCGGTCATCACTCTCCTCCGTTTTCCACCCTCTTTAATCCATCTCTCTTGACAGTTCTCACTTCCTCATCCCGCTGTTTCCACTTCGATCCATCCACATTTCTTTCCCCCCCGTCTCCCATCACGTCCCTGTGTCTCGGGCTCGTCGTCTCTCTGGCCTCGCAGCCTGAATCCTGACATGGCCTCGGCCAAGTCAGAGTCCAGCGTCCTGCAGGAGGAGCTCACCTGCCCCGTGTGTCTGGACTTGTACCGCGACCCCCACCTGCTTCCCTGCGGCCACAACTTCTGCAAGAACTGCCTCGACCACCTGAAGCGGCAGTCGGACCGCGGTCGCATCCGCTGCCCCGAGTGCCGCGACAGCCACCGCTGCGGCACCAACTTTCAGAAAAACTTCAAACTAGCTAACATCGCCGACGACTACCGCCACAGGCGCAGAGCTTCCGCCGCCGCCGCCAACGCGTTAAAGTCCAGAGACGTGCTGTCGTGTTCGCTTACGCCGCAGAGAGCCAGGAGCTCGTTCGCCGTTCCGTGCGACTACTGTCCCTTGGTCGCCGCCGACGCATCAGGCGCCAGAGACGGGTCCTCTGGCGCCACTGTTTCTCAGGAAGGAGGGGATACGCAGGAAGCCGCCGCCGCTTCTTCTGCTGCTGCTGCCGCTGCCGTGCCAACATACGCAGTCAAGACGTGCCTGAAGTGCGAGGTGTCCATGTGCCAGGAGCACGTGAAGCCACATCTGGAGCTGCCGGCGTTCTGCGAGCATCCGCTGACGGAACCGATAAACGACTTCTGGAAGAGGAAGTGCCCCGAGCATGATGAGATATACAGGTAGGAAGCCATTTACCACTGTGGGAGTATTTAGAAAAGAGAGTCAAGTGTCTGATATATTTCATATTTCCTGTGTGGTATACCGGTTTGTACCCAAAACCGGTCTTTATTTTTTTTACGATATTAATTTTTCATTTACTGCAATACCGATTAGGAGCCCAAACAGCGGCACAGATAGTCTTGTTAATTAATGGGAAACACTGAGGCGTCCTTATGACAGTAGAATGGGCTGTTAAATGCTGATCTACTGCAGTAGTAACTGTTGTCTCATTAGACAAAATTGTGGGTAAGCCCACTCTTGCATGAAAACCCCCCCAAAAAACATCATATACCGTGAAACCGATATGATTTTGAAGAAAAAAAAGTGATATGGAAATGTGGTCATATCGCCCAGCCCTAATTTCCACTTCATTAATAAGTAAATGATCATGTTTGTGTTTGGTTTGTAAATCCAGATACTACTGCATGGACGACAAGGTGTGTGTGTGCAACGCCTGCACCATTGAAGGAGAGCATTCAGGACACACAATGAAGACTCTGAAAAACACAATGAAGGATCTCAAGGTACACTCACCAGCATCGTGTCTACACTAATTATAATATTATTATTTTTATTATTATTATGTGAAATCAGTCTGGATATTCCCACATCTATAAAGATCTAGTAGCAGCAGCGGTGACATGTTAATTGTTCAGTCTCATTGGAGAAAGGAAGGGCTTCTGCTTTTGTGGGTCCATAAGCAGAGGCCCTGCCTTTCTCTAATCCACGTCTCATAAAGTC
Source organism: Trachurus japonicus (assembly GCF_045865225.1). Taxonomy (NCBI): domain Eukaryota; kingdom Metazoa; phylum Chordata; class Actinopteri; order Carangiformes; family Carangidae; genus Trachurus; species Trachurus japonicus. The sequence goes on from NC_140924.1 coordinate 16,395,751, forward strand.
GCATGTTGAATTATAAAGTTTCATATAATGCAAAATATTCCAAATTTATGGTGACGATACTTTCAAACTTGCACGTCAGAGCTCAGAGCTTTGGGTTTTGTGCCCTGCTCCATTCATTCGAGCTACGTTTCCATTGTTTGGCTCAAACAAAGTCCTGTGATGAGTCTGGAATCCCAATGAATGAACATTGTCCTGTTGCTATAGTGTGTACGGCTGAGTGTGAGTGAATGGAGGGGTCACATGACCTCGTGGGCTCTCTACAGGAGAGTTAAATCCACTTCCTGTGCCTCCGTTCTTCTGCACAGCGTGTGACGTTGAGAGGCTTCCACTTTGTTTCCATGGATATTGAATGTTACACAAATATTGAAGTTAAATGGAGAAATAAAGAGGAATGTTTAAAGTGTTATCAGTGTATCACTGCCACTTTATAGCAAATCCAATGACATTAACTGTCACCAAAGTATAGATAAATAACAATAGAGCCATTACCAGTGGGTTTGCACGTGTCTTTCAGAGATGACATTGTCTTAATCAAGTATTTAAAGGTAAATAAATAGAAATAAATATTTGTCTCTGGTACAGAAGTAATCAATCACAATTTTTGGGGATATTTCAAATCTCTATTCCTACTGACATGTCTTATTCACCTGTCTCTTGATGTTGAGCAGGGCTCGCTGGATAAGCAGCTGTACAGGGTCGACAGGAAGTACAGCCTGACGGAGAAAAAGCTCCAGGAGCAGAAGGAGAAGGAGAGACAGAACAAGGTGAAACTGAACACACACTCTTCATAGCTAACTGATCTGACAACAGTTCAATACTTTGCAGGTCAATAAATAACAGTCACCATCTGTTGTATATGCTGCCATTTTATACATTCTGTGAATAATGTCAAATTGTGCGAATTATGTTACTGTCTATTATTGAAACTTTCTAATTATTCATTACTTGCATGTTGCAGTTTTTCTTTCACTTTGCTGCTGTGACACTGCAAACATCCCAAGAAAAACATCTCACCTTGATATTTGAGCATTTAGACATTAAATTGTGGTTTATTCTCCAGTTAGAAACCAAACTCCTGAAAATATACTTGACTTTAAATCAGTCAGGCTGTGTATTTGTTTAAATGTTTCTATAAAATGCTTCTATTGTGTCATTTTTTTGTGTAAATTTATTCATTTGTGTATCCCTCTGACAGAAAATGGCTTGTAGGTATCCCATAAATGGTTTCAGCACCATGGACAGCAGCACTAAGAGTAAATGTGTATTTTCTGTTATTTCAGGTGCTGTAATTGGAGACATCTGAAAATGAGAACTTTATGAGGGTGTCAATGTTTCATAGGAAAACTGAACTCCTGTCACACACATAAGTTTAGTGCAGGAGGAACATTTTCTGTCTCTGTGTTACTGAGGTCACGTCCCACTGCTGCTGTCATATTTAGGGAGTGTTATTCCCACAGGACTGTTCTGAGTAAGAAAAGTTACTGCGCCCTCTGCTGTACAAAGTGTGGAATAGACAAGAGAAATATGTACGGATGGCTGCTTCTTTTGTCAAAATTAAATCGTATTATTAGATTAAATAATAAAGATTGGGACCTGGTTTGGAAAGCAAACATACACTGTAAACACTTTAAAATCTTTCTTTCTTTGTTTCCCTTCCTCATCCAGAGGTTCATGGAGGACTCCGAGCAGTGCCTGACCCGGCTGGGCGAGGAGATGAAGGGCAAAGTCCTCAGCTTCGTCGGCAGGTTGCGCGAATGCACTCGCACTCACTGTGACACCAACGGGCCGGCGATCCAGAAGAACATCTCCAGGATCTGCCAGGACCAGGCCCGGCTCCACGAGGCTCGCTGCGGCATCGAGAGCCTCATGCAGGAAAACGACCCCTTCCGCTTCATAGAGGTGAGAGGCAGGTGGAACGACTTCCACTTTAGATCCCTGCTATGTTTATGTGATAGTACAATATAATTTAAAGTTGATATTATTAATAAATTCTCATGAAAATACGACTATGACACAATATATCATCTCTTACTGTCTCTGTTTCAGGCCTACAAGACAACAGGGAAACAGTAAGTACTGCTTTTATGTTCAGCCAGTGTTTTCAATACTGGTTCAGTTGCTGATTACTTCCTTCACTGACTATTTATCCATTTAGTTCATAAAATAGTTCCTACAGTACATAACACAAGAAACCAATCAAATCTTGATATTGAATTTCAATATTTGGCTAAAAAAAGCCATTAAAACAAGTAATCACTCATCAAAATAGCTGCAGATTAGTTTTCTGTCGATTGATGAGTTCACTGATACTTGGCGCTTTGTATATTATTATGATGTATATGAATGGAAAATGGAAAAAACCTGGTATCTAATCAATCTAACAGCCTTTATCCAATGTTTGTGTGTGTGTGTGTGTTGTAGGTGTCGCCGGCAGCTCAGAAAAAACATGTTCTACCCCGAGTATGTGGACATGGAGACGGAGGTTCTTGTAACAATGATGGAGGACGAGATGAGAAAATTCCTTGATGACGAACTCCCGTGTCACATCGTCGCTGCCATTAATTCCATGTGTATGGGAACTTCTCTACCTAAATATCTGTTGGTTCAAAGTGATATCAGCAAAATAAGCCGTGTTCCCTCTGAGCTTTAATGATTTAAACCTAAAGCTACTGAAAATGTCTTATTTTCTTACATTAATGTCAGTTTTGCTAAACCTCTGAGCAATTTGATGATGATTCTGTCAGTTTGTTGTAATTTCATCTCATCTTAACATTAAAAATGGCATTATTTCAGTTTCAAGGTGTCAGATTACATGATAAAGTGATAGATAATTTAAAAAAAAATGTTGTCCACCCATCAGGTCATCTCTCAGATCTGGAGGAGGAAGAGGAGGAGCAGGAAGAGACTGAGGAGGAGGTTGTGGACGAAGATGACGACGACGACTTCGACGACAGCAGCGAGGAGGAAATGAGGAGCGAGGGGGAGGAGGAGGAAGACGAGGAGGAGGAGGAAGAGGACGAGGACGGTCACGACCGACTGGCCGACGACCTCTACAGCCCGGGGGAGGAGGAGGAGGAGGAGGAGAGCGAAGAGGACGACGACGACGACGACAGGGAAGAGGAAGACGAGGAAGAGAGGGGGGTTTAACCGAGGACCTGGTTTGTTTGTTTACATAATATTTTTACACCTTTTGAAGCACTTTGAATTTGATCCTTAACTGTGGGTGAGAGCGACAGATGTTACGGTTTTCTAACATCTGTCTCAGTGTTGCACCCATCTTTCTCTCTGAATGTCCCACACACAGAAACAGGAGTCGAGCAGCTGCCAGTCTTTGCCTCAATCCCTCCCACAATGTTAGTCTAGGACGTAGTGGATGATCAGAGAACTCTGTCTCAGCTGGATATTAGAAATAAACACACGCACTGAGATCCTGCCAGTGTCAATCTCATGCTAATCCCGCGTTGCATACTGCTAAACTTTAATTAAGGTGCTTTTCATTGGAAGATATTTGCTGTATACGTGCACACAAGAATGTGAATGTGTGATGAGATGGGAAGGACTTGAACACTTGAAAATGAATTTGGCAACAACAAAAAAAAACCTCCGCACATCTGTGATGCCAGATTTTCAACCACTTTTGGGGAAAAAAAACAAACATTTTACAACATGTGACTTTGCAGCTCTGATAAAAATTTGAGTGAATTTGTGTTATGGTGAACTTTAACATGACTTTTTCATGTAACCGGTACTAGGCAGACAGATTTTAAAAATGATTATCCTAAAAGATTTACCAGACGATGATACGAAAATTGTCCGATTTTCCTTGAGTTTCCTGCAGTTTTCCATCACCAGAGAAAGCCTTTTCAATCAGAATCCTTGTAACCAGGTCGAAGCTTTGACCTGAAAGATATAAGCTTAATCTGATACGCCAAGCTAGTAACAATCGACTTGAATGAGTCCTTTGTGTGTATGGATTGTTTTGATTGTTTCATTCATGCTACAGTTCAGCGTTGCGAGCCAAAGATTGAGGATGTACTCTCAAAAGTTTGTTTGTTTTGCTTGGCATGATGATAGAAAAAAGAAATGCAAGTGTTGTAATCACAGTTTACATAGGCTACAGGAAGTCTTTGCTTTTCATAATTCATTGTGCTTTAAAAGCAATTAATGCATTCTTAACAAAAAAAAGTCAAATATTCCTATGCACTCTTACATACGTTATTCTTAAAATATCCATTTCAGGTGATGTGGAATTTTGCACTTTACTACAAAATAATAATAAAAAAAAAAACATGCTCTGTTAGGCCTGAAATATATGAATGTTGGAAGCTGATTTTTATTTTGATATGAGTGATTTTGTGAGGGGCCAAACTAAAACAAATAATACGTGAAAATAAAGCCTGTTGAAATGTGCACAGTGGTCGAGTTGTCCTTTGTGAAATATTTATGGACAATAAATGGGTAATAAAGATGAAAATATAAGATGGAAAATTACAACAATTATAACATTTATTTATGTTTCTGAATATTTTTTTTGAAACCTCAAACACACACCATCACCTGACTCCGGAACCTTTGCACTGGTGCGATTTACCGTCGAGTGGAATAAACGCACGGATCAGTTTCCGGTGAGCGCTTCCGGTTTTAACACCAGCAGCAGTAGTCGGTGGCATGTGTTTTACATTTTATATGTATATCAGTAAATGAACACACCGTGACACACAAACTCTGTGTGTTTTTTTGTGTGTTAAACACGGACAAAGAGACGCTGAACGATGAATCCTGTCTTTCGTAAGGTAAGAGTTTTATTCTCCCTCCGACAAATGTTTGGGTTTTTTCTCAGAGGTCAAACTGCAGCGGCTCGAGTTACTAGTTGTTAAAATCGCTTTTAAGCTCATTTATCTTTGTCTCCGTTTGTTATAGTTTCATTTTAAACAGCAGCTACCGGGAGATTATTATTATGATCATAATGAATCAGTGGTTGATGATTAGTTGATGTCTTGAAATGAGGCTAAAACAACAGTCAGAAGTCTAAACATAGGCTAAATAAATTGAACACACAGAGCCATGAAATACATAATAAATAATGGTTAGCTTTGTTAAGTCAGTGTGATTTGTGTGAGAGAGATATTGATATGCTAATGAAACTCATGTGCTAGTGTATTAGTATGTGTTCTGGCTTTGAAATACCATGGATGTATGTGAAATACCTAATGTTGATGCACTGTGTCACTGGCTGGCAGAGGACCTAAACTGTAACCAGAGCCACTAATGTTTTACAGCTTAATTTGTAGACATGACATGTTGACATTGTTCTGTTTTGTCCAGTTGCAGGCGACTTTCACACAGCAGGCATTTGTGCTAAATCAGGCTTTTACATTATGCCGGTAAGTCTTTTTTACTTTTTCACATTTGTTGCAAAAAATGTTAGAACAAGGGTTCCAGATTTACATTTAAAAAAAAAGATAAATCCTTTGAAAATGATGTGAAATATATTGATAATATGCATCTTCTCTATCTAATACTGTTCTACTGTTCTAATACAAATGTGGTTTGTGTTTAAAGGGCCACACCGTCCATACAGCATCCTTTATATGGTAAGCGTTAAAAGTCTTGTATTAATAAATCATGCATCCTTTGTATGTAGATTATAGAAAAACTTTTGCATATTAAATTTAACATACTATACTCTTACATGGACAACTTTTTTTTTTTTTCAGGCACAGCTTTTGCAAATGACAGACAATTTCACAACATGCCAACACACGGGATCGGGAGGTGGAAATACCTTCTAGGAAAAAAAGTGGTAAGACTCTGAGAAATAATGTATGCTTTATAAATGTTATTCACTTAGGCTAATTAACCATAGATAATAATAATAATGTTCTATGTTTATGTTTTGTTTCATGTTCTTTCTTTGCAGCAAAGGAAAAAGAAGGGCAGGTATCAGATGAAACCGATCGTTGCAGCGACGGACACAGAGTACGGGACCCTGAACGTGCAGGTGTCTGGTTACGACATGACGCTGGTGGAGCACTACATCCAGCACATCCACAAACTCTGCAACCACCTCGACATCAAAGTGGCACTGTGGTGAGGACATGCGGGAAAAAAACAAAACACAACACACTGGTCCCAGACTCAAAATATCTGTTTGTCATGGATGGATTTGGAGCAACATTATTTTTTTTAATAACACTCATCTGTCCTGAGAAAAGATGGTAGTTCAGAATAAAGAACTGGGCCGCTACCACATAGGGAGATTATCCTATTGTCTTTCTTTCTCATTCACATATGAGGAATTTAAAGAACTCTTTTAGAAATTTCTCCCCTTCAATGTTATTTAAAACTGCGTTGAAATACTTCTTTTTTCTTCCAATGTTTTTGCATGATGTTTTTACCAGGAGATTAATGTTGATAGTAACATTTCCTCAAAGAATGATCAGTTTACAGATAAACTACATGAACACACATCATGGTAAAATGTTTGCACATTTGTTTGCAGTACACTTGATGTGTAATTGAAATCAAATGTATTCACTGTTGTTTGTGTGCAGCTACGCTTTGCCAACCAAAACCACAGAGGTCATGCTAATGCAGGAACAAGGCACCAAGATGTACATCGACGTCGTGCTGAAGACACACGAGCGAATCATCCAGGTAAAAACTGAGTTTAAGATTTGTCTGTGATCTGCTGATCTGTTTGTTTAGTTTGGGATGAAGATCTGACTTTTGAACAATTATTGTTACTTCTTCGTTTGTTCAGTTGAGAAGTCTGAACACGCTGCTGTGCCCCGTCTTCATGGACGTCCTTTTAAAAAATCAGCCAGAGGGAGTTCAGCTCTCTGTGAAGGAGGTGAGTTACAACGAAGGCAGCAACTTTTCATTTTTTCTGATGTTTTTCTAGACCTGTAATGATTTTTTTCCCCACCACACCAGCTCAAGATGTGGAAAATTAAACATCTAAATTTCAGTGAAATGTAAAAAAAATATCTTTGTAGACTGTAAAAGGAAGAGTTTTCTAAACCAAAGCGTTGTTAGAATTGATAATAATCTGCCTCCTTATATGATAGTGATAATCATGATGTCATGCGTTTTAACTCCTCCCTTCCCTCTTTTCCCTTCAGCACACTGAGACTGATCACAAAATGAGGTTCAAGGCGCGTCCACAGCTGGAGGAGCTGATGTCTCGGATGAACCAATAACAACTCAGACATTCTCAAGTTCGACCTTCCTGATTTCCAAAAACAGCAGGTGACACAGATGTTAAGAAATACCTGTTCTTGTTTATTTATTCTTCAGTGGACCTGCTGCTGACGGTGATCAATACCACTGAAGGAACTGTGCTGTATATTTTACATTCTTCTGTGACATGCAAAATAAACTCTACCAATTATAAACAAACAAAAAAGAACTCCATGATGATGCATTCAAGAAATCATTTTTACTGTTTTTGTTCATGATTTTATAAAACATTATGGACGGAGGAAAAGTAGGAAGTGAAAATGATTCAAATAATTCACTTCACACCAATTACATTAAAACTCATTGTGCTCGTGTAAATCCATGTCATCTTCGGGGCAAATAATTTAAAGTATATAATCAACACACCATCAGTCTCCTCAGTAGACAATATAAATGTGATGTATATGTATACAATGTTAAAAGCATTACAAGAACATTTAAACGTCAGGATCTGTCTTTAAAAAATCAACAGTGTGCTCTTTACAGTGTCAACAGGTTTGCTTCACTCATGTTGTTGAATCTAAAACATATAACATTTACATGAAAAAAATGAATAAAACAAATGTAATATTAAAAAGTAAAAGATAAATGAAATAAAATAATTTGTCATGGAGAAACACATTTCTTTATGAGGCTTAGTGATTAGTACCTGTAAGATATAATTATAAAAATAGAAAATAGTAAAATGTAAAATGTATTATGTACAAATGCACACACTTAATTTCCCTTAAGTCACACTTTTCATGGAAGGAGTGTTGACTCCCTAGTCAACTGAACAGTCCTTCTGTGCTGACTGCACTTAAACAAAAAATAGTCCAAGCAGTCTATTTACCTGTGGTTTGTCATGTTTGCCCCTTAAGAAGGTCTGTGATGACACACCTCTGACTCTCCATACCATTAATGATCTCATAGAAAATCTCTTTGGTAGTTTCACTGGACCTCACCAAAGTGAGAATTTCCCTCATCTGGCTTTGTGGGGTCTGTGAAGCTTGTGTAGACTCGTAGCACTCAGGAGAGATCACTCCCCTTTCCCTGAGCTGGTCCAGGATGGCTGGTGTGTCTCTTGCATCCCTAATTAGAGTGCTGAAATGGCGCTCAATGAAATCTCCTGAAGCTATCAACATAGAACAAAAACAACACAAATGCGAATACAAGAAGCTGTTTTGGTCACATATTGACAATACAAAAATAAGTAAGTTGGAACGTTGTTGTTTGAGTGAAAAGCTAGCAGTTGTGTTCAGGTTTGCTATGTGAGGTCATTGCTTCTCCATACTTAAATTGTATTTTTGCATAATGTATCACTGCCCATTCTTACCTTTTGCACGATGATGGGTTTGATTTTTGTAGTCCCCTAGGATAAAATACAGATTACATTACTAATTTATTACTGGTACATGTTTTTTTAAAGGTGGCAGTGAGTGCACATTTATTACTTTAAAAAACAAAACAAAACAAAAAAACATTTACCTTTTCGAATAGTGCAGGTCCAGAGAGGGTCTTGTTCACTATTTCCCGGACCCGGTTTACTTTTAAGTTTTAGCGTAAAGTCACGGTCTGCATCTCTGATGAACACCTCAAAGAAGTTTCTCATTTCCCATGTTATTTCCAGTTTCTGTGAACAAAACATATGTTAGAAGAAAGATTTACTAACAATTTTGTCCAAGCAATTAAATGAAAACTGTTTCTTAAAGTACTGGCTTTATGATTTAACAACTGATCGGTTAAGTTATCAATATGCTCAGATGATGGTTTTGTGTCTGTACGGTGGAGAACAATGATGACAACTCACAAATTAGCCTTATAGCCGTGTTACTTGTTCATGTTTGTGTGCCCAGGCTCTGCTCCTAATTGTTCAGTAAAAATTTTAGACCCTGGCAGCACTGATGTTTTTTAATTTTATAAGTAAACTCAACAATATTTAAATCATTATAGCAAAGATGGAGATCATGTTTGCATCCAGGTAACTACTGCATAGACTGAAATCTATTCAGCTTTTGCCTTTTAATCATTTTCCAATAACTCAAAGAAAATACAATATAATTATCCAGATGTAATTAAATATATTGGAATGGTGCTATCCTACAGTGACTCTAAATATTTCCATTTGGTTTTCCTTTGTTTACCAAGCTGACAGGTGAACTTGTTTCTTGTCAGGACCTTCTAAGAGTGTGCTGTTGAAATCCTTACTTTAGGTTGTATTTCAGCCATGTCCGTGTCTGCTGTAAGGAAGTAATGATCACCCAACTGAAGAGACTGCTCTGGGTTGTGTTTTGGGATTATTACTGATCCACAATCTGTCTCACTGTCTTTCACAGTCTGTGAAAGAAATATGAGACTTTTCAGCCAATGCTGACACATTTTTTGTACAATCATAATGGGATTTGTTTTTCTTCTTTTGTCGCCTTGTATTATAGAGACAATGGCCCTCATTTATGAAACTTGCGTACACCAAAAAAATGGGTGTACACCAAATTCACCGCAAGAATCGGCATTTATTAATCTGAGCGTGAGTGTACGGTACGCACAAATCTCACGCCAGCTCTGACCAGGTGTCTGACCAGGTGTACGCACATTTGGAGCAGCGTAAAGCATGCAGGAAGGAGTGCCGCTGTGTCAAAATGATTATTAAACCACAGTCTAATAACGCAGCGATGTGGATCACATGTTGTTGTTGTTTATATTGATAAAAATATAAAAAAGTAGCCAAAAAAAAAAAAGAAACGCTACAACCAAGTCCGTGTTGAAAATTTAACTCGACTTTTATTTTGAGCAACTGAGATGAATTAAAAACCACGATGTGACAGATGTTCGTTAATCAGCTGTGTAAACAGAAACAGTCAATGACAGACTCCTTCTTCTTTGGAGGAGGGTCTGGCGAGCGAGACTAATGACAGACAGACCTGTTATTGTAGATCACACACACAGGGGCTCCGCTACCTGTCCAGGTGCAGCTGATCTGCGGAGTGTTTTTTTTTTTCTTCCCCGCCACCGGGACCTGTCAGCGGGACATCGGGCCGGTGTTTCACATCCCTCCATCAGCCGAACCATGCCAGTGGTGCTGATGGTCATAAAGTCGCGTTCGCAGCAGTAATATGCCTATGATTTCTCCTCAGTCACTTGTGTTTAGTAAACTGCAGGAGCATTTCATGAGATCGCTGGTTTTCCTGACGTGGTCGGTGACACGTGCGTCTGCAGCCTCCATCCACCGGGATGACGCTTATCAATCACAAAATCTATCAATCTATCAATGTGCAGATATTTAATGTTGCCGCCCTCTCCCTGTTCAACGCGGTAACGCCAGTAAAGTCCCTCTTCTTGGCCGTCTTCTGTGTCTCCATGTCGTAAAAGGGGCAGGGCGACGCCTCTAAAGCAGGAATATATCGGGGCGTGACATTTAAATGACGCTCGTTTTCAGCCGCCGGATTCATCACCACCACGCCGGTTCTACGCCGAAATCAGCAGCGTACACACTTTTAGTAAATCACACGTGACACTTGGCGTACACTGATATTTACACCAGAATCTACACCAGATCCTGCGCAAGTTTGATAAATGAGGGCCTTTGAGAGTGACTGGAAAGCCAAAAAAAACTTCACATGCATGTCTTCCATCTTGAAAGGGTTTGAATGAATTAATAAGAAAAATGAAACATAAACCTGTTTGACTTTGCCATCAGGTGGGATCAGGTGAACGTGCAATGTGAGAAATTCCTTCCGTGTTGTCTTGTATATTAATGCATCATAGAAAACTTTCACAGGAAAGCCCAGCATTTTTAGGATCATGTCCCCCCATGGAGAGAAACTTGGTTGGAGTATCTTGACGTGGGATGATGTAACTTCAGAGGCTTTCATGACAAAATCTCCACATGTGTCCACATGTAGAACTGTAAACATGTGTGACATTTTGGAGTTGTAATCTGGGACAAACAAAAGAGACAAAAATAATCAATAATAAACAGAACTAAAAGAAAGGATTGTGTGTGGATGAAGAAATGTTCTTTTATTTTCATTTATTGAAGCACATATTTTGATTATACTGTACCACTTACCTATCCAGTGTGGTAGATGCACCTCCTCCAACTTCCCAGCTATGACTGTAATGTCCAGTAGGGGTCCTGCTGGCATGTAATTAGTGCACACAGGCTTCCTCATGTGTTCCTCCCACAAGCAAAACTGGTATTGGAGTTGGACCTTATCCTTGCAAACCCAGCGCAGGGTGGATACACTGCACTCATAGCAACCACCCTCAGACTGTAGGCTAATTTTGTGTAAGAGAAAACAAATTAAGGAACACAACACAAATCCTTTTGTCTTTATTTGGTACACAATGTATCGTATAACATAAATTAAACTAGATATAACTACTTTGTTTTAGTTAATGTGATGTCATGCCTGTGCATTGAACTATATGACTTGAGATATGATGTACCTAAAGGTATGATTCTTGTCCACTTTAGTGACATCAGGTGTAAGTTTTGTCCAATCACTGGAGTCCTGTTTCTGAGGAAAATATTTAAAAAAAATCTTTTTTGATTTGCCATTTTCAAATTTAATAATAACAAAAGCAAAAATAAAAGTCTTACCGTTACCATGCTATAAGCGCCAAGTGTTGAAACGTCCATCCTCTCAGAAGACCCTTGTTAAAACATCATGGCAAAGTTAAGAAGGGCAGGTATACCCAGATGACAAAAATCGTTCTTGCTTACAGTACTTACTTTCAGTGGTGCCTGGTGAGGCAGACAGTTGTGGTTTTGTTTGCCCAGGTTTTGAGACATCCATCAGAGAGACTTCTACTGCCAAAATACAATGGAAAGTAATTTCATTGAAAACATTAAAAAAAAAAAAACTTCTCTCGGTAGGAAAAAAAAAAATGGCCCAGTGATCTTTCAGTGAATAATTGTATTTGTAACTATTTGAGTGCAGCAATGTTTCTCTGCGAGGATGTCAGTAAGTTCAGGGGACAAACAAAATAATCAGCTACTGTATAATGTGACCATAGAGGAATACTATGGAAGCCCATTTCCGCCACTTGATGAATATGCGGCTCTCAGCTGGATATAATTTTGTCGGAATGACTTGTAATGACACCAAAGTTATCTGGGTGAGTAAATTATCGTATTTTATGCTAGAAATAAGGTCCAGATTGTAAAAAACGGCAATTCCCCTTTAATGGTGCGTTCACACCGGGCGCGAGTAAAATATTCGCCTCGCTCTACTCGCCCGAGTTTGCCCGCTGGAATATTTGTTTTTACTCGCGGCATTCACGCAAATATTTTGCTTGAGTTCAATATTTTGATTTTCCATTCGCGTCTGTACATTGACTTTGTATGTAATCTTATCGCGCGAAAAATTCACCTCGCGCCCGGTGTGAACACACTGTAAGAATGGTTCGGCTAAGAAGGAGTGCTAAGATACGGGTGTTAACTAGACGCGTTCTTAACTGCCTTCTTAGGAGAACCTTAAGATCCTGGCAAAGAAGCTTCTTAAGAAGTTCTTAATGGGAGCTGTCCACCACGGCACTGAAACTGAATCAATCATTGCCAGGAAAATCCATTCTTATATTACCCACCACTTTAAAAGCGAATAATTCACACACAGTGACAAGCGCAGCCCCTCTGACGAGCAATGAACACACCTAATACCGGATTCCCACTTGCCAAACATGGGTCCTGGTGTCCGCGGGCCTGATTAGAAACTACTCTGCTGTTGTTGTTGTGTTGGTCACAGGCAGTGACGGACTGGCCATAGATGCCACAACGTCCACCTAATGGTGCAGCCGAGGCAGCTGCGTGAAGATGTGACCGTGTTGAGGACTTAGTATCTCATAATTTTTATTTAGTATTTCATAATTATGAGTTAGTATCTCATAATTTTGATTTAGTATTTCATAATTATGAGTTAGTATCTCATAATTTTGACTTAGTATCTCATTATTTTGAGTTATTATATCTTAATGTTTTTTTCATCAAGTGGCGGAAATGGGCTTCCATAGAATACAGCTCTGACTTAGTATGTTACTATGTCCTATGTTTTAGTGCTACTGTCATGTCATTTATCAAATAGACCTATTTGGTTTGTTGGTATGAGCAAAATACTGGTATGCTGGTGAAGAAGAGGAACAGTGACAAAATTAAAGTGGAAAGTTTTTTAAATTTGATAAGTATTTTATCTGTCTTACCCTTTTCCATGAGCTTGGTCTGGATGTCAAAGGCTACAGGACCTTTGATGGTGAATCCAAGGTAAAACGAAACTTGGCGTGATTTCCAGAGGCTCATTCGCAGGTTTGCCTGTACCTTAATCTCTCTGCCTCCAATAGTTGCATATAGGCTGTAGTTTCGTACCACTCCTTCAACCCTGAGGAGATGATTTTGAATCTTGCGATCCTTGATTATCTTCTCATCCCTACAGTTGCTCCAGTCCTTTTTATTATTTTGCCCAAGAAACAATCCCTCAAGGACTCTTCTGTGCACAATTTTTTTCACACCTTGACCTTTCCCGATGAAAAACAGAGAGCAAAGTTGCCTTGATCGGAAGTATCGTTCATATGCATGTTCATAAGAAGAGTACATGTTCTCGACCAATTCAGTGAAGTTGAGGATGCATTTGTCTTCACTGTCTGTAGGCCAGTGTAAGAGGAGGGCTAACATGTGGAGCTCAGGTGCTTCTTTTGGGCTCAGGGGTATTTTCTGTTTAAATGTAGTGAAATACTTGGGTTCAAAGGGAAAATCTGTTCCCATATTCAATGAGATGATATGAGCAAGAATGTAGTTGCCCAGAGCTGTTAATGAGTCTGTGTTTGAGTAGATCTCTTCCCACAATGAAGCTATTTCTTTGAGCTCTGATTCTGTGTATTTGCCAAGACATGAGAGTACTCCAGCAGAGGTCTCAGCCAGCCTTTGTTTAAGTTTCTGGATGTGAACGGCACATTTTTCTTTTACATGTTTGGGTGGTGATGTTTCTCCAACATACTTGTTATAGCAGGCTGAAATTTCTCTGGAAATGTATGGGGCGTCATCTCTGTTCATGTCAGGCTTTGAGTAAGTCAGATATTTTTCATAAAATGCATATTTCCTTTCAACCTCATCTCTGAGGCTGCTAATCAGATCGTCAAATGTGTTGAGTGTGTCATCTCCATGTGATATCAGGACAGAGTTCATGGACACATTCCCTGTGAGAATTCTTTTCCAGATTTTGTTCTGTTTAACAAGAAGGTCAAACAGAAGGTTGCAAACTTGCAGGAAACCAAATGCAAATCCTCTTGCGTTAAAAACACGTGAGACTTTGGCCATGCCATCACCTTTCATCTCTGGCCCATGTTCATTTTCAGCAAGTTCTTCTTCATGTTTGAAAGCTTCAATGGCCTTTGTGGCAAGTTGCAGAATTTCTTCCGGTGAGACAGGTGGCTGTTTCAGAAGATGGTTCTTATAGACTTGGCCCAGTGTATCAGCAATAAATGAATTCTGGGGATCTCTTTTTTTTGCCTCTTTTGCCCAGTATTCTGCCTCATCGTAGTCGTTAAGTTTTGTGTAATAAACTCGAGCAAGTACTTGTGGAAAAGATGGATTTTGATGAAATTTCTTTGATGCCACCTTTAGAACTGATGCACTCAGCACATCATCCTCAATTTTCTGAACATCTAGAAGCAGTTTAGAAAATATTTCTTGCTTACGTTTCATCATTTTGCCTCGGTTCTTTTCTTTTTTAATTTCTCTTTTGGTCAACATGTCGTTGACAAAGCCAAGCAACCATGGAGGAACCTTCTCTCTGCAGAAACAGGTCAAGAAGTTAATTGCTGTGTCACTTCTGGTCACACCTGCCTCAGCCATCTGGTCAATACATTGTTGTGCTATCATGTGGTGAGCCATGCGCACCCTTCTTTCAGATATTTCATCTTGCTGGAAAGTGACAATGAGATGACTGAAGGGCTTCATTATGTCCACCAGTGAAGAATCTTCATGGATGGAGTCATCATATTTAAGGAAGTCTAGGCACTGAGACTCCAGAAGATATGAACCTGGTACATAGGCGTTCAACAGGGACAGGAAGGCAGCAAGCTGAGTCTCCTTTGGTCTCTTTCTGCATTCGGCTTTAGAGAATACTGTGCATAATTTTTTAACGTAGGCTTGAACGTTGGCTTGAGAGTTAATTTGCATTATGTTAAAGCCATGGAACTGTGTGTGTTTATCAGTAAACCTTTTGCTGAGATCTTCCTTTTTTTTATTAAAGTTTTGCTTTTCTGTAGCAGAGAGTTCTAGTTGTAGGGAAACATGTCCACCTGGTAGAACATTTTCTTTTCTCACACAACTGAGCAAAACTGCCACGTGCTCGGAGGTATCTATCTTCATTTCAGCAATAGTTTTCATAATGCTGTCTTGAAGATTTTGCAAAATGTGCTCATCATTCACTAACAGCAGTACAGTGTTCTGGAGGCCTCGACTCCCTGCCGTGAAGAGCTGGACCACCTCCTTAGCAACATCTGACATGTCAGAGGTTTGGTCTGTTAAAACAGCACACCTGAACGTTTTCCGCAAGTCCCACAACACCTGCATGGCCAGTGTGGTTCCTCCAGATCCTGGTTGGTGGAACAGTTTAACAGTTGATGTTCCAGGGCGTTTTCTTCTTTGATGAATTTGCTGCACAAGTGTGTCATATCCATCTCGTTTGATAAAAGAAGTTCCAATGCCATTTAACTCTGCCTGTTCACTAAGGTGAAAGTTCAACCATTGAGGTGGGGCCCCTCTGTAAAAGTTTACTTCTGTCTGCTCAAGAACGACCTGATCAAAAGATTCTTCTTCAAAACGATTTGCGTAGAGAACATCCAAAATGCAAAGTGAATCTCTTACTTCATTTCCAATGTAAATTTCCCAACCCTGAACAGTGGACAAGGCTGGTCCACTTGCCATCTTGGACTTTCAGTTTCCTGTAAATGAATGAATGAGAATTTAAAAAAAACCCATCAGAATCTTTGAATATCTTTGTATAAAACATGACACATACATTGACATGCTTAAGCAAGAGAAGAGCCCAGTAGCCTACAATATCGACCCAGCTGCCATGACAACTCCACCTTGACACATCAAAAAGAAAATCTGGAGGGGCTGTTAATGTGTTTGCATTGGAGACAGATCATAAAGGATAAAAATATAAATTAATTGAAAAAAAAAAAAAAAAACAGTATGCAAAGGGTGCTATCAGGGTTCTAAAACATTTCCCACAATCTATGATATTAATTTATGAAAATTAGCTATTTTAGAACATAGTTTTGAGGACTCTCTCCCTGCCTCTCTCTGCTCTATTCTGCTTAGTAGCTTATTTACTACTGACATGTGGTTAAAAGACTTTTCCTTCCTGTGTCTTAGCTGATTTCCTGCATCAACATGTCTCTACAGCAGGTTTCTCCCTGTCTGTCTGAGCTGCCTGCAGTGTCACCAGATATCATTAGTATTTTTAATTTGATCCATGATGTTCTGCTTTTACTGCTTATGCTATTTTCTTTACACACACAGAGACAGGCACACACACACGGCACACCGGAGCGAGCGAGAGAGAGAGATAGAGATAGAGAGATATTAAATAGGATGATACTACAGTTCATGGAGTTGGAGCATGGACAGGAGGTTTATGTGTGTGTATGTCTGTGACCATGCATTGGTGCAACTGTGTGTTTATGTGCAGAGGAGGATACAGTGAATAGTGTAACTATCTAGACATGTACATTTGTCTTTCTTTTCAGTATGCCCAGAGTGAAAAAGAGGGTCACAGACAGAGGGGTCCCACGCCATATTTTGGAGAGAGCCTCTAATGTTGAAATGCTGAAAGCCTACTGTATTTTTTTATTTTTATCAATTTGAATATTTGACAAATGTAAGGCCTACTGATCTAGACAACTCTATACTGCAATTGTCATCTGATCAAAGCTGATGAATAAATAACTGTAGTATATTATACTCCTTAAAGCAGTACTAAAGAACTTTCCGTTTTGGTTGAGTTTGGCGGCGCCAGTGGCCCAAAGCTGATCTCCCGGTGCATGGAAAGTAACAGAAGACGTCCGTTACCAGCGGATCATTTCTCAGTAAACACACATGCACAATCCGACGGATAGGTGCCGCATTGCCTGTTCCCTCCTTGTTGTGACTCACGAAAGTGAAAGTGAAACTTAAGTGAGAGCCGGGTTCCTGCCATGCTCCTTAAAGCTGCTTAGTGCCAGTGAAGGCGATACAGACCCCCTCAGGCCACGACAGAGGTGTCACTCAACCTGTAAGTCAATGTACCATCACAAAAGTTATGAAAATATTATATGAAGGTTGAAAAGTTCCTTAGTGTTGGTTTAATGTTCTTAGTTTTAATATCTTGTTATCATCATCATGTATTCTTCTTTGTATGTGTGCCTTGTCTGGAACTGAAGGAATATGTAGATTTCTGCTCTGCTAATGGACTCTATATCCTGAAGTCATCTGACTTCATGGAGTCTATCTGGTCAATGTGAATGATTGGTTGTTTTGGGAGACAGGATGTGGTGACTTCAGTTACCCTAAAGGTTAAGGGATTAGATAGGTCAAGGGTCATTTAACATCTGTTTTAGGGCTCTTCTCTGTCTGGAGAAAGGGGGGAGTCAGAAAAGGTATATAGGCTACCTAAGTCAGAGTTCTGGACCAGTTGAGAGAACTTCTCACATTGACAATAGAGATGTTCCAGGATTCGGCATTTTTTGTACACTGTTCTTCTTGTTAATAAACTTGTTTTTTGAATACAAGCGAAGACGTGTCAGCGGTGATCCCTTCTTTTCATCAACACATCAATATACCACATAACACTGTAATATTATTATAATACCTTCTTAAGACTCCAGAAAAATTAAATTTTTCGTCATAGAAGTTGATCAAGAGAATATTGTTCTCTGCATGGATATTTAAATAAAAACAACAACAACTGGTGGGCTCCTAGGCGAAAATCCTTAGTAGGTAGGCTACTGACGAAGCCTCATGCCAAATATAATGCTTTTACCCGCCCGGCCGGTATAGTAACGGTTAGTCCAAATAAGAAGAGCGCTCGAGGCGTCGTTTGTGTTGGGCTATTAACCCTTTGATTACGGAACCGGACCGCCAAATGTATTATCCTTATTTGACTCCTGGTGTCTGGTAGCTACATCATGGTACTAGACGAAATAGAAATAGACTAGCATAGTGTCCCGTTAGTAAACTGAGCAAATCCTAGAAGTAACTCAGATATAGGAGCCTATAGGGAAATAAAACATCAGGTGGCATGCACACTCCACGGCTTGTTTCTCACACTCCTAGATGAGCGAGGGGTTTTCTAAAGCAACAACAACAAAAAGATTGACCAAGCACAGCAGCACACTAAAGTTACATAGCCACGTAACAGTCAAGTAGTGAAAATCTAAACTGACCTTAGCGTTATCTTCATCAGTCACACCGTGACTTCCTCAAACTATTCGGCAATCTTTACTATGAGGGGGTTGGGCAAATCAGCGCTTTACGCGCTGCTTTCCGCCCCCACAACATATATTTTGAGCTATACTGACAGGCAGGGGCGTCACTAGGTTTTATGGACCGGGGGAGGGGGGGGGGGGGGGGGGGGGGGGGGGACTGTGCAAAAGTAGATGCTAAAAACATGTGAACCTGAGTAATTTTACAGATGTTTTATTATCATGGATATGTCTAGGCCGAATTTGACCTTCAGGTAGGCTACCTCAGGTAGACTGGAAAACTAAATATATTCCAGACCTCTTCACATTTTCCCATTCAAATAAGATCATACAACATAAATTAAGTGTGACTCCAACTGGAAAATATGAAAAATATGCATTATATAAACAAAGTGAATAAGCACACATAAACCCAAATTTGTAATAACTAGGAGCAGATGTTTGTGGTGTCAAATGAGATCCCTTCCTCAGAATTTTCTAACGCATTTCCCACTATTTTGATATTAACAGATAATTAGCTATTTTAGAACATCTCTCTCTCTGTGCCTCTCTCTGCAGGGTGACTAGACATCGTTATTGCAACAGAAGAACAATGACTGACCCTGAGAATCATTTTAATTTGAATATTCTGCTTTTATTAGTAGTTTTATTTGGACTAGATTAAAAAATGTTGTGTTTGATGATGTTATGTTTATTCTATTTGCGATGGACATCACAAATACATTGAGACTGTTCCAGTGGACAGACCAGATGCTTTGCTTGGGTTTGTTTAGCACATGTGCTAATTTTCAACACGGCTATATTTTAGGGAGGCTTCAGCCCCCATAAAATAGGCCTAACGTCGCCACTGGGAAAATGAAACATCTATTTCAGTGAAATGTAAAATATCTTTGTAGACTGTAAAAGGAAGAGTTTTCTAAATCAAAGCGTTGTTAGAATTGATAATAATCTGCAGCCTTATATGATAGTGATAATCATGATGTCATGTGTTTTAACTCCTCCCTTCCCTCTTTTCCCTTCAGCACACTGAGACTGATCACAAAATGAGGTTCAAGGCGCGTCCACAGTTGGAGGAGCTGATGTCTCGGATGAACCAATAACAACTCAGACATTCTCAAGTTTGACCTTCCCGATTTCCAAAAACAGCAGGTGACACAGATGTTAAGAAATACCTGTTCTTGTTTATTTATTCTTCAGTGGACCTGCTGCTGACAGTGATCAATACCACTGAAGGAACTGTGCTGTATATTTTACATTCTTCTGTGACATGCAAAATAAACTCTACCATAAACAAACAAAAAAGAACTCCATGATAATGCATTCAAGAAAACATTTTAACTGTTTTTGTTTATGATGAACTAAAGATAATTGTAAGTATAGCTAAAACATAATGGACAGAGGAGAAGTACAGTAGGAAGTGAAAATAGTGACAGTTAAAATAAGTCACTTAAAGGGACAACGAGGAGTTTTGGAAAGCGTAGTGTTTTCATACTACATTTCCCATGAGCCTCCGCACGCACTGTGAAATTCTTGGACCGGTGCAAGACCGGTGCGAAATCATTTGCCAAGAATGTTTTCATTAATCAAGAATGAAAGTCGGAGATTCGAAGACGACCAGATACTGTCGTAGTCCCGACCATAAACGGCGATTCGGCTGCGTTCCCATGACCTGCCGGGCAGCGTCCGGGAAACTGAAAGTAGGAAATGCTGGGCGAGCCGACCACTAAATAATAATAATATCAAAATAACTATGAAGACAAAACGATATATTTATCGAAAATTGACCCATTAAGTGGGGGTAACGTAGATTCATCCATTAATGTGAGACTCTTTTATAACCAAAAGCAAACTCCTCGGGGTCTCTTTAACACAATAACATTAAAACTCATTGCTCATATAAATCCATGTCATCAACGTGTAGAATCGTTTAAACTAAATAATCAACAAACCTTCAATCTCCTCAGTAGACATTATAAATGTATATAATGTTAAAAGTATTACAAGAACATTTAAACATCAGAATCTGTCTTTAAAAAGTCACCAAAGTGTGCTCTTTAGAATTTCAACGGGTTTTCTTCACCCCATGTTGCAGAATCTAAAACATTTATCATTTACATGAAAAAAAGAAATAAAACAAATGTGACATTAAAGAAAGATACAAAATAGATAAATATAAAATCATTTGTCATGGAGAAACACATTTCTTAATATGCTGTTTAGTGTATGAACGTAAGACATTATAACAATAGAAAATAGTAAGATGTATGATGTACAAAAAATGCACACAATTTTAATAACTTAATTTCCCTTAAGTCATTCTTTTCATTTGATAAGTCTATGTATAAATAACCTGCACCATTCATTTTCATAGAAGAAATCAATATATTAATTACTAAAAGATCATATAAATGACCTGTGCATTAAGTGAATGGAAGGAGTGTTGACTCCCTAGTCAACTGAACAGTCCTTCTGTGCTGCTGGGACTGCACTTTAAAAAAAAAAATGATACTCCAAGCAGTCTATTTACCTGTGGTTTTGGGTTTGTCATGTTTGCCCCTTAAGATCTCTCAAGGTCTGTGATTAGAGGCCTCAGACTCTCCATCCCATTAATGATTTCATAGAAAATCTCTTTGGTACTTTCAGTGGACTTCACCAAAGTGAGAATTTCCCTCATCTGGCTTTGTGGGGTCTGCAAAGCTAGCGTAGACTTGTAGCACTCAGGAGAGATCAATCCCCTTTCCCTGAGCTGGTCCAGGATGGCTGGTGTGTCTCTTGCATCCTTAATTAGAGCGCTGAAATGGCGCTCAATGAAATCACCAGAAGCTATGATATAAAACAACAAAAAGAACACAAAAGTGAATAAAAGAAGTTGTTTTGGTCACATGTTGACAAAAGTAAGTTGGAATATTGTTGTTTGAGTGAAAGGAGTTGTGTTTAGGTTTGCTATGTGAGATCATTGCTTCTCAATACTAATTTTTATTTTTGCATATTGTGTCTATGTCCATTCTTACCTTTTGCATGATGATGGGTTTGATTTTTGTAGTCCCCTAGGATAAAATACAGATTTCATTGCTGATTAATTACTGGATACAATAGTATGTTATTCTGGAAACACCGCTTAGAAATTATGTAAAAAAACAAATATAAACACTGACCCTTGCGAATAGTGCAGATCCAGACAGTGTCCTTTTCACTATTTCTCTTTTGCTTATTTTCCAGTTTTAGACTGAAGTCGTTTTCTGCATCTCTGATGAACACCTCAAAGTAATTTCTCCTCTCATACCTTAGCTTTAATTTCTGTGAAGAAAATATTGTACGGTATATTATTTTCGAAGGTAACAATCACAGATTTTTCAGGAGATGATTTAATTGAAATTATGTTTCTGTATAGTTATGTACCTACAGAAAGAACAAAAAAACTCACAAACAAGTTGTATTAATGGAAAAACTTTAAAGTTTCATGTTCTGTGGTGAAGTGATGTGCAATTATAAATTTTATGTAGATGTGTGCTGCATGTTAACAGTCACCTACAATATAAAATACAACAAGAGAAATATGACCAGTGACAGAAAAACATATAGCAATATCTTTGGTCATGGCTCCAAAATGATGGTCTTGCAGAGTGAGAGGTTCAAAGATGGCCATTGTCACAGTCTTGCAGACATAGACAACCTGGATGAAAATGCTGTTTGCCAATACTCTACTCCAGAATTAAAACAGTTAAACCTTACATCAGGTTGAATTTCAGCCATGTCCGTGTCTGTTGTGAGGAAGAAATGATCCTGCATCTGAAGTGAGTGGTCTGGGCTTGGTTTTGGGATAATTACTGATCCATGAGATGTCTCAGTTCTCTCCACTTTCTGCAAGAGAAAAAAAAAAATCAATATCAACAATGTTTCAAAAAGAAATTCCAGGTGCATTTCTGCCACCTTTAAGTAGTTTGTATTAAATTATTGTCAAAATGAAAAATTAACCTGTTGTACATAGTGATCGGGTGGAACCAGGTACACATGCAATGTGAGAAATTCCTTTTTTGTCTTGTATATTAATACGTCATAAAAAACTTTCACAGGGAAGCCCAGTTTCATACGGAGCATAACCCCTCTTGGAGAGAAGGTTGGCTGGACCAACTTGATGTGGGATGATGTCACTTCAGTGGCTTGTTCAACAAAATCTCCACATGTGTCCACATGTAGAACTGCAAATGTGTGCAAATGTGTCATTTTGGAGTTGTAATCTGGAAAACAATGACAAAACAAACAACACAACAACAAATCAATGAATGAAATACAAAACAACAAATGAACCTATATATAGTATAGAGTGAGAAGAGAAAGATGAAGTTTTTCCATTTATTGAGTTTGATTGTACCACTTACCTATCCAGTGTGGTAGATGCACCTCCTCCAACTCCCCGGCTATGACTGTAATGTCCAGTAGGGGTCCTGCTGGCATGTAATTGGTGCAAACAGGTTTTCTTATCTCTTCCTCCCATGAGCAAAACTGGTATTGGAGTCGGACCTTATCCTTGCAAACCCAGCGCAGGGTGGACACACTGCACTCATATTGACCTCTCTCAGATTGTAAGCTAATATTGTGTAAGAGAAAACAAATGATTGAATCGTGGAACAGACAAGCAAATTTAAACTAACACATTTTTATTTTTTAATTTGGATTGCAAACCGGATCAAAACGTACATGAAACACTGCATTGCAACAGTGTTTCTCAGTAAATTTGAAGTGTGGGTATTGAAATTAATTACTCAAGATACAAACTTTACCTGTAGGTATGATTCTCATCCACTCTATTGACGTCAGGTGTGAGTTTAGTCCAATTGCTGGAGTCCTGTTCCTGGAGACAATGTTTTTTTTTCAACAGCAGCCTTGATTGTTGGATTAGCAGTTCATCAAAAATTATTATGAAATACAACAAATCACAAAAACATGTTTACCATCAGACTGCTGCAAGCTCCAGATGGTTTTGATCTCCCAGAGAACACTTTTTAAAGGACAATGGTAACGTCAAAAGGGCTAGTTATACACAAATGACACATTTCTTCTTTTCTCTCTTTCTTTTAACTACCGGTATACTTACATTCAGTGGTATCTCGACTGGGAGACAGATTAAATTGTATTTGTTCAGGTTTGGAGATATCCCTCTTTGAGTTTTCTAATGCCAAAAAATACAATGCAATGTCATTTGATTTGTGGTGCACACGGAGGTAACTTTCAACAGCAACTTCTCACTCCTTCTTACCTTTTTTTGTGGGTTTAGTCTGGATGTCAAAGGCTACAGGACCTTTGATGTTGAATCCAAGGTAAAAGGAAACTTCACGTGATTTCCATAGGCTGTTTCGCAGGTTTGCATCTACTTCAATCTCTCTGCCTCCAACAGTTGCATACACACTGTAGTTTCTCACCACCCCTTCAACTCTGACAAGATTGTTTTGAATCTTGGGGTCTTGAAAAATCTTCTCATCACTCCAGTTGCAGTCTTCTTTAGTGTCCTTGTTTTGCCCCAGGAACAATCCCTCAAGGACTCTTCTGTGCACAATTCTTCTGAGACCTTGACCTTTCCCAATGAAAAACAGAGGGCGAAGGTGCCTTGATCTTAAGTATCGCTTATATGCATGTTCATAGGAAGAGTGCATCTGCTCAGTTAATTTATTAAGGTCGAAGACACAATTTTTTGCGCTGTCTGTAGGCCAGTATAAGAGGAGGGCTAACATGTGGAGCTCAGGTGTTTCCTCTGGGCTCAAAGGCATTTTTCGTCTAAATGCATCTAAATATTTGCGTTTTGGTTGAAAAGCTTCTCCCTTATTTAATAACATTACATGAGCAAGAATGCAGTTGACCAGAGCTGTTAATGACTCTGTGTTCGAGTAGATCTCTTCCCAACATGTAGTTATTTCTTTGAGCTCTGATCCAGTGTATTCTCTGTCAAGCCATGACAGTACTCCAGCAGAGGTCTCAGCCAGGCTTTGCTCTTGGCTGAAATCAGCACATTTTTCTTCACTGGGTCTGGGTGGGAGTTTTCCAACATACTTCCTGTAGCAGTCTGTGATATCTTTGGAAATGTATGGGGCATCATCTGTCTTTATGTCAGGCCTTGAGTAAGTCACATATTTATTCAAAAATGCACACTTACTTTCAACCTCATCTTTAAGACTGCATATTAAATAATTAAATCTGAGTACCTCGTTGCTGGGTGATTGCAGAATAGATCGTAAGGGCACATTTTTTGTGAGAACTCTTCTCCAGGCTTTCTTCTGACCAACAAGAATGTCATACAGAAGGATGCAAACCTGCAAGTAACCGCTATGCCCTCTGGCGTTAAAAACACGCGAGACTTTGGTCATGCCATCCCCTGTCATGTCTGACACATGTTCATCTTCAGCAAGTCGTTCTTCATGTTTAAAAGCTTTAATGGCCTTTGAGGCAAGTAGCAAAATTTCTCTTGTGTGTTGTGCTGGAAAGTTTCTGCTCCTTCCATCTCCTGACTTGACATCCAACTCTATTTTCCTCAGATGGTTCTTATAGACTTGTCCCAGTGTATCAACTACAAATGAACTTTGGGGATCTTTTTTTTGTGCCTGTTTTGCCCATATTTCTGCCTGATCGTAGTCTTTTACTTCCATGTAACAAAAACGAGCAAGTGCTTGGAGAAAAAACTGATTTTGATCCAGTTTAGTTTTTGCCACTTTTAAAACGGATGCACTCTCAGCATTGTTCTCCATCTTCTGAATATCTAGAATCAGTCTAGAAAATTTTTCCCTGACGCCATCTGTCTCTGTACTTTTGATTGAATTATCCTCTTTTATTTTTTCTCTTTTCATTAACATCTGTTTCACAAAGCCAAGCAAACTTGGAGGAACCTCCTTTCCGCAGAAACACGTCAAGAAGTTTCTTGCTATGTCACTTCTGGTCACACCTGCCTCAGCCATCTGTTCAATACATTGCTGTGCTATCATACGGTGAGCCATGCGCACTCTTCTCTCAGATGTTTTATTTTGTTGGAAGAAGACAATGAGATGACTGTAGGGCTGCATTCTGTCCTCCAGTGAAAGGTTTCCATGGATGGAGCTGTTACATTTGAGGAAGTCAAGACACTGTGACTCCAGGAGATATGAACCTGGTGCATAGGCGTTCAACAGGGACAGGAAGGCAACAAGCTGAGTCTTCTTTGGTCTATTTCGTCTTTGGACTTCAGAGAATCCTGTGCATGCTTGTTTGATGTAGTCTTTAGAGAAGTTAGTTTTAATTATGTTAAAACTATGGAAATGTGTGCGTTTATCGGGGAACCTTCTGCTAAGATCTTCCTTTTTTTCCATAAATTTTTGCTTCTCTGTGTCAGAGAGTTCTAGTTTTAGGGAAACATGTTCACCTGGTAGAACTTCTTCTTTTCTCACACAGCGGAGTAAAATCACAACATGCATGCAGGGATCTATCTTCTGTTCAGCAACTGTGTTCATAATGCTCTCTTGCAGATTTTCCAAAATGTGCTCATCATTCACTAACAGCAGTACAGTGTTCTGGTGGCCTCGACTCCCCGCCGTGAAGAGGTGGACCACCTCCTTAGCAACATCTGACATGTCAGAGGTTTGGTCTGTTAAAACAGCACACCTGAACGTTTTCCGCAAGTCCCACAACACCTGCATGGCCAGTGTGGTTCCTCCAGATCCTGGTTGGTGGAACAGGTTAACAGTTGATGTTCCAGGGCGTTTTCTTCTTTGATGAACTTGCTGCAGAAGTTTGTCATATCCATCTCGTTTGATAAAAGGAGTTCCAATGCCATTTAACTCTGCCTGTTCACTAAGGTGAAAGTTCAACCATTGAGGTGGGGCCCCTCTGTAAAAGTTTACTTCTGTCTGTTCAAGAACGACCTGATCAAATGATTCTCCTTCAAAACGATTTGCGTAGAGAACATCCAAAATGCAAAGTGAATCTCTTACTTCATTTCCAATGTAAATTTCCCCACCCTTAACAGTGGACAAGGCTGGTCCATTTGCCATCTTGGACTTTCAGTTTCCTGTAAATGAATGAATGGGAATAATACAAAAAAAACCCATCAGAATCTTTGAATATCTTTGTAACATGACACATACATTGACATGCTTAAGGAAGAGAAAGGCTCAGTACAATATCAACCCACTGACAATGGCAACAATTCCAGCTGCCATGACAATTCCACCTTGACACATCAAAAAGAAAAACTGGAGGGGCTGTTAATGTGTTTATACACTTTGCATTGGAGACAGATCATAAAGGATAAAAATATAAACTATAAACTTGAAAAAAACAGTATGCAAAGGGTACTAATAGACTTTTCAGACAAAAGGAGGCAATATTTACAACAAAACAGACATCCAGATTTGTTGAATTGATTCAGTGTGTTTCACTTCATGGTGACGGTGGTAGTAAACCTACGGAGCCCCAGACATGACATGGGAAAAAATAAATAAATCGTGGCCAGATATAACGTGCGCATGAAATACTAATTTGTTCCCACTAAATACTAATTTGTGGCCACAAATTACTAATTAGTTCCCACAAAATACTAATTTGTTCCCACGAACGAGTTATAAACAGTACGTTGAATGTAAGATATCTGAGACTTGTATGATTAATAAAGTAATAAAGTAATAAACTGAACTGAACTGAACTGAACTAAAGTTCAGTATATATCTTGATACCTTTTTGATATTTGGTTTTACTGAACTCAACATTGTCAGCACAATGTCAGGCCCTCTGCTCTTGTCACCGCTTCCTCCTGTCTGGCAGCAACTCCCCTTTCTCTGTCTCTCACTGTGGTTGCAAGTGTGTCCTTGTATGGGATGTTCTGTAACTCTGTCTTTAATGCTGCACATGGATTCCCAGACTGTAAGGTGCGGTAAAGTCGTGTGCACAGCAAGTTATCATGCACAGAGGTAATTCCATCTGCTTAACAGACAGAAAGAAACATTTAACATATCAATACTAGCCAAATTTGGAGTCTTCGCACAATTAATCCATAATGATATTGAATGAGAATGTGAATATTTTTAGTAGGCACTCCGTTTTATACTTATCATTTGTAAAGTACTGGTCAGTGCACAAATTAAAAGCAGATTCAGCTTATATACAATGGCCTAAAAAGAGCATATTACCAGCAATTACTTTCTTAAGACTCCAGAAAAAGTATTTTTTTCGTCATAGAAGTTGATCAAGAGAACATTGGGCCTCATTCACGAACCGTTCTTTAGAACAAATTTGTTCTTAAGTCCTACTTACGAAGTTTTTACGAAGATTGTGGCATTCATGAATGTTTTCTTATCCAGAATTTGTTCTTAACTAAGAACAAAATCTACGAACAGTCAGGAGTATACTTACGCACTTTTAAGTGCTGAGACTTCTGCAAAAATAACCGATTATAGTGTTTTCTTTTGTTCTGCAGTTGTATGATATTATATGATTTGAATAAGAATTATATATTAATAATAATAATTGACAAATCATTGCAGTTTCTTAAAAAAACATTATAGACACTTAATTCATATCAGTTTTTTTTTTTTTTTTAAGTGTTCAAACTACACACAACTGTTTTTTTTTTTTTTTTTTAAATATATGATAATATGATGATATTTATGATGGCACACGTGAGAGTGTGGTCTCTCTGATAACAACCCGAAGAGCTGCATCCACTGCTGGCTACTAAATATAGCCTAAATATAAATATAAATATAAATATAAATATAAATATAAATATAAATATAAATATAAATATAAGCCTTTTGTTTGTTTCTTAGTTTCATTCCTGCCGCAGTAGCACCACTTCACTACTTTAGTTCTTTTTATGTTTGGAGTCTGGTGCTCCCTCCCAGATTTTCATTTGAGCATTTCAACTTTCTTTCTCACTCCACCTTCTCTGCTCAGTGCCTGTGGGTTCTGTTTGCACACGGCCCTGCAGTCTCATGCCCTTTTACGGGCATTGATGGGGCTGTTACCTATGCTAATCCTATGTTAATTAGACTCACCTGGCACACGCCCTCAACTTACGAGGAGATGGCATTCATCAAGTAGGAACACAGCTGCGAACAATTCTGAGGCTTACGAACGCGTTGATGAATCTGACGTAGGGTTTTCTTAAGGAACCTCTTAAGAACAACTTAAGAAAGAATCTAAGAAGGTTCTTAAGAAGATATTGGTGAATGAGGCCCAATGTTCTCTGTGTGGATATTTCAAAAATTCTGGCGGGCTCCTAGGCTAAGCAGGGGTGTCAAACTCCTTTTAGTTCAGGAGCCGCATATGGCCTAATTTGATCTAGGGGGCTTGACCAGTAAAATGATCGCATATTAAACTGTAGGCTAAATAACAAGAACTCCACATTTTTCCCTTTTTTACTTTGTGCAAAGTACATTATTAAGATGTGTACAGTTTACTATCCTTTTTACAAAAAATTATGAACAACCTGAAATTTCTTGACAAAAATATAGCTACATGTAATTTCAACTAGGGCTGTGTAATATGAACCAAAACTAGTGATATTTTTTTAGCTGAATGGCAATATAGGACATATTGTGTTTCCATGATGTAGGCTAATTAAGAGTTTCCACCAATTAGCAGCCAGTAGTGGCTTAATGAAGCTTAGCGAAAGTTCAGACAGGAAGACTATCTCTTTAAGCACGCCTCAAAGCCCTTTCCCTGTTTTCCCGCTATCCTCTCGCTCCACCCTTATTCTCATAATTTCTTTCTTTCTTTCTTTCTTTAACCTTTATTTAGATCTCGAACGCCATTGAGGGTAAACCCTCATTTCCAATGACGTCGAGAGCACATCAAATCAACAGCAATCATATAACAAATACAGTGATCATAAAAATACATCAACAGCAATACGATCAGACATTATCAACAATTTTTTAGGATTTTTTAAAACAATTGCATTCAAAAGTATGCATATTTATGATCATGTTTTTAAACTGGCCTGGGGTAACAAATGAATTCATTTTCAGAGATCGTTGAAGAGAGTTCCAGGTATGAGCAGCAGAAAAACTGAATGCAGTTCTACCAAAAGCTGAATCCGTCCGAGGAACCTGGAGTGTTAGATAATCATTTGAACGAGTTGGATAAATTAAATAGAGAAAGATAAATTACTAAGATATGTTGGTGTGAAGCCAGTTAAAGCTTTATAAATAAAAAGGTAGTAATGTATGTCTCTTCTGATTGATAAATTCAACCAATCACAGTCTGCCATCCTCTTTCTCTTCCACCAATCAGTCATTAGCGTCAAATTTTAAAGTTCTCTCTCTCTCTCCTGTCATCCCACCTCCACCCCTGCACCACCTCCATCAAGATACAGACTGTCTTAATCTGGATCTTCAACCGAGAGGTTCCCTCATCAGGCGACTTCAAGCTTCCCTACCACCACCAGTGTCTAGGCCCGGGGGGATATAACTTCTTCAGATGCAAGCTTCTCATCCCCAGATCAGTTTACTCAGCTGGTCTACACCCGTGGTCTAAGTGCCAAAGTTTATTTTGTTCACAATAAATGTAATTTCATCTTCATCTTGGCTCTTTTGTCGTAAATGGTCTATCCTGATTGAAATATTTTTGTCAGAGGCAAACCCTTAAAAAGGCCGTCAGTTCTAGGTCAAAACCACATGTGGCAAATGACACAGACAATTGTAGGTATTGGGCTGATATTAAAGACCGGGTAAACCAAATTCAGTATTTTTCTTCTTATCATATTAATTAGGCCTTACATGTGTCCCTCAGAACATGTAAAAAGTATTTTTGCCATTCATAATTTCCTTGAGGAGCTAGGCCTCAGAGACTGTTCTGTGTGCAGGTTTAGAATGGGCGGGCTTAAGTCGAGGGCCGCGTTGCGTAAAGCGGCCGTACTTACATAAACCCGCCCCCTGCTCCACTCTACTATAAATACATTCAGCCAACTGACTTCCGAGGTTTTCCGTCCCACTTATTTTTATTTATTTATTTAAAGGTTTATTTGAAATGGGACCTCACATATTCATGAACATACAAGAAAAAACAACATTTAATTGCAGTAAATATGTCGGATTTAGCTGGGAGCTAATTTCCATCCGCAGTCCCATGACACTTAATTAAATAAAATTACAATCAGACATTTAAAAACGATAAACATTTAAGACGATAGACAATAACCTCCGTAGGGTGTTTAGCAGCAGTTACAATTACAGTGTTGCAAATTACTCAGCAGGTGACAATGCTAGGCGACGCATTGCCACCTGCAGAGAGAGAGAGAGGAAAAAAAAAAAAAAGAGGAATAGTAATAAATAAAATAAAATAAAATAAAATAAAAATAGATAGATAATAATGCAGGTGGTAATGCTAGGTGACGCATTGCCACTTGCAGGTAAAAAACAATAAATGAATAAATAATGAACAAGATACAATAATAATAATAATAAAGAAGAAATAAAAAATAAAAATAATAATAATAACAACGGTGCAGGGGACAATGCTAGGCGGCGCATTGCCACCTGCAGAGAAAGAAAAGAAAAACAAAAAAAAATAAAATAAAAAAGAAGAAGAAAAAAAAAAAAATAGTGATAACCACCGTGGTAACAGAGGTAGTGTACAAAGTTAGCAGCCATTATAACAATAAGAAATGAAAGGCCAGATAATGATATCTGCCTAGATTTAAAAGAGGTAGTTACACAATAATTTACAAAAATGGATATGCTATAAGAGGAGATAAGAACTACAGTGGTACTGTATGAAAGTGCTAATTAGTCAGTATTTCAGACGTGGATGCAAGTTTGGTGGGACAGTAGCCATATTTTGAGCTGTTTTTTGAATGCATTAAACGTGGGGCTGTCTCTAATTGGGGTTGGTAGACTATTCCAACAAGTACCACCCTTCACAGTTAAAGAATTTTGGCCTATTTGGCTTCGTCTAAATGGCACCTCGCAGTCCCCTCTGGAGGCAGATCTGGTGCTGAGTGTGTTATCTCTCCGTCTGAAATATTCCCTCAACGGGGGGGGGGGCCAGTCCGTTGAGGGTTTTATAGATGAGGCAGCTATTCTTAAAGCTCCTAAGGTTTTCAAAGCTCAGAAAATTGTGCCTCTCAAAATTGTGCTCTTCAGTCTAGCTGAAACACGTGAAACAGCCAGCTAACTAAACGTAGTTCATGTTCACACACAGGGGAGACCACTACTGTCTTGTTCCTTCATATAAGGAGTTTACAGTGCTAACGTTAACGTATTCACACCATGATAAACAGCCGTCACTGCGGGGAGAGAGGCTGAATCCTCCAGTCACACACCGAGGATCCCTCAGACACACACAGCAGCAGCAGTAGCAGCACCGTCTTTTGACTAGAGTCTCCCTCATTAACACACTGTCCGACCAAACAGCCTCCTCTCATCCACACAACCAGACACACGGCCATAAAATCAAGGACGGAAAACATCGTTAAAAAACAAACAAACAAAAAAACTCACTGGTGTCTAAAACAGTCAGCAGCATCAGCATGTCATCCAGCACCAACAGATAATCCACCGTTATTATTCCTGTTTCGATCGTTACTCGCGGTCTGCCCATTTCAACCATTTGCATTGTGTGAAAGAAAAAAAAAGTTTCTAGCGGCGGCAGCAGCCATAGCCCAGAGCGATAGATATAACAGAGTGGCGACACTCCCATAGGACTCCGTTGTAAAAAATGGCGGGCCGACTTCCGGGTCATGGAGCCCTCAATAGTTCCAAACATTCCTCCCGCGGCGCTGGACCACGTCTGTTTCTATGGCTGCACAGCAAGAAACTACTGAGCTACGTTGACGAAATACCGACCAATTTTAAGTTATAAAGTGGTAATAATCTTTCCCAAGTACAGTAACCATGTTGACTTAACAAAATAAAAATTATTAGACTGATTGGTTCATTGAAAAACATTTATTTATTTACGTAACTGTGGTGATTTCAGTCCGTAGCCCAGAAGCAGCCCTGCTCACTTTTCATTCAAACAAACTAATGCCACTGCCACAGTTGTTAAATTTCATCAATGAGACCAACATTAATCTCTTCAAAATAATTTAACAAGCCAGCGGTAAACCTCTAAAAGCATGCGGATACGTTACTTGGCTCGTTTTCTCCGACGGGAGGACGGACGGTCGGCCCGCCGGCAGATCAGCTCAGTAGAGCGGCTGCTGCTGCTGTGACAGCCGCTGCCCTGGTCCCCGGTCGGGGCTCACACAGACTCTGCACTTCTCCCAAAACAGACATCGGTGCAAGTTCCTAACAAACGTTATGAACTGACCACAGACTCTGGATTAAACGGTGACTTTCTTGCATGAACAAAATATTAAAACTGTGACGTGTTGACAGCGCTAAAGCCAGGTTTTGGCAGCTTTACTGCTGTGGCTCGGTTGCCGCAAAATGGCGATATCGATGCTAATTTCTGTTAGCCCGTCTATGAGGTTTTGCATTATACGTTAGCATTAAGCTAGCGGGCTTTATATTTAGTTGTGATACTGGCTGTGTGTGTTTTGAACGTTGTTTCAAACTGTGTAGGTTTGATTGAACATCTTTTATGCTTAAATATATATATTCCCGCTTAATATATTGCTTTACTCCTCTTCTTATGCCATTTTTACTGTAGGGCAGGCTAATCTTCACTTTAGAGTGACAAATAAAACCTTTAAGCAAGAAGATTTTGCCTTTTGTTTGAAAACTGACATTGATGTACGTAATTCAGTAACAGTTGTAAATATACCTTTGTACGGTTTATTTTTTAATATTTACCGTCCAAAAGCAAGCTCAGTGCTGTCTGTCCCATAGCAGAACATGACAGCGGCAGCCTCGTTTGGAACTATTGGGAGCTACATGAACCACGTGACCGCGCTGGCGGCGACATCAAAGGCTGTCGCCACTCTGTTATATCTATCGCTCTGCCATAGCCTATATACTCCTGGCTCCACCGTGTTGTTTCCCCCGGTCTGTTTCTGATCCCGGCTCCACCGTGTTGTTTCCCCCGGTCTGTTTCTGATCCCGGCTCCACCGTGTTGTTTCCCCCGGTCTCCTCCCACCGGGACACGGCTGCTGCTCAGCTCGGACGCGGTGTCACGGCGCCGGGCGGTCTGGACCGGGTCTGGACTCGGTACCAGGTCCAGAGATAATTCACTGTCTCCTAGTGTCTGCTTCTCCTGTCACGACACTTGAAGCTAAAGCTAAGCTAACGTTAGCTAAAAACTTTATTTATTTTTTTCACACAATGCAAATGGATGCAACACGCTGACCGGTAACGAGACAAAACAGGATTAGCATGGTGGATTATTTACCTGTTGCAGCTGGATGACTGCTGCTGCTGACTGTTTCAGACACTAACAGTGAAGGTAGGGCTGCACATTTAATCGAATTTTAATCAAGATCACGATTTTGGCTGCCACGATTAAATTAAGATGATCGTCACGATTATTAACATGTAAAAAAACGGGCTGTGCTGCATATCAAATCAAGCGCTTTCTCAACCAATAGTCCGCCAACCACCAGGGGGCGAACGAGAGGTTAGGGCTTCATGAAGCTGCCTAACTAACAAGTGAGCGCATCCTCCCTTTACCTGTTGTTTACAATCCGGAGTGTGTGTCCCAGCTGGTCAGTCGGCACCTTCAAATGCTGCTGTACTATGTCACCTTCTGCACCCGATGTTACGTCTCATAGACTGTATGGATCTCACTCTGCAGTGAGAGTGAGACGATGTCGGCAGCAGACGGCGACAGTAGACATGACGTGTGTCTGTGTCTGGTCAGTCAGCACCTCAGGCTGTCTACTGTCGCCGTCTCGCTCTGGATCGGATCGAGGTCGGGCTGCGGGGTGGTCTCAAAGCTGGACCGAGACCCCGTCACCCCACGCGGCCGTTTTGGTGTTAATTACATATTACGTCTTATAATTAAAACGTTCCGACCGTGATCATAACGGCCGGTAACGGCGATCTATGGCCGTTTTGGTGTCACCACAGTTGAGCTAGGCCGACCTGCCGGACGCTGCCTGTGTGAAAACACTTGGTCTGTTCATTAAATGTTTTTAATTCGTTCCAAATTGCTGCTGAACCGTCCGTGCTGTGCTTTGGTCCATGCTGGACAGACTCTTGCCCACACATCTCTGTGTATCATTGATGGCAAAAATTAATTTGTACCTATAGGCTTTGAAATTACATTTCAGAGCCTGTACTTTCTTACTTTTATTTGAGTAGCCTAAAGGAGTTGAATCAGCAGAGCTTCTACCAGATTAATTTTTTTGTTTTTTACACAAGTATCTGTACGCTACTGTAAAGAATGACACCTCTGCACTCTGCAATGGCATTTATTTTTCGCTAGCCCTTTGTCTTGGGTAAATTTTATTTTAGGCTATTATTTATTTTTATTTTACGTTTTATTTTGAACTGAAAGCCTTGTTCACATAGCCTATTGTTTGTTTCAAATAGAAAGTGCAATAAAAATGTTTTATCTAACATAATGTATAATCGTGATTTCAATATCGACAAAAATAATCGTGATTATCATTTTGGCCATAATCGTGCAGCCCTAAGTGAAGGTAAGAAATATTTCCTGAAGGTTTATCAGCTGTGTCAGTGCTGACTAGCCAGACTACCGTATATCATTAACATGTAGCTATAGTCTGGAAACGACCGGTAGACCTCGGCTCAATCCAGGGGGTGGGATGAAGGCTTTCAAACTGCCTCTGCACACAATATAGCGCTACGATTAATCAGAGCAAAGAGCAGGATGACGTTAGCCTGGCAAGCCAATTAAAATGTATGTCGTCATCGCATTAAGCCCGCCCAACGACTCTCTAAACAGATAGAGCGCTGTGATTGGTGAACACAATCGGTGTTCGAGACTCAAAAAGTTCCTATGGCTCGTTTCTAGACCTATACTACGGAGCAAATATTTTTGCTGCCGCTGTGTCTAGATTTCTAGAGACGTTCAGTGAAGTCTAGCTCTCCTGCCATGGGGTGTGGTTTCTTTGCCTGCAGCAGACACATCACCGTCCGGAAGCAGAGAAAACTACTCATTTATTGACAACTTTGATGCAGAATTTTCTTAACGACTTTTTTAGTCCTCCAAATTTGACAGAGTGGTTAATATGTTTTCCTGTTAGAAAACTTAAAACACATATTTATTCTTGGTTTACCCGGTCTTTAAATTGTATAGGAAAAATGTATCTCCCTCTCTCACAGCCTACACAAACACACAAACTTGTAGCTGCGCTGTCCCTCTCCTCTCTCTCTCTCTCTCTCTCTCTCTCTCTCTCTCTCTCTCTCTCTCTCTCTCTCTCTCTCTCTCCCCTCCTCTGTTGCTTTGAGCTCCCAGCTGTGCATGGATAACTACGGGTTATATTTGGCTTGTCACCGGGCCGGTTCGGCCCCACCAACCCGACCGGACACGGGGGTTCAAATCGAAAATTTACGCTGAGTCCGGCCACGTCGCGTCGGGGCTTCATCATCCGCAGGTCGGACTGTGTTGGTTGGGATTTAATTTTCGGGCCCAGTGAGAACTCGAGCCGAGCTGGGCCAAGAGCAGTAGCTACTTTAGCGGTGAATGTCGGTGCTGTCCTTACTGTGCGTTCACACCAAAAGCTTCCAAAGCGTCAAAAACGCTCGAGGGTGGGCGTCAGACAAGACAGCTCCCAAAACGGCAAATATTTCCAGCCGCTTTGTCCGCTCGTCACGTGACTGACGTCAAAGTTCGATCGCGCTGGTCATTGGGGAGCCGAAATACAAAAAAAAGGAAAAAAAAAAGGCAGCCGACGGACATCTCTATTCTGACAGGCTGCCGCCGGTTGCCGCTTAACCGCGTCATAGCTCATTACCCTAAAGTTAACCACGGCTCAACTTCTCATCTGGTGACGCTTTGGACGCTTTGGAAGCGCGGCGACGCCTGTTGACGCTTTGGACGCTCAGTGTCGCCGGGCTCTCATTGAAAATTGAAAATCACTTCCTGCTTTGCTTGAGTGCAGACGCTTCACTCCTTTGCTCTCCGCTTCACTCTCTCTTTTTTTTCCCATTGCAATCTTTTCCTTTTGAAATTTATTTGTATTTTTTCCTGGATACCTACATATCACTGGAAGCCTAATTTATGATAGTTACTGGAGGCTACGACTGTTTTTTAAACTGTTTTACCCTGAGAGTGTGGCTTATCAGCAGCACAACCCGGCACTGTCGTGACCGGGATTGAGGAGCTCAGCTAACAGAAGCTAATTAGCAGCAAGATGCCTCCTTTTTCCACGGAGGACTACCACAAACTGCTCCAGAAGATAGCAGTACTGGAAACAAAAATGCATCGGCTCGAAGTGAACGTGGAGGTAAATGGACAATATGGAAATGATACTACTCTGCCGATATTCCAAAACAGTGAAAGGGAGCAGGCTAACACAAGGCTAACGGGCACAACCAAGGCACGGCCGGAGCCAGGTGTAAATGGGAGTAAATCAAACAGTCCTCCCTGGAACTCTCTTGGTGCTAAGCCAAAGCACCACAAAATACCTCCCTCAAACATGGGAAGACGATTATCAGGCAGAACCCAGCACTCGGAGATGGATTACGACACCGAGTGGCCTGCACTGCCATCACACAGGACTGTCTCCTCAACCCCAAAACCACGGAGAAAACAACCACGGACCAAGGCTATGAGCAAACTGCCCCAAGACACAGGGATTCTACTTGAGAACAGATATGCTCCACTTTCACAGGACCCAGACTCCCCAAAAGAAGGCTCATCTCCCAGGACCAGAGAAAGGTATGAGGCTAAATCTGATGCTAAAGGGCTACAGAGAGAGCTAACCACTGGGCCTCAAACTCTGATAGTGGGTGACGGAGCTGTGTATGACATAAAACGCTTTTGCAGCAAGAACAACACCAAGGTACTGTGTTTTCCCAATGTGTCTGATGTTTCAAAAAAGATCTTGAAGATTGTTGCTGAGCATCCAACATTGAAATCGCTCATCATACACACAGGAGCCCTTGATGTTGTGAAGCAACAATCAGAGCTATTAAAACGAGACTTCATGGAACTGATAAACAAAGTTCAGTGTTTGAATACTGAGGTGTTTTTCAGTGGACCTCTGCCAACAGTTCGGCGAGGAGATGAGAGATTCAGCAGGCTGATGATGCTGAACAGATGGCTTAAAGATACATGTACTGCTCAATCACTGAACTTTATTGACAATTTCAACATCTTTTGGGAACGCAGGCACCTCTTTAAGGCAGATGGATTTAGCCTTAACAAGTCAGGAGTACAGCTGCTAAGTGCCAACATCTTTTACTTTTTGCGTCAGGCACCAGCAGTCCCTGTCAAGGACAAGAGACAAAACAATCCAAAACAGCAGATAAGACGGCACTCTGGTGAGGGCGCCGAGATAAGGATTGACAACAGAGGACAGCAGACTCAGAAAGAACCTGCAACGTCATCATCTGCACCCCAGCAACTGGATTATCCACCAGCCCCAACAACGTCATCACCTGCACCCCAACAAGTGGATCATCCACCAGCCCCAACAACGTCATCATCTTCACCCCAACAAGTGGATCATCCACCAGCCCCAACAACGTCATCACCTGCACCCCAACAAGTGGATCATCCACCAGCCCCAACAACGTCATCATCTGCACCCCAACAAGTGGATCATCCACCAGCCCCATCAACACAACACAAGGAGTCTCCCTTAGCCCCAAAAGCCCCAAAGGGGGAGTCTCCCCCGGCCCCAACAGGAGACTCCCAACATTCAACCCCCCGAACCCCATCCAGCCCCCAACTCTCTTCATCTAGTCCTGACTCCCCATTTCTGGATTTCCCTGACAGGATGAAGAGCTTTCTCACTAGTGGAATCCAACTAACACCACGCCAGGGTCTCATATTTTCCCCAATTAACCCCCCACATCGTCCACCCCCTCGCATTCCACCACGTCAGAAACAACCCTCGACCAAAAGTCACTGAGCCCCCCCACTTCCTCTGAATCATCATATCATTGAATCTGAATGATATGTGCCGGGTCCAGGCTGCAATACTGATATCAAGAATGTTCTTTCCCAGGAAAAGTCAGGGCCCTATGGAGTTCAGGCAGCTTTCTCAATCCCTGTGGTGACGGGTAACAGAAAAGTGATCAAACTGGTGAGAAATAAAAAGGGTTCAATTAAATCTACCAATCTAGTGAGTATAGCTTGTCAACCTCGAAACTCACCAGTGTCTCCTGTTATCTCCACAAGGTTAGCTCTACTTAATATCAGATCACTAGCCAACAAATCCTTGTTAGTAAATGACATCATTATGACCTATAATCTAGACTTCTTACTTCTTAGTGAAACATGGCTGACTGAATGTAGCTGTGCTACCATTCTCAATGAGGCTGCACCAACAAATTTCAGTTTTATGAATAAGTGTCGAAGTGGTAAGAAAGGCGGGGGAGTTGCTGCCATTTTTAAATCTGTATTTCAGTGCAAGGAAACTATATTTGGTGATTTTAGCTCTTTTGAATATCTATGTTTTTTAGTAAAGGGTGATCCAAAAGTTCTCTTCCTAATTATTTACAGACCACCAAGATACCCAGGAAAATTCTTTGATGAGTTTGCCGAACTGCTGTCAGTTATCTGCACTGACTACAACTTTTTTATCATAACAGGGGATTTTAA
Organism: Trachurus japonicus; assembly: GCF_045865225.1. Lineage (NCBI taxonomy): Eukaryota > Metazoa > Chordata > Actinopteri > Carangiformes > Carangidae > Trachurus > Trachurus japonicus. Next base: position 16,435,076 of record NC_140924.1, read on the forward strand.
CATTCACATAGACAATAACATGGACACAAATGCCAAAGAACTATGCTCTCTTCTTGACACTTTTGGCCTCTCCCAACATGTGAAAGGGCCCACACACACCCGAGGCCACACTCTGGATCTGGTTATCTGTAGAGGTGTTGACATTACATCTGTTGATATCAAGGACTTGGCTCTTTCTGATCATTTCTGTGTGTTCTTTGACTTACAGATAACTCCGGACATGCAGTTACCCTCTGTATCTGTTAGGAAAAGGTTCATAAATGAGAATACCAGTGTTAAGTTTATGGAGGCTATAGTCATGTCACCAACTGTGAGTGCAGAGACAGTTGATGAACTCCTGGATAATTTCAACTGCAAAATCTCAAATGTCATTGATACCATTGCACCTATTAAAACTAAGATGACCTTGGCCAGACAGAGAACACCATGGAGGAACACTTTGATGGTAAAGGCTCTGAAAACAGAATGCAGGAAAGCTGAGCGTAAATGGAGAAAAACTAAACTTCAAATCCACCATGACCTCTACAAACAAAGTCTTTGTAATTTTAACCATGGGCTATTCAAGGCTAGACAGCAACACTTTACTGAAATGATTAATAAGAATATCAACAACACTCGTGCTCTGTTTGCTATGGTTAATAAGCTTACAACCCCCCCAAAAGAGATAGTTTCAGAACTCTTTTCCACAGAAAAATGCAATGAATTTGCTTACTTCTTCAATGAAAAAATCAAATCCATAAGGCTAAATATCAACACAAATCAGCAAAATAATACAATGATGCAATCCCTAAAATCACCTAGGAATAAATCAACTGTAATGTCAGAGTTTAATACAGTTGACCAAAAAACCTTAGAAGAAACAGTTCAGCATCTTAAAACATCGACATGTTGTCTTGACACAATACCATCTGACTTTTTTAAAACTATTATAAGCTCTGTCCAAACAGATCTGCAGCAAATAATAAATTGCTCACTTCAATCAGGCACGTTTCCTAAACCCCTGAAAGTAGCTGCCATCAAGCCGCTCTTAAAAAAGAGAACATTGGATACTACCATTTTAACCAATTACAGACCCATCTCAAATCTTCCCTTTATAGCCAAGATCGTTGAGAAAGTGGTTTTTAATCAACTCAGCAACTTCGTAAACTCCAGTGGACTCTTTGACAAATTTCAATCAGGCTTCCGACCTCACCACAGTACAGAAACAGCTCTTATTAGAGTGTTAAATGACATAAGGTTGAACACTGACTCAGGCAAGGTGTCAGTTCTGGTCATGTTGGATCTCAGTGCTGCGTTTGACACTGTGGATCACAGTATACTGCTGGACAGGTTGGAAACCTGGGCAGGACTCAGCGGGACAGTCCTAAAATGGTTCAGGTCCTACTTAGAGGAACGGAGTTATTTTGTGACCATTGGTAGTTATCAATCCGATCGAGTGGCTATGACGTGTGGAGTTCCTCAGGGGTCAGTCCTTGGACCCTTCTGTTTAACATGTATATGCTGCCTTTGGGTCAAATTCTACAGAACTCTAATGTCAACTATCATAGTTATGCAGATGACACACAGATATATCTTGCACTGTCTCCAGATGACTGCAGTCCAATAGAGTCACTATGTCACTGTTTAGAGCAAGTCAAAAATTGGATGAGCCAAAATTTCCTTCAGTTAAATCAAGAAAAAACTGAGGTCATTGTTTTTGGAAATAAAGAGAAGAGGGTTGCTGTCAGTAAACACCTTGAGTCACTGTCTTTAGAAACTAAAGACCAAGTCCGAAACCTTGGCGTGCTGATAGACTCAGATCTGACCTTCAACAGCCATATCAAATCAGTTACCAAATCAGCCTTTTATCAACTGAAGAACATATCCAGAATTAAGGGTTTTATGTCCCAAACTGATCAGGAGAAGCTGATTCATGCTTTTATCTCCAGTAGACTTGACTACTGTAACGGTCTTCTGACTGGTCTCCCCCAAAAAAGTATCAAACAGCTGCAGCTCATTCAGAACGCTGCAGCTCGAGTTTTAACCAGAACAAAGAGATCAGATCACATCACCCCGGTTCTTAAGACCTTACACTGGCTCCCAGTCAGCTACAGAATAGATTTCAAAGTTCTGCTACTGGTTTACAAATCACTGAATGGTTTAGGTCCAGAATACATGAAAGACATGTTAGTAGAGTATAAACCCAGTAGAGCTCTGAGATCTACTGACTCAGGTCAGATAGTGGAGCTCAGAGTTCAGACCAGACATGGTGAAGCAGCATTTAGCTGTTATGCTGCTCACAAGTGGAACAAACTACCAGCAGAACTGAGATCAGCCCCAACTGTGAGCACTTTTAAATCCAGGTTAAAAACATTTCTCTTTTCATGTGCTTATAGCTGAGAACTTTAAACTTATCTATTTTTTTTTCTTTTACTTTTATTTGCTCTTGCTTTTAACTCTGTTTTTAGTGTTTTGTTTGTTCTGAGAACTTTAAACTTATCTATTTTTTTTTCTTTTACTTTTATTTGCTCTTGCTTTTAACTCTGTTTTTAGTGTTTTGTTTGTTTTTATTAATGTTTTGTCTTTATGTAAAGCACATTGAGTTGCCTTGGTATGAAATGCGCTATATAAATAAAGATGCCTGCCTGCCTGCCTGCCTGACTTCCGGCGTTTTTGACGCTTTGGAAGCTTTTGGTGTGAACGCACAGTTACACTACGCAACGAGCCGCTGTTGTTACACTCTGTGTTAGTGTTGTGTAGTTCGCGAGTGATTCGTTCGAAGGAACGAATTATTTAAGTGAACGTACTGACTAGAATCACTTCCTGACCTGATTCGTTCCTTTCTCAGTTCAGTAGTTGAGCTCAGTAGCGAGCGTGCAGGCCGACAGTGGAACTGCTGTGTGGTCTGTGAATCACTGACTGCGTTTACATGCACTTCAGTACCCCGATTTCAATCGTGTTTTTTAAGTACCCCGATTATTGATCAAATTCGGGGTATGGTGTTTACATGAAGTTAGAGAACCCCGGTTATTCAGTATACCTGTATACATGATAAATACAGTATCCCGGTTTCTGATTACTGCGTCTTACGTGCGTATGCGTGTTTCATTCATGTTTATTATTTACAACAGGAAGCGCAAAGGAAATATGTAGGTCCGAAAATTTACAAATTAAAAATGCTGCCATGTTATATAACTTAATAAAAGAAAGGTAAATTCAATGCAAACTGATCGGTTCATTGTAAAACATGCTTTTATTGATGTAAAAGTGGTGATTTCTGTACACACGTTAGGCGACAGAGCCTCCATGCAGGCAGCACTGCTCCTCCAATACACACATGAAGCTTCACTTTTCATTCAAACAAACTAAGGCAACTGCCACAATTATTAGATTTCATCAATGAAACCAGCATTTATCTCCTAAAAAGAATATAACCAGCCGGCAGTAAACATCTAAAAACCTACGGGTAAGTTAATCAGTGATCGTTTTCTCCACCGAGGTGAGGGAGTAGTCTGGCCGGCGAGCACGTCAGGAGACGGGGTTGCTGCCTCTGTGATGTCCCGGTCACAGCTCACACACGGGGAGCTTCACTCCTCCGAAAAACGTTGTAGCAAGCTTGTAAACAGCCGTCGTTTGGATAAACCGGCCGCACATTGGGGATCTAAACAGTTACTTTCTCGCATGAAAAAAACAGACAAAAAAAACTTAATAGTCTCCTCGTCGCTCCAGAATGCGCTCTTGTTGTCGCCGCCATTTTGTACGTAACGTATCTATGGTAACGGTTACGTCAGCTGGCTGAGCAGCTTTCAGATATCGGGGTACTGTGTTTACATGCTCCAGTATCCTGATTTCTTTCGGAGTTCTCCGGGCAGCAAAATCGGGTTTCTCAAAATCGGGATATGAGCTTATCCCGATTTCTGGAATCGGGAAATGGTGTTTACATGCGCAAACACAAATTCGGGGTACTTAAAAAACCCGATTGAAATCGGGGTACTGAAGTGCATGTAAACGCAGTCACTGAATCACCTGCGAATCTGGTGGCGGAGACTCTCGTTGCGAGGGAACGGTGCATGTTCAGTGATGCGTTCACTGACAGTCGGTGCTGAGGGCTCCAGTTCACTCTCTGTGCGCGTCGTTCACTGACAGTCGGGGCTGATCCAGTTCACTCCCTGTACGCATCGTTCAGTGCATGTACTGGGGGCTGAGGCCGCCCATTCACTCCGTGTCGTTCGCGAACGTACTGACACGGTGATTCACATTCGCGCTGCCACTCACTCACGAACCTACTGCACACACAGAGAACTGCCCCTGGGGAAGCTGTTACAGTACTCAGTCACTCACTGGTGATTCGCGAACCTGCACCAGAGAACTGCTGCTGCAGACGTGATTCAGGTTCACGTACTGTGCTGAATGTGGCGCTGTGTCACTCACTGCCTGGTGTACTGCATGCACAGAGCTGTGTAGCGTCTGTGCACAGAGGACTCGCGTTCACTGTGTAGTAATATAAAAATTAAAAAAAATAAAATATAAAAAAATAAAATATTTTTTTAAAAAAAAGGAAAGGGGACGTAGAGTGTACAGTAGCCTACAGATATTCGCGGGAGATTTTTTTTTTTTTTCCACCGTCCCTTACGGGGGGGGCGACGACTGTAACGTACGGGGGGGGGGGCGTCAGACGTCAGACTCATTTTTAAGGAACTGATTCTAGTGATTCAGTACAGTCAAGAACTGCCGATCCCATCACTACTCTGTGTCTCTGTTGTCCGCTGCAACTTTGTGAGGGAGGGAGGGGCGGGGGGGAGAGGAGAAGTGGCGCTTACTCATCTGTGAGGGCAGGGCGGGGGAGTCAGCAGCAGACTGCCGAGAGAGTGGAGAGAAACGAAACTCCAAAGCTAAATCTATATTGACGCGGCTTAACATTTGATGAACATTTGCTCTGCGGGCCGGATTGGACCGTATAGGCTACATTTGACACCCCTTGGCTACTGACGAAGCCTCATGCCAAATATGCTTTCATTCGCCCGCCCGGTAACGGTTAGTCCAAATCAGAGCGCCAGAGGCGTCGTTTAGTGATGGGCTATTAACCCTTATGGTGATTGAACCGGACCGCAAAATACTGTATATTATCCTAAATTTGACTCGTGTCTTGGTCTACACCTAATAGACAAAATAGAACTAGACTATGTAGTGTCCTGTTAGTAAACCGAGCAAACCCTAGAAGTGATAGGCTGTAGCCTAGGGCAGAGGTGTAATTTCCATTTGCAGGAAATAAACCACCTCGGATGGCACACTCCACGACTAACGTTAGTTTCTCACACGCCTAGGTGAGTCGCTCCGAAACGAGAGGTTTTCTAGAGCAACAACAAGAAGACTGACCAACCACAGCAGCACTCCAAAGTTATGCCACGCACACGTAAATTAACAGTAAAGTAGTGAAAATCTAAACCGACCTTAGCGTTATCTTCACCGGCCACTCTCTTCTTCAGCTGAGTGGTGTGACTTCCTCAAACTGCAAACTCTTCTATTAATCTTTAGTCAAGAGGGGGTTGGGCAAATCAAAGCGCTGCTTTAATTCCGTCCCACAATATATTTTTTCTCCATTGCTTTCGAGCTGATATAGGCTACTGACGGGACATTTGCAACTCTCCTCCACTCCTCTGTGAATGATCCCAAAACTGTCCCAAGTGAGTGAAAAAGAGTTATTGGCTCTATGAAATGATCAAATAAAAATGCCCCTGGCTGCATTGACTAACCTAGCCTAATGTAAGATGTGATTAGATAAAATACAATAAAATAAGGCATGATTAATCTTATCAGTGGTAAAATTTACAGGCCAAAATATATGAGTTGGCAAGCTTTAGCAGTTTGAATTCGTAGAGGGATTACAAATAATAAACCCTGTATTGATTAGATGTTATTTTCTGATTCCAAGGGCAATGGCATTAGCTATAATAACTGCATTAAAGTTGTGCACCTTCCTACATTTTTTTTTCTTTTTTTACAAAAACACATTGAGGAAAAACTTGTTTAACAGCATTTTCACAATTTATTCGGCTTTTGTGATAAACATTTACTAAACAGCTTTAGCACATGTTTTTCCTTCTTTTCTTCCTAATTATTCCACTTTTCCCTCTGTACATTTCTGACTCACCAACTTTGCCACAGAGATAGACTGATCTGAATTCACTAATTTAATATTAAAACTTATGATTTCTTTGAATCATTTACCCTTTAATCAGACCAGGTATGAAGAATTTGTGATTTGTGCACAGATATAATCAAACAAACAATATATTTTTAATTAGCATCACCAAATACAACAAATCCATAGATCCATAGATATTTCTTCAGTCAGTTCTTAGTCAAGTACATACCAGAGAGAACAGAACATTTTAACAATATTCATTTGTTGACCCATCTTAGCTTAGTAAAGAAACAAAAAAATACAGGAACCAAAAATCTAAAAATAGTTCAGGCCTAGCTGATCATATTGTTGCCCTTCTTAGTCACAAATAATAAAATCATGGACAGAGGAAACATAAAAATAGTGACAAAATTAAAATAATGCGATTTTCAACTTGTCACATTATTCTGTTCTATTTCTATTGCTCCTATTTCAGCTCAGGAGCACCGTAATGGACCTAATTGATTGTGAAATATCACAAAAAAATAACAGAAAAACCTTTTTAATCTATTCAATAATCACACAATCCTGTATCACAATTTTCTTAATTTTAGTCAAGTGAATCACAACAAAACATCAAGAGTCGCTTCTTACTGACATAGAAGATAAATCTAAATAAAAAGAGCCAAGTCTTTAAAAATGTACCAAAACACATTGCACATTGCACTGGGTTTGCTTGGGCCATCTTGCTCATTGTATAAAACAGAATTATCATCAAAAGAATGGTAGTATTAGCGTAATATAGGAAACAGGCAATTATTTGAGAATACATTTTTCATTTGTGTATATGTTGCTTATGCTTTCATAGAAGTCCCATTAGTTCAGGAAAGAAAACAACAACAATCTGGTAAACTGGATATAAAATATATCATTTCATATATACCATGCAGATTTTCAGATGATGATGATGTTGTACGGAATATTCCTCCCATCTTGTGTTACCACAGTAGTCTGCACATCTCCGTTGTCTTACAGTTGATATTCATCTGAAACAAGTTGCAGTATCAAATGGTTGCTGATTTTAAATGCACATAAAGCACATAACAACAAGAAAATCCATTTCAATAAATACATAGATTGTAAATTGAACTGTTGGTAGTTGTGGAGAACTTACCAAGCAAATCAATAACCACTAACGTCTTGAAACTGTACACTCCCATATGTCCACCAGTGCATCTCTCAGTGTGAGCTGGAAGTCAAGGTCTGCGTCACGAATGTAGACTGTGAAGCAACCTGGTATTCTGCAATCCTGCATCACGCATGAACATACACACAATAAAGAGTTAAGATACAAGTTGTTACCGATATGATCTAGCCATGGTAAATGATAAACTCAGGTTTGGATAATTAATTTAAACTGAATTTAACACAGCCTGTCTGTCAGCTTAAAAATGTGTCAAAACGTACAGCAGGGGACACTGTTGCAGTTGTTGCATCAGTTGTGAGGATGAAAGAATCCTGAACTTGCAAGGGCTTCTCTGGGTTTGGCTTTTGGATAAGCTTGCTGGTCCTTTCCATTTGCTGCACTTCCTGTGGAAGAAATATTCAATAATATGTTTCAGAGTTAGTAAAGAATATGTTTTCACGTATCTTGATGCATTGCAGCTTCACAACCATATTTAATTGTTCTTTGCAGATAAATGATAAATGAATGAATAAAAATGAATGATCACGAGGTATCAGATGAACACGTAATGTGAGAGGCCTCTCTCTGGTCTGATAAATCAACACGTTGCAGTGCACTTTCAGTGGAAAGCCAGCTCTTGTGAGAACGCCGTGTGTTGAGAAGTTGGGGTGGTGTATCTTGACATGTGCGGCTGTGACATCAGACACTTGTTCTAGAAAGTTTCCAAGCTCTCCTTCATGAAGAACTGCAAACTTGTCAGAAACGGTGGAGAGGCCATCTGAACAGGATGACAGAGGAATTACAGAGAGGTCTCATTGCAACCAAACATGCTGAACAACTGGAGTTCAATTCTACAGTTCTTCTCATCCTATTCACTCACCGGTACATGTCCAGTGTGGGACATACATTTCATCAATCTTTCCATGAATGTTTTTGATGTCCAGTAGAGGACCTCCTGGTTTGCAACTCATGTTGTCCAACATCTGCTTGCGTGTCTCCCAAGAGCTAAACTGGTATTTGAAGCTGACCTTTCCCTTACAAACCCAGCGTAGGGCAGACACATTGCATTGGAAACGTCCTGCTTCAGACTGCAACCTGCGGGAGGTGAAACAGGGGTTGTTTTTTTTAACTGTTAAATGCAAAACTTTAAAATAATGGAAACGTGCCCATTTGGATCCAGTTTTACTTATGTGATTAAAAGGAGTATTGGTTTATTTCATGGTTTCAAGGTACATTTTAATGATAATGTTATTCTTACTGATAGATATTGGCATCACATGTTGGCGTGACTGCAGTCCATCCACCAGATTCCTGTTTTAGAGGACAAGTCTTTGTGTTGCTGTTTCTGGATCAACCATTTTGTATAAAAACAACAACATTGTCTTCACTAACAAAACAAAAAGTAATTGAAAGAATCGAGATTTTTATCGTGCCACTGCAGCAAGATCCAGAGTCTCTTGCAGCCTCTTATTAAGACACAGTGGGAAATACAAGCACATTATGAAATTTTTTTAAAATATAAAACATTATATGTTTTGATTTTTTTATGGCATTAAAGGGATAGTTCACCCTAGAATGATATTTCGCTCATTATCTACTCACCCTCATGTGGACTAAGGGCTGGAAGAAGTTTGAGAGTCCTCCGTCCCTTCTCTGAGTTACAGGGGGTCTCAGCGTAGCAGTGCATGTCCATATAACGGTTGTAAAGGGACACCAGAGCTCTTCGTAAAAAAAAACACACAAAAAAACATCCAAATACCTCCATGCTGCTCGTATGTAATGTCCGTCTTGTGCTGAAGCCCCAAATTGCGTAATTGTCCCGAAAAAAATTAAATAAGTCTATATTTTAAGCTTGTTTGTAGCGGAAGCTTCTCAAAGCTCCTCTTCCTGGTCCGTCCAAATCTCGCGTGATTCGCAGTAACCGCACTGACGCCGGCGCAAATCACGCGAGATTTGGACGGACCAGGAAGAGGAGCTTCGAGAAGCTTCCGCTACAAACAAGCTTAAAATATAGACTTATTTAATTTTTTTCGGGACAATTACGCAATTTGGGGCTTCAGCACAAGACGGACATTACATACGAGCAGCATGGAGGTATTTGGATGTTTTTTTGTGTGTGTTTTTTTACGAAGAGCTCTGGTGTCCCTTTGCAACCGTTATATGGACATGCACTGCTACACCAAGACCCCCTGTAACTCAGAGAAGGGACGGAGGACTCTGAAACTTCTTCCAGCCCTTAGTCAACATGAGGGTGAGTAGATAATGAGCGAAATATCATTCTAGGGTGAACTATCCCTTTAACTAAAATGATTGCTGTAAATGATTATTTGTGGGAACTGCCTAAATTGAGGCAGCATGAAAGAAGTGTTGTAGTTCATAAATGTCCAATGTGTAGTAAATCACTTAATGAAACCATTAAACTTGGCTCTATTTAATTTCACAGCTAGATTGTTTTATTCATTGCCTTGTTTATACAGTAATTCAAAGGACCACTATTCTTACCATTTGTCTGGATGCCAAAGGCTACCAGACCTCCGATGGTGAATCCGAGGTAGAAGGAAACATCACGTGGAATCCAAAGTCTATCTCGTATGTTGGCTTTCACATTAATTTCCCTATCTCCTGCTCTTATAACAATGCTGTAGTTTTGGACTTTTCCGTGGTATTTGATGAGGTTTTTTTGGACCCTCAGATCTCTGAAAATGTGATCCTTGCTCATCATGTAATTGATGAAGTCTGTAGTTGTGTTCTGCAAAATGTGCTCTATGCATCTAGGAACAATCCTTCCTGCCTCATCTGCACCAAGGTAAAACAGGGGACAGAGGTACCTTGATCGGTAGTAATCTGTACATGCGCACTCACAATAGTTCATTATTTCCACCAGCTCGGGGAGGGTGGCCTCAGGGGTGTCCACATCTCTTAAAAAACCTTCGACTTCCACACCATCTTGAAATTTGCTCCTGACTTCCTGTAGAAGGTCAGGTAGTTGATGGCCAGTGTAATTGGAGTGGCATAATAAGACACCTCTCTTAATGTATGGGTTATCCTCTTTTTGCACGTCAGGCTTTGAGTAAGTAAAAAACTCATGTAAAAAATCACACCTCTTCTTCACGTTGTCTCTGAGGCTTTTTATTAGATCATAATATCTGAAGAGTTTGTTGTCTCCAAGTGATTCTAGGACAGAGCCCAAAGAGACATTCTTCGTGAGAACTCTTCTCCAGGTTGTGTTCTGATTGACAAGAAGGTCATACAGAAGGTTGCAAACTTGCAGGTAACCAAGCTGTCCTCTGATATTAAAATCATGTGAGACTTTGGTCATGCCCTCACCCCCAATCTCTGGCCCAAGTTCATTTTCAGCAACTTCTTCTTCATCTTTGAATGCTTTAATGGCCCTTGACGCCAGTTGCAAAACTTCTCTTGGTTGTGCTGGTAAGTATCTGCTTTTTACATTTTCTAACTTGGGACCTTTTGCCTTCAGATGGTTCTTATAGACTTGGCCAAGTGTATCAGCAATAAAATAATTTTTGGGTTCTCTTTTTATTGCCTTTCTTGCCCACTTTTCTGCCTGGTTGTAATTTTGTATTTTTATGTAATAAACTCGAGCAAGTGCTTGTGGAAAAAATGGATCTTGACGAAATTTGTTTGACGCCACCTTTAAAACTGATGCACTCTGGACATCGGGCTCCTCCTCCTGAATTTTTAAAATCAGTCTAGAAAATCTTTCTTTTTTCTCGCTAAAGTCTGTGCTATTGTTTGTTCTCACTTTTCTGGTTTCTCGTTTGGTCAACATGTCTTTGACAAAGCCAAGTAGACATTGAGGAACCTTGCCACTGCAAAAGCGGGTCAAGAAGTTTCTTGCTGTGTCACTTCTGGTTTTATGTGCCATCAGTTCAATACATTCATGTGCTATCATGTGGTGAGCCATGCGCACTCTTCTTTCAGATGTTTCATCTGTTTGGAAAGTGACAATGAGATGACTGTAGGGCTGCATTCTGTCCTCCAGTGAAAAGTTTCCATGGATGGAGCTGTCATATTTGAGGAAGTCAAGGCACTGAGACTCCAGGAGACATGAACCTGGTGCATAGGCGTTCAACAGGGACAGGAAGGCAGCAAGCTGAGTCTTCTTTGGCCTATTTCTTCTCTGGACTTTAAAGAATACTGTGCATGCTTGTTTGACATAGTCTTGAGAGAAGTTAGTTTGCATTATGTTAAAGCCATGGAACTGTTTGTGTTCATCAGGGAACCTTCTGCTGAGCTCTTCCTTTTTTTCTTTATATTTCTGCTTCTCTTTGTCAGAGAGTTCTAGTTTTAGAGAAACATGTTCTCCTGGTAGAACTTCTTCTTTTCTCACACAGCTGAGTAAAACTGCCACAGGTATGTAGCATTTTATCCTCTGTTCAGCAATCGTTTTCATAATGCTGTCTTGGAGATTTTCCAAAATGTGCTCATCATTCACTAACAGCAGTAGGGCCTACAGTGTTGTGGCGGTCTGCCGTGAAGAGGTGGACCACCTTCTCAGCAACATCTGACACTTCTCTGACATCTAAGGTCGCTCCCGTTAAAACAGCACACCTGAACGTTTTCCGCAAGTCCCACAACACCTGCATGGCCAGTGTGGTTCCTCCAGATCCTGGTTGGTGGAACAGTTTAACAGTTGATGTTCCAGGGCGTTTTCTTCTTTGATGAATTTGCTGCACAAGTGTCTCATATCCATCTCGTTTGATAAAAGGAGTTCCAATGCCATTTAACTCTGCCTGTTCACTAATGTGAAAGTTCAACCAGCTAGGTGGGGCCCCTCTGTAAAAGTTTACTTCTGTCTGCTCAAGAACGACTGGATCCAGAGGTGTTCCTTCAAACTGATTTTCATGTAGAACATCTAAAACTCTCTGATTGTGTTCCCTATTTATATTCCCTATGTATATTTGCCCATCTTTAGTGGACAAGGCTGGTCTGTTTGTCATTTCCAAATTTCAGTGTCCTATAAGCTAGTGAAAAAAAGAACATTTCATTAGAAATTATGGAAATTCAAAACAGATCAGTTAATAAAACATGATTTATTACCCAAGAATGTATATAGGCCACCTCATTATTAGCTTTACCCCTCTCCTAACATGTGTGTGACTCAATGACACTTATGAGAGCTGCCAACAACAAACCAAATTCCTTTACATTTGCCCTTTAATTGCGTTCTCTACACTGTCCTATCTAATAAAGGCATACCCTCAAAATATCATTAAATGTATAATAATAATAATAATTTTATTTATAGAGCACTTTCCATCAAAGTGCTGTACAGTTACAGAACGTTTAAAAACATGTGAAAACAGACACAACAATAAAACAACAGTTCAAACATGGATGACAGAGAAGGCAAAAACACCTACTCATACGTGACAGTATACAAGTGGGTCTTAAGCTTAGCTTTAAAGACCTCAACTGAACATGACTGCCTGATGTCCAAGCGAAGACTGTTCCACAAAGTAGGTGCGCGGAAGGAAAAGGCCCGCTCACCTGCTGTTTTTTTATTCACCTTTAGGACACTCAGGTAATCACTCGCCTGGGAGCGCAAAGGTCGTACAGGTACATAAGTGTTAACAAGGTCTGACATATAGATTGGAGCAAGACCATTTCAAATTTTGTACGTCAACAACAGCACCTTGAAATCGGCTCTGACCCGAATAGGGAGCCAATGAAGAGAGGCCTATACAGGGCTAACATGTTCATAGTGGGATGATCCGGTCAGCAAACGGGCTGCTGCATTTTGGACCAACTGCAGACCACGAAGGCTCTTTTTGGGCAGCCCAGATAAAAGCACATTACAATAATCTAACCTTGAAGTTACAAAGGCATGAATAAGAGTCTCTGCGTCTTTCAAAGAAAGGATAGATCTTATCTTAGCGATTTTTCTGAGGCGAAAAAATGCTATTTTAGTCACCTCCTTTAAATGTGACTCAAAAGAGAGGGTCTGATCAAAGAGCACTCCAAGATTTTTTACCTTATCCTTGCAGTGAATAACACATTCATCCAGAGATACAGTAAAGTGATCAAACCGGTGGCATAACTTTGCTGGTCCGATAGCTATCATTTCATTATGTGTATGTGTGTGTGTGTGTGTGTGTGTGTGTGTGTGTGTCCAAACAAACAATTAACCAGTGGTGTGACCAACACTGCAGTTAATAAAATGATTAAAATGGCTGCTAAGTTATGAAGGGTGCAAAGATTTGCACAAACTAGTTTGTATTTGTACCTGGCAGGCTGCGGTTTTGGTTCAATGTTCACTGAGGCAGTTTGTTTTTTGAAGTTTAAATAATGAGAAAACTATGGTATTTCATTTAAAACCAAAGATAAAATGAAAAAAAAAAAACGAGTTCTATTTCTGTCTTCTGTCTAAAAAAAGAAACAAGATAATAAATATCTTCCCAGAAACTTGTCAAAAATTGGTCTGAAAATCTTTTAACTGAGGAATGAAGGCAAGGAGGAATGTATTTTTTAAGTGTGAATTATGGCCAAATTAATTTGTATGTGGAAATACACAGCGGTCCTTTCCAAATAATGGTGCTTTACGTAACAACCAGACGTCTCTCTCTCCATCACAAAACAGGACCAATCCTTCTGGACGGTTGGACAATGATCATTGAGTTTTCAAGGCATAATTGTCCCCATCAGCACAGAAAAAGAAAAGCCTGACTCACCTGACAGTCTTTAGTCTTTTTAAAGGTGTACAGAAAAGAAAATTGGTCATAAAATTAGTGTAATAACTCATCTATCAGACGATGTAGGCCAAACTTTGTGCAAAATTCTATTTTTGAGTAAATCCGGGATGAAAGTGTGTATTTTTTTTTCCGCATTGGATAATGCAGGCGCACAGATTATACGTCAGCCTGTACACGATTCACCAGCCACTGATATTGGATCCGTAATCCGTAATTCAAACGTCTGAGACACGCACACACACACGGAGCTCGGTCTCGCCCCAAACTTTGAATATCCCGCCCGCTCGATAACGACCAATCAAATTCGTTTTCCTTACTCGGGTAAACTCGTGTTGCAGCTTGTGACAACTCGGCGCGACAAACAGGACAAACAGCCATTTCTGTCCACCTTTAAAACTACACAAACAGGTACAGTATACAGGGGAACTAATAGGGAGGTTGTGTCTGACAAAAAGGCAGTGACCAAAAATGCTGACATTCCAAATGGACAAGAAATAAGACACTGTGGAGGGTGTCACACATGCCCTGAAATGCATATCAAGAGGGATATCACTGCCTACATCAAAAATAGTTTGACAAGAAATACTGAAAACTGAAATTTTTTTCCAGAGTTAATTTAGACCTCACTAATTTTGGTAAAAAGTAAAATAAATAAATGAATAAAATAAAGTTACAATTCATGACAATAAAGAAATATTTTACTGTTGCTTTTCTACATTTGTTGCTTGCAGTATCAGAGATTTAGAAAAACAAATCTTACCTTCCTCCAAATGATGATCAAGTGTCACAGGGTGACTATGCCCATGTGTGGGACCAGTGGGGGGCGCTGTTTGTTAATCTGTCTCCACAGGCTTTTGGCGCCATCAGGACTGCCCCGGAAGAGGTCCGGGAGACTGCAGGTGTGCGGTTGGCGGAGGAACAGAGGAGGCGGGGTCTGGACAGGTGAAAGGGGAGCGACCAAGGGGGTAGATCGCACTACACGCAGGCGTAGCTCACAGTCGGCCATATGAGGACGGGCAACTGTCTCTGACTCTGGCTGCAGTTACAGTGCAGCAGATAGGTGATCCAGTCATCTGCACTAAAAAAACGATTCATAACTCTGTGAAAAATAAATCAGTAGGCTATGTAGCTATTACTTTAACTATTTGCATAATGTCACTATAATGTTACTTTTACAAAAAAAAAAACATTATTACAATTATCCGTGATTCTAAATATGCTGCATCATAACTGCATAAACGTTCATAAAAATCAAACCGTTTTGAAATCGGACAAAAACTGAGCAAGTTGTGGTCATTATAGCAGAACATGCAGCATAGGCTTAATGCTCTGAGGGAGAGAGTTGCCCGTCCCAAGATGGCCGCCATACTGGCTACGCTTTGTCATTGGGAAACAGCTGCGGGTGAGTCATCTAGTTCTTATATATATCTATGGGAGCGACGGGAAGAATACGGCAGAGACGAGACGGGACAGAAGCAGACAAAGAGCGCGGCGTGACTCACGGAGCAGGACGACGGAAAGAGAGCAGGATCCAGCCTACGGCTGGACGACAGAGAACGCAGCGGCGGAGCGAGCCACAGACGGCGCTGGTCGGCTGCAGGATACAGGGGAGACGCAACGCGGGAAACGTGGAGGGGTATAAGTGAGCTTTGCCCCTCCTCCGAGCTAAGTACCGCTTTTATTCCACTCCCCTCATCACTTGTTATACAGACGGGAAGACAGAGAAACCCCTTGATTTTGTTTATGATTGTTTGTTTTGGACTTTACTTTCCATGTAGCCCATTGTTTTGGTTTGACTTTGATGGCTACATGTTGATTTAGTTTATTATTTTCAAATGGGTTTCTCCAGTTTAAACCCAGAGTGTTGACTGGTTATTGACTGGTACTACATGATAGTTGGAGGTGACGCCGGGACTGGACCCACGCACCTGAAGGGGAGAGGACACGAGCTTGGAGTTGAATCGTAACTGGACTGCGCTCTGCCACCACCTGTTCCCTCTCGTCGTAGCTACTCCATGGACTCCTTTTTATTGTGTTTTTATCATAGTCTCAGCCTGCTTCTAATATAGCCCTGTTTTAATAAATATCTTCCGTTGTAACTATTGCCCGTGCTTGTTTATGGCCAGTGGCTCCCCAGAAGAGACCATTATTCAGTTTTTATCTTTATTCTTTATTCACAACTTAGAACTCACACCCGTTACACAAGTCTCTGAAGACTTGCTGCCTGCACACATTCTGTTTGTGACTGGTAACTACACACTGGATCCATGTTATATATTGTACCCAGGAAGGTGGTAACCACATGCCACACCTAATAGAATCAGGTTTCATTATCGAGAGATGCACAACGGTGAACTGCTCAAGACTTTGTTGTCTGTTCTACTGATTTACAGGAAATGCTTACAATGATTTTCAGTAAAGGGTGGGGTTGGTTAATCTGGTCTATGAAATGTTGTTTAAAAAAACTCTATAAACTATAAAACTGAGTGTGCGGCGTTCCTCTTTTTCTTTTTTCAATCTTATCCATCTCCAGCACCTCTACAACCTACGGTGTGCGTTGTTTCTCATCTTAACTATGAAATGTTGTTGACAGGAGTTTATGCAAATTATTTTCAGTCTCTTAATTATTGTAATGTAATCATCAGAACTGTAAAAATGTCAAAAACTGGATGTGCATTTTGTAAATATTATACAAACCCACAATTTTAAAGGTTGTCACAACTTATTGTCAGTTGTCTTTCATCATCACAATGAAACCTATTCTTTCACTATCAGTAGTAGTTACTATGGTTATTAAAACTTGTTTGTCAACTTTAACTGGCATTGGATTGAACTCAAGTGAACCTTTATACGTGAACCCCTAAATGAAAAGGCAAGTCTGTTTGATTGGATGATTAAAATCTCCACAAGAATTTACATACATAGTAAACACATAAATCTTCACAAGTCAAGCTAGATAACTAAACAATGAGGTATTGTGACACCAGTCATACTGGATGGATGGATGATGTGAAACTGACAGTTTGCAGGTACATAGTGCTTGTGGTAGAGAAGTACTGGCGCCACTCTTATTTTCAAGATGAATATCCTGGTAACGTTGAGCATATTTATTATGTTATAAACATAATAAATATGCCCAACAGTTAATGGTCTGAAGTCTCAAAAGTCAAAAATTTGTTTTGTAATTCTGACAATTAAATTTGTTATATTTACCGGTATTAAAGTTATTATGATTAGTAAGAACAACAACAATAATATTAGTACTCTTCATAACCATAACCTAATTAATACAAGTCCATTTGAAAGAAATGGCTTACAAATGAATGCAATGAAAATGTAAGGAAAAATTAACTGTGTAGAAAAGTGTATGTTTCCCTGTGAAGTGCAGTTGCAGAATGTTAATTCCTTTACAGTACTGCCAAATGCAAGTCACAAATTGAGTCCCAATCTCGGACATGGGTACATCGTACATGTGCATTAGTTGACAAGCCTTGGCTGATGTAACCAGCAAATACATTAGTTACTAGTCCAGCAATAAGATGGCGAGTATGGTGTTGGGCAGATAACCTGTTTTTTTCTCAGCTCTAACCAATGAATGAAGGTCAATCCAAGATTTATCCTTGTCCATCTTTAATGTTAAGATGAACTGTGCTGCAATGAACCCAATCCAGACTGTGTACAGTAAAAACAGTGGCAGAGAGAAACACACATTTGAGTGTCCCAGATGAACTTGGGACATTTTGTACTTGGCAGCCAGAGGCTTTTTAGGGGATGTCAGATTAGTTGTTGCTTGAACCAATAAATAACCATAAAAATCTGTCTGACTTTTCAGTGCAGTTCAGTGCCACAATCTAAGGTCACAGTGATTTAGAGCTCTTGAATTTATGATAACAAAACAATGAGGTATTGTGACACCAGTCATCCTGGACTTTTATGAATGCAATAACCTGTTGGTTTGCAACTAGTGCTCGTGATGGAAAAGTACTAGTGCCCCTCTTACGTTCAAGATGGTCATATTTACTATGTTTATAACAAATACTGAAAGGTCTAAATAAAAAGTCTCAAAAGTCTAGAGCTTATTTTGTCCAACCAATACGGTTTATGGTAGTTTTGTAATTCTAACTACTAAAATAGTTATATATATTAAAATAATTACTAATTACTTTCTAAACAAATTTGTAACTCAGTTGTTTGATGAAAATGACCCAAACTGCATCTGTGGGCACTTTACACAGCACTTTTCCATTTGGACATTGGTTTACCAAACGAATGAAAGTGTACAGTAGAGGAAAGCAACAGTGGAGAAAAGTAAGGACAGATGGAAGAATTGGTTTTTTTTGCTCTCGGGGTTGTCCCACAGTTTCAGAATGTTTCCCTTCACAGTACTGTTGTAAATATACAAGTCATGAATTGAAATCATTTAAACACTGAATTGTTGATTACTACTGAATGTTATATTTGGATTTAATAATCTTTAATTCATTCATACAAAGAATGCAGCATTAGTCAACACAGTATAGGTTAGCAAATATATTTTAATATATAATATTTATATTCATTTTAGCACAATGACAAAATGGCATAATTTCAGTTCAGTCTCATTTAAATCATGACAAAAAGCCACACCTTTATATTTGTTTTAATAATACCTCATATCATATTTTGTTGCAGTCATTGCAAAATAAATCCTGAAGTACTTCTTGCCCCATGAGAGGGAAACCTTAGCAAAAGTTTCTAACAGCATTGAGCCCATGGCATCCAACAGGGTTAATGTTGTGAAGTGTATGTGAAAATGTAGTAATGGATGTGGATGACACTCCTCACTGCATTGTTAAAGCACAGTGTCACAGCCTCCAAAACCAGTTTCCAACAGGCGTGAATCAAATATTCATATTGTTTTAGAGCAGTAAGTCTTCAATGAAACAATGGTCTGGACAACAACCGTCACTTGCTACACCATTAGAGGACTAAGCACATGGAAAAAAAACAGGCAGTATACGAGAAAAAACATCCGAGTGACTGACACTCAGCGCCAGTGAATGAAACTCAGCAACGTTACTTCAGTTAAAACTGTGAAATTTATACTTGAAATCTTCACATTTGACGATGTTCCTCCAACTAAGTCCAGTTAGCAGCTGAAAATTAAGAATTTCAGTCTAAAAGGCTGTAAATGCATTTTGGGAAAATCTCTGCTACTTTAAAAGTCATAGGGGCGCCGAAAAGGGAGGGTAAAGGAGATGGATTCTAGGGGCCCAGAGAGGCCCCTCATGATGATGAAATGATAATACAGTAAAAATAATGACACCAAGTTATCAAAGCAGTAAGCGATCCAGTGGTTTTGGCTAACTTCTTGTCAGCTGATGGAGTTAGCAGTCCCCGCCCTCCTCGTCCCTACGTCACCACATTCACGCGCATCCCTTGGCTGCACACACAGAGAGGACCGCCCCTTTATGCCGTTCTCTCTCCTCATTGGATAAAGGTTGTAGGATACAAGGAAAGTTTTCTCCTCAGCTTACAGCAGAGCAGAGTGACTGACAGACCAGTGTTTCAGACCAAACACTATATAAGTGATTGCTGTCGGAAGATAGAACTATTTAAGACTTATATTAACACAAACATTCCGCTTACTTCTGCTTTAACTAACATATAATCACAAATGTTTTATTTTCAATGTCCTGGTAACAATAACTTTATTGTTTTGGAAACATCAACGCCTGCAATAATAATACATTTTACTACAGTCTCAAAACAATACAAAGGTGAATCTGTTATGGGAAATGAAAAATGAATTCCATTGTATTCCGAGTGCTCAGTTCTTCCCCTACTGTACATGTCAACTGTCATGTTGTTCCTCTTTCACAAATGTAGTGTAATGATAGTCAAAAAAACATTAAAATGCATAATTGCATATAAAATAGCATCAAAAAATTTTGCCGCTGTGTTGGGGGCCCTGTAAAGATTCTTTTCATGGAGCCCAAAATCCCTAGCGGCGCCCCTGCATGGGATACCAGCCCAGTGAATCTAAGAATTGGTAAAGTAACATCTATTGAGTAACTGTGCAAAAGTAGATGCTAAAAACAAGTGAACCTGAGTAATTTTACAGATGTTTTATTACCATGGATATGTCCAGGCCAAATTTGACCTTCAGGTACCTCAGGTAGACTCGAAAACTAAATATATTCCAGACCTCTTCACATTTTCCCATTCAAATAAGACCATACAACATAAATTAAGTGTGACTCCAACTGGTGCAGATATTTTACTAATGAAAAATATGCATTATATAAACAAAGTGAATAAGCAAACATAAACTTTGGTTCGGCTACACCCATTTTCTGACAAGCTATCACTACAGATTAATTAATTAAAAAATGATCGTGGTCATTTTGACAACAACACTGCTATTTAGAGATCTAGTAGCTTACTGTCTGCTGCCTGCTGGTCCTGCTTTTTAGCTAAAGTTGGACTGACTCCTTAGCTACTCTCCCTCTGTTACTCAGAGCTTCCTGCAGCCCATCGTCGGAGCCTCGGAGCGGTGCAGAAAATATTAAAACATCTTCAGAGATCTCTGCCTACTATTGAAAAAAAAAAAGAAATTCTCTATGTATGTACTTACATACAGTAGATTCCAATTGTAGAAGAAAAGATTACCTGGGGCCAGATTGAGCCAGTGAGCGGAGTGTGGGAGTTGATCATGTGGATCTTGGCATTGTGGTCAGAGACTCTCAGTGTGTTGGGTTGAGTTTGGTCTTGTGGTTTTTCCAGTCCATGACTCCCAGTCTTTTGTGGATTTTCCTGTGCTGTGTTAATAAAACTCATTGGCTCTTTAGAACCTGGATGTTTCATTCCTATTTTGACCCGATTTTATATATTCATTCATTGTTGCTTTCCCAGTACCACTAGACAGCACAGGGAACGTACAGTTGTTCCTTAAACAAAACAGCAGCTTGCTTCTCATAAGAATTCCAGGAACTGGATTCATCATGTATTCAAATCATTTATGTGTTTTGAGTGTATGTCATGTTTTATACACCTCTGAAAAGCTTCTGACATGGTTGGTTGTGTAAATTCACTGAATTTCCTCCTGCTTGTCCTGGTCAACATCCTCTGGCTGATAGTGTAGGTAGTGTGGAAGTTAGTTGGGTACACAGTGTTGCCAGTCCCTTCTTATACCCCACTTTATGACTCTGGTTACTTCATTACTACAAGCACTTCTAGTTTTCTCAGACAATAAAACAATCCAACAGATGTGTTACTCAACAAATGTCTACCCCCGTTGTTGGTTTCTCTGTAGGTATTTACAACCTAGAGCAATTAGTAAACATGGGTGTACGTGGGACATCCTAGTGTCCTTCCTCTGTCCCCAGGTTTATTATGGTCAGTTCACAACTGTCTCCACTAATGGAGTTAACTAAGACTACTAGGCCTACTATTAAGACTACATTACTACTCATTACCAGGAAAATACTTATCATAGCAATTTTCCACCACACTACCATTGTCACCATGAAGTGAAACACACTCACCTTGAATTAATTCAGTAAATCTGGATATCTGTAGCTTTGTTTTTTTAGTTTATATCTTATTTTTCTTTTTTCTTTTTGATGCATCAAGGTGGAATTGTTATGGCAGCTGCACTTGTTGCCATTGTCAGTGGGTTGATAATGTACTCAGCCTTTCTCTTCCTTAAGCAGGTCAATTTTTGTGTCATGCTTTATACAATATATATTAAAGTTGTGCACCTTCGATGCATTCATTTTTAATTCATTGAGAAAACTTGTTTAACAGAATTTTCACAATTTATTAGACTCAGACATTTTTGTATTATACATTTCCAGCAGGTGAACAGCTTTAACACATTTTTTTTCCCTTCAAGGCGCGCCCACAGCTGGAGGAGCTGATGGCTCGGATGAACCAGTAACAACAAGTTTGAGCCTCCAGATTTCCAAAGGTGGTACAGATGTTAACAAGCAATAGGCTACCTGTTGGATTTAGTTTAGTTATTCTTCAGTGGACCTGCTGCTGATGGAAATCATTACCACTGAAGGAACTGTGCTATACATTTTACATTCTTCTGTGACATGCTGATGGATAATAAACAAACAAAAAGAAAAAAACTAAACTAAAAACGTTTTTACTGTTTTTGTATTCATGGTGAACTATAGCTGAAGTATCATATTAATCCTCTTGAAAATAAAACATTATATAACGGACAGAGGAAAAGATGTGAAAATATATGAGGGAATTAATGTCATTAAAACTCACTGTGATCATATACATTAAATCCATGTTATTTTCTTGTCTACCAATTTAAACCAAACAAATCAACAAACCTTCAATCTCCCCAATAGACATTTAAATGTAGTATACTGAGTATACTGTATGTAATGTATAAATCTAATCTTAAAAGTATAACAATTTCTTTAGTGTGCTCTGTACAATTTCTTTCTTTTCATTTTCCCACAAAACAAAACATTCACTGACATAGGAATAGGAATTTAAAAAAACATAGTAATTAAAATAATACAAGTAAATAAAATACAATAAAAAATCAAATAAAAGTAAATCAAGTAGAAAACAGATATTTATACCAAAAGGGGAATTTTCATAGAGAAGCACAACAATGTACAAAGTTTTAAGAACTTAATTTTCCTGAAGTCATTTTTTTTTTTTTTTTTTACAGAAGAGCTCACAAACTTGAGAATTTTCCTTTTGGCTTTGCCCAATGATCAATTATTTTTCGAGCAATAAAATACTGGCTCAATGACTTGATTTAGAAACTGATGTGTATATATAGTATATCAGTATAGAGAGATAATGATAGTTTTATGTTCAGCAGAGATCAATTGTGCCAACTTAAACATTAGCCTTTTTGCTGAGTCACTGTTTATTTGTCATCAGGCTCTATTCCTTATTGTCAGGCGAGATCACCAGTTCAACAGGAACCTGTTTTTTTATCCTCTTTGATGGGTTTGGTCTGGATGCCAAAGGCTACAGGACCTTTGATGTTGAACCCAAGGTAAAAGGAAACTTGGCGTGTTTTCCAGAGGCCGTTCCGCGTGTTTGCATCTACCTTAATCTCTCTGCCATTAATAGTTACATACAGGCTGTAGTTTCTCACCACTCCTTCAACTCTGAGCAGAAGAGTTTGAATATTGGGATCTTTGAAAATCTTATCTTCACTCGAGTTGCTCCAGTCTTGTATTTCTCCATTGTTTGGCCCCAATTGCTCAAGGACTCTTCTGTGCACAATTCTTTTGAGACCTTTACCTTTCCCAATGAAAAACAGAGGGCGAATGTACCTTGATCTGAAGTATTGCTTATATGTAAGTTCATAAGAAGAGTGCATGTTCTCGACCAATTCAGTGAGGTTGAAGATGCATTTGTCTTCACTGCCTGTAGGCCAGTGTAAGAGGAGGGCTAACATGTGGAGCTCAGGTGCTTCTTTTGGGCTCAGGGGTATTTTCTGTTTAAATGCGGTGAAATACTTTAATTTAGAGGGAAAATCTGTTCCCATATTCAATGAGATGATATGAGCAAGAATGTAGTTGCCCAGAGCTGTTAATGAGTCTGTGTTTGAGTAGATCTCTTCCCACAATGTAGCTATTTCTTTGAGCTTTGATTCTGTGTATTCTCTGTCAGGACATGAGAGTACTCCAGCAGAGGTCTCAGCCAGCCTTTGTTTAAGTTTCTGGACTTGAACGGCACATTTTTCTTTCACATGTTTGGGTGGAGATTCTCCAACATACTTCTTATAGCAGGCTGAATTATCTCTACAAATGTATGGGGCGTCATCTCTGTTCATGTTAGGCTTTGAGTAAGTCAGATAGTTTTCATAAAATGCATATTTCTTTTCAACCTCATTTCTGAGGCTGCTAATCAGATCGTCAAATGTGCAGATTTCATCATCTCCTAGTGATTTCAGCACTGAACTCATGGACACATTCCTTGTGAGAACTTCTCTCCAGATTTTGTTGTGACAAACAAGAAAGTCATATAGAACGTTGCAAACTTGCAGGAAACCAAATTGTCCTCTTGCGTTAAAAACACGTGAGACTTTGGGCATGCCATCACCTTTCATCTCTGGCCCACGTTCATTTTCAGCAAGTCGTTCTTCATGTTTGAAAGCTTCAATGGCTTTTGAGGCAAGTTGCAGAATGTCTCCCTGTGTGACAGGTGACCTTTTGCTTAGATAGTTAAGATGGTTCTTATAGACTTGGCCCAGTGTATCTGCAATAAATGAATTTTGGGGATCTCTGATTTTTGCCTCTTTTGCCCACTTTTCTGCCTCATCATAGTCTTTAAGTTCTATGTAATAGACTCGAGCAAGTGCTTGTGGAAAGAAGGCATTTTTATCAAATATTTTTGATGCCACCTTTAAAACCGATGCACTCAGGACAGCGCCCTCATTCTCTTTAATTTTTAGGACATCATGCTCCATCTTCTGAATATCTAGAATCAGTCTAGAAAATCTTTCTTGCTCGTCTGTCATGTCTGTACTGCCAAGGTTCTCTTCCTTTTTCATTTCTCTTTTGGTCAACATGTCTTTGACAAAGCCAAGCAGACATGGAGGAACCCCTCCTCTGCAAAAATAGTTCAAGAAGTTTTTTGCCGTGTCACTTCTGGTCACATGCACCTCAGCCATTTGTTCAATACATTGCTGTGCTATCAAATGGTGAGCCATGCGTACTCTTCTTTCAGATGCTCCTTGTTGGAAGAAGATGATGAGATGATGAAAAGACTTCATCCTATCCTCCAGTGAAAGGTTTCCATGTATGGAGCTGTCATGTTTAAAGAAGTCTAGGCAATGGGACTCCTGGAGATACGAACCTGGTGCATAGGCGTTCAACAGGGACAGGAAGGCAGCAAGCTGAGTGTTCTTTGGCCTCTTTCTTCTTTGGACTTTAAAGAATACTGTGCATCTTTGTTTGACATAGTCTTGAGAGAAATTAGTTTGCATTATGTTAAAGCCATGGAACTGTGTGTGTTTATCAGTAAACCTTGTGCTGAGATCTTCCTTTTTTTCATTGAATTTTTGCTTTTCTGTGGCAGAGAGTTCTAGTTTTAGAGAAACATGTTCACCTGGTAGAACGTTTTCTTTTCTCACACAACTGAGCAAAACTGCCACGTGCTTGTAGGTATCTTTCTGCATTTCAGCAATAGTTTTCATAATGCTGTCTTGAAGATTTTCCAAAATGTGCTCATCATTCACTAACAGCAGTACAGTGTTCTGGTGGCCTCGACTCCCTGCCGTGAAGAGGTGGACCACCTCCTTAGTAACATCTGACATGTCAGAGGTTTGGCCTGTTAAAACAGCACACCTGAATGTTTTCCTCAAGTCCCACAACACCTGCATGGCCAGTGTGGTTCCTCCAGATCCTGGTTGGTGGAACAGTTTAACAGTTGATGTTCCAGGACGTATTATTTGTTGATTAATTTGTTGCACTAGCGTGTCATATCCATCTCGTTTAATAAAAGGAGATCCAGTGCCATTTGACCCTAACTGTTCAGTAATGTGAAAGTTCAACCACTGAGGTGGGGCCCCTCTGTAAAAGTTTACTTCTGTCTGCTCAAGAGCGACTGGATCCAGAGGTTTTCCCTCAAACTCATTTGCATAGAGGACATCCAACAAGGGTAAGGATTTGCTGAATTCACTACCTACGTAAACTTCCCCACCATTTGCAGAGGACAAGGCTGGTCCATTTGCCATTTTTGAATTTCAGCTTCCTGTAACTTGATGAAAAAAAGTAAAAGAAAATTTCATTATAAATATGATAGAAATACAAAATACAAAAGTAATAAAACATGATTTATTTAAATACTCAACTGAGATCAGGCCTTAAAGACAATAACACGGCCACAGATAAACCACATTCCTTTACATTTACCCTTAAAGCAGAAGTAAGCGGAATATTTGTGTTAATATAAGTCTTAAATAGTTATATCTTCCGACGGCAATCACTTACATAGAGTGTTTGGTCCGAAACACGGGTCTGTCAGTCACTCTGCTCTGCTGTGAGCCGAGGAGAAAACGTCTTGTATACTTCCTTGTATCCTACAAGCTTTATCCAATGAGGAGAGAGAACGGCATGAAGGGCTGTGTGTGCAGCCAAGGGATGCGCGTGAATGTGGTGACGTAAGGACGAGGACCAATAGATCCATGACGAGGGCGGGGGCTGCTAACTAACGAAGTCAGCCAAAACGACCGGATCGCTTACTTCTGCTTTAATTTAAAATGGGTAATCTGCCAACAACTGAACAAAGAATAAAAAGACAAATCTAATTTAAATGCGTGTGTGCATCTGGAAGTCCAAATCATTCAACATCAGGGTTAGAGTACGGACAAAATAGTTCAGTTTTTAATGTTAAGATGAACTGTGCTGCAATGAACCCAATCCAGACTATGTAAAGTAAAAACAGTGGCAGAGAGAAACAGACATTTGAGTGTCCCAGATGAACTTGGGACAGTTTGCACTTGGCAGCCAGAGGCTTTTTAGGGGATGTCAGATCAGGAGTAACACACCAGAATTAGACAAAATATCAAAATCACGAATCAAGATTGTACTGTACTGCATTAGTTGTTGCTTGAACCAATAAATAACCATAAAAATCTGTCTGACTTTTCAGTGCAAGTCAGTTTTTGTTGTTGATTTTATTTTTTAATATTAGCAATTTAACTTGTTTTTTTTAGTTCAAGAATTTGAACTGAACTGTAATTCTTTTAAACTGAAATATGTTTTTCAGTGCCAATATGTTTTTCAGTGCCACAATCTAGGGTCACAGTCCCGACTTAATCTAGAGCTCTTGAATTTCAGTAAAAAGTTAGGTTAAAAGTCACAATAGCATAAATATTTTTACTGTTGCTGACACTTGCACATGTTGCTTGCAGTATCATACGGAGATTTAGAAAAAACAAATCTTACCTTTTTCTGTATGATCAACAGGTCTTTGAAGACATGCTACTGTACATGTACAAATCCTCTTTGTAACTGGTATCTACACAAGAGATTCAGGCGCTATATATGGACCCAGAAAGGTGGTTAGACTGCATGCCACACCCAAATGAATCAAGTTTGATTAGGGAAAGATGCACAACGTTGAACTGCTCAAGGCTATATCTGAAATGTCCTTGTGTTTGCTTTGGAATTCATATTAGATGCAAATGCTTGTACCTGAAATATGAGTTAGAAAAAATAAGGGTTGTGAAAATGTCTAGCTTGAGCTGAACACTCTTGCTCACTATCTAACACACAAACAGACAGTCCGTGTTGACTTTGTGAAGTTGTGTGGGATAATGGAAGTTGCTGAATTTACCATTACATAATGTATAAGACAATGTATCGAATTACAAAACCAATACTGGCAATGGAAATTTAAGAGTGAGGTTAATTTGTCTTTGTTGTCTAAATGCTTACAATGATTTCCAGTAAAGGGTGGGGTTGGTTGGTCTATGAAATGTTGTTGACAGGAGTTTATGCAAATTATTTTCAGTCTCTTAATTACTGTAATGCAATAATCAGAACTGTAAAAATGTCAAAAACTGAATGTGCATTTTGTAAATATTATACAAAACCACAATTTGAATGATTGTCACAACTTATTGTCAGTTGTCTTTCATCATCACAATGAAACCTATTCTTTCACTATCAGTAGTACTTACTATGGTTATTAAAACCTGTTTGTCAACTTTCCCTGGCATTGGATGGGCTTTATGCACAGCTCCACTACTTCCTGAAATAAGCCAGTTTGTTTATTTCCTGTTTTACATTATTGGACCAACTGATTAATCCAGGTGTGTCTGACCTCACAACAATGGTCAGACATACCTGGATTAATCAGTTGGTCCAATAATGTAAGACAGGAAATAAACGAGCTGGCTTATTTCAGGAAGTAGTGGAGTTGTGCATAAAGCCCATTCAAGTGAACTTCCACGTGAACCTCTAAATAGAACGGCAAGTCTGTTTGATTGGATGTGATTCAAATCTCCTCAAGAATTTGCACACATAGTAAACACATAAATCTTCACAAGTCAAGCTAGATAACTAAACAATGAGGTATTGTGACACCAGTCATACCGGATGGATGGACGCTGTGAAACTGACAGTTTGCAGGTACACAGTGCTTGTGGTGGAGAAGTACTGGCGTCACTCTTATTTTCAAGATGAATATCCTGGTAATGTTGAGCATATTTATTATGTTTATAACAAACACTTAAGTCCCAAAAGTCAAAAGCTTGTTTTAATATTATAGTATTGTAATTCTGACAATTAAAATAAATATATACTGTATAAGTCCATTTGAAAGAAATGTCTTCCAAATGAATGCAAGGAAAAATGAATGTAAGGAAAAATTAACTGTGTAGAAAAGTGTACGTTTCCCTGTGAAGTGCAGTTGCATAATGTTAATTCCTTTACAGTACTGCCAAATACAAGTCACAAATTGAGTCCCAATCTCAGACATGGGTACATGTGCATTAGTTGACAAGCCTTGGCTGATGTAACCAGCAAATACATTAGTTACTAGTCCAGCAATAAGATGGCGAGTATGGTGTTCGGCAGGCAACCTGTTTTTTTCTGAGCTCTAACCAATGAATAAAGGTCAGTCCAAGATGTACCCTTGTCCATCTTTCTTCGATGTCTTGTTCTGTCTATTCTTACTCTGTCATGATGAACATAGTGAGAATAATGAGCTAGCTATGGCTTTTTATAACTAGGTGAAAGGTGTTGATGTTGGTAGTTGTTGTTCTTTGTTGCTTATTCTACTAATTTATGGGAAATACTTGCAATGATTTCTAATAAAGGGTGGTGCTGGTTAATCTGATCTATGAAGATCTATGATCACATCATAACGAAACCTATTCATTCACCATGAGTAGTAGTTACTACTACAAAACCTGTTTGTCAAGTTGGATTCAACTCAAGTGAATCCCTGAGTGACAAGTTGAGTCTGATGGATTAGATAGATGTGCCTCTGATCTGCCAAAAGAATTTGCATACAGTAAAAATTGTCAAGCTAGATAACAAAACAATGAGGTAGTGTGACACCAGTCATACTGGACTTTTATGAATGCTGTGAAACTGTCGGTTTGCAACTACATAGTGCTTGTGGTGGAAGAGTAGGCAAGGCAAGGCAATTGTATTTGTATAGCCCATTTTTACAAACAGTTGTATGTTGAATGTTTCCCTTCACAGTACTGTTGTAAATATACAAGTCATGAATTGAAATCATTTAAACACTGAATTGTTGATTACTACTGAATGTTATATTTGGATTTAATAATCTTTAATTCATTCATACAAAGAATGCAGCATTAGTCAACACAGTATAGGTTAGCAAATATATTTTAATATATAATATTTATATTCATTTTAGCACAATGACAAAATGGCATAATTTCAGTTCAGTCTCATTTAAATCATGACAAAAAGCCACACCTTTATATTTGTTTTAATAATACCTCATATCATATTTTGTTGCAGTCATTGCAAAATAAATCCTGAAGTACTTCTTGCCCCATGAGAGGGAAACCTTAGCAAAAGTTTCTAACAGCATTGAGCCCATGGCATCCAACAGGGTTAATGTTGTGAAGTGTATGTGAAAATGTAGTAATGGATGTGGATGACACTCCTCACTGCATTGTTAAAGCACAGTGTCACAGCCTCCAAAACCAGTTTCCAACAGGCGTGAATCAAATATTCATATTGTTTTAGAGCAGTAAGTCTTCAATGAAACAATGGTCTGGACAACAACCGTCACTTGCTACACCATTAGAGGACTAAGCACATGGAAAAAAAACAGGCAGTATACGAGAAAAAAACATCCGAGTGACTGACACTCAGCGCCAGTGAATGAAACTCAGCAACGTTACTTCAGTTAAAACTGTGAAATTTATACTTGAAATCTTCACATTTGACGATGTTCCTCCAACTAAGTCCAGTTAGCAGCTGAAAATTAAGAATTTCAGTCTAAAAGGCTGTAAATGCATTTTGGGAAAATCTCTGCTACTTTAAAAGTCATAGATGCATTGCACCCACAATAGTAGTGCAATAAACACTCAGTTTGACTTTCAAGTCTTGTCCTCACACTTGTGCAAAACACCGCCAAACCTATGCGTCCTTTCATCTGAAGCCAAGTTGTTAGATGCCAACTCACCCTAAGCCACCGCAGGAATGTCTTTTCAGCTTCTTGTTCAACCACGTTGACAGATCACACCAGTCCGAAGTTAGAACGATCGAATTAGCATTGAAAACACAACACTTCAAAGTAGCTTCTACTGTTCACTACTGCAAGACACGCACACTTAAGAAAACATCTGATCAAGCCACAAACATTACTGTGACCATCTGAAGCAAAGATTGTTCACTACAAACTTCATGAGAAAATGCTAGAAGTCAAGCACATCATGATTTCAAGTCATTACACCCCAGCAGTGTGCAACTAAATGAAGTTGGCACTTTTACCTACAATGTGGTACAACTTGCTTCTTTTTTGTGCATGAAACGTAAACTTTATTTGCCAAAATGAAAACAAAGACAAATTCTTTTTCTTTCTTTTGCTGTGCAGCTCCAGATAAACGTAACTGAGCAAGTTAAAAAAAAAAAAAACAGTTCACAATATTTAGGAACATACAACTTCATGTAACTCAGACTTGTGACAATTAGAAATCGCAAGCAAAAGCTGCACAACACATCGTCCGATAATGGACCGTACATTCAGCATTCCTACAACTGACACGCCTTATTACCTTTTGATTACATCTCACCATTGTACAGCATTCTTGTGCAAGACCTGCCACATTCAGAACAACACTACGCTAGCTGTTGATGTGTGACATTGTGCACACATACACAAACACACCCATACCAAAGATGTTTCCCAAACTATGAACTACATGTTTTGCTCTACAACAGCAGCTAAAACCCCCAAAACAATTCTTCACACAACTCTACCCAGCACTGATTCTATTTACGTCTTCACTTCATCCACGCACCGTTTATCCATTCAATACCTTACTTTAAAAACAAAAATACCTAATAAAACCACAGAGCCTTGAGCGTTCAATATTGAATAGATAAATCTAAATAAACTGACCAAGAAATTGTGAATCGCAATTAGTATGTATTCATTATTTTATTTTCATGTTTTAATTATAGAATTTTTTATTTCAAAATGTTCATTCAGCCAATGACAGGCACCTAACCATAACCCCAGAAGCCTGTTATGCTAGCAAGCTCAGCTACTGGCACCAAATGTATCTAATTATCTACTGTTAGCTTAGCAAAAACTAACTTTAGTTGACGAGCTTGTGGGTTAGCTACCTTGGAAGGTAGCCATCTTGTTTGAGCTAAACTGAAGTTTTGTTGTAGCAACTATTCATTTAATTATTATACACAATTATTCACAATTATAACAATCATTTATACTTATTTATGCCATTCAATATTGTACACTCTGGAGGCTTTAACCAAAACTAGACTGTCTATTTATTGTTCAGATGAGGGTTGTCAGTTGCCTGATTTTTGATCCAATTTGTTATCTTTTTTTCATCTTTTTTTTTTTTGTATAATGATAAAATACTTAATACATCACAAAATGAAATTTGCGCAACAAAATACTAATGATCGAGTATTCAAAGAAATGTGACGAAACCTAGCGTATTTGTTTCAAATTGCTTTCAAAAGACAAAAATCAGTGGTCAACATTTCTTTGCCTCTCTACGTGCACCCAGCCAAACATTTTAAGACTCTATCCTCCTGCTCTTGGTGCAATGTGCAAGTGACATCATGTCTTATACGAACAAAATGGCAGATTATGATTCAGTGACCATGTTTATCTTTTGTCATGATTTGGAAACTCTCTGAATAAAATCATTTTACAAGCAGTGACCACAACACATCTGATCAAATACAACACAGTAAAACATAATATGTTACATATCAGTAAATACAATGAAATGAATATCATTTTTTTTGTTGTTGTAAAAGAATCACCCAAAGCCAAAACAGCAAAACATAAATGAAGAGAATAACATGGATTATAAAAGTGTTGATGCATGGCCTGCTTAACATTAGATAAGCACATTGTTTTCATCTCCTTGACTTGTTTACTGTTAGTAAAACAAAATCAGGATATGTAAAAACAACAATATATAGGCATTAAATAAATTAATCAATTTCAAAACAAACACAGTGATATATATTCAAAATACATATTTACAACCTAATAAAATGGAAGAAAACAAAACAAACAAAGAAACAGTTTTATCCTTAAGGGAGAATGATAATTTTGTTTGAATGGAATTTAATTGACTGTTAGCATTACATGAATACCTTCACAATATCTGCCTTTTCATTTCATCTATACTCATATATTGATTATAATCAGGTATTCACCATAAATACATATATGTTTTAGTATGTTTATACTTTGCAGCATTTACTAAGTTGATATGTACTTGGTACATGGAAATCCAAATTCTGACATCATTTGTGACTGATATGTTGATATATTATGTGCCGATGGCTACAGAGGAAAAGCAAAGCGATGCCAAAACATAGAATGTGCCTGGTAATGAAGTTGTGGGGCTGTGCCACATGGTGACATTAATGGACATTGACTTTAGAGGAGAAGGAAGCTGGAAATTGATGTGATATAAAATAAAATGAATGGAGTGTAGCACAGCCATGCTTTGATGCCGACAGAAATTTTAAACACTCCAGTGAATAACCTGAATTAGACATTTCAACTTGAGCTCCAAGCAGGAGCCTCTAGAGCGTCCTGAAAGTTGGCTTTTTTTTTCTTCTTTTTTTCATGTTTACAGATATTGAATGGACAATCCTACTGTCAAACTACTGACAAACTACCACACATTGCCTACGGAAAATCTGAAATAGAGAGAAAGAAAAAAGTCACTTGGTCACATACTAAATTCACAAGTCTCTATTCAAAAAGCACTTAAAATAAAAAGAAACAGAAACAAAATGCAATGGCCCAAATCCTCCTTTGCTGATATTCTGTGCGAAAATGGAAACATGCTAAAATCTGGAGAAAAAAAAAAATCTTCATTTTGGTTTTGTGGAATTACCAAAGCTCCTCACTGGAGTGACAATCCAACATTTATGGCCAGTGATCACATCCATTTTAACACTGGGAAAGACCATTACCCACAGGTCATAGCAGTGAGTACAACTGCCTCCCTTTAGCCTGACAAGATGCTCTCAGATCAGCTCTGTGATTGATGGAGTGGTCCCTGTTTGTGTACAATAGGCTCAAGGTACAGGAAGGCAGCTACCGCTTCACTTAGGGTTCGGCCTATAGTGAAGGACAGTGTGGACGCTAAAGGAAAAATCCACCCTGAAATACTCCGACATTGTCACATTGCCATGTGTCAACAGTTTGATAAGCATACCTGGAGATATTTGAGATGAATGTGTTGCATTGTACAGTTTTTGATTAGATGTGCGGTGCAATGAGCTAAACCCTCCAAGATTTATCCTGATGGGACCATGAATGTGTGCGGCAAATTTCATTTTGATCAATCAAACAGTTGTTAACATTTCAGTGTAGTCCATAGTTGACCAGCTCAATTCAAACTATGACAGTGTTTAAGTATTTAGGGTGTAACGTTCCTTTAACAATACCGTAAACGGCGTGATCAGGCCTACAATAACTGGATGTTTTATGCAAAGAAACATGTCGACTGTTTGCAAACTACTAAACCCTACCATACATGTTCAGGCATTAAAGGACTATTGAATGTTTTAGTTATGTTAAGACTTGGCTTGCAAAAGAGTAAAATGTGAGTTGTACAGTATAGTTGGTCTAACATTTTTTTTTTCTTCACCAGTTTCAAACGATGAACTTTGCGTAACAAGCATTTATTTCCTTTCCCGAAACGACACACTTTGAATTCTTCTTTCTTAAGTGCCACATCTCCGAGCACATCCGTCATCCGAACTCAACTCGAGAATATCAGGATGGAGTCGAACACCCTGATTCACCACAATAAAAGATCTCAGTTCTTTAGATTTAAGTGATTTGTTTGGGAGGATATGTTACAGTGCAGTTTTCCTACAGACGTAAATGCATAGGATACAAATCAGTCCAACACTACAATATACGGCGAGCAATACAAAAGAAAAAGAAAAGGGACCACAGAAACTGCGATCGAAACAAAAGTCTTGGTCGTTGGCACTGGGGTTGGAGTGGATCTTGGTGGTGGGGGAAATGGAAGAGGGAGGTAGCGGGTCTGGGATAAATGATTAGTCATCATACATTGATAGATTTTTATGTCGTTGGTTCATTTTTGTTTTTTGATCCTACAGCTTTGAGGACGACAAAGACGGGGTTAGGGCTAGAAATAGATCCACACAGACACTTGGTACATATACCAACACTGAAGTCCTTAGCAAATTTCAGAATAAAAGTAGCGACGCTCTCTTTATAAAAGTGAGAGTGGTTCTGATTAACTTGACGTGTGCTCCCGCGTCCATCTCCACCTCACACACAATCTGTCACAGTTGTGAAACATTTTTTGGGGGTAAACACAAAGTCTGCTAAGGCTTCTTCGCGGGGATAAAAGAGACACAGTGTTCAAAAGAGCAGTTATTATAGTTTAGTTTCAACAGTCTTGCTAGCTATTGTGTTGGTGCATTGCGGGGATGGCATAGTCAGCGGGTCGTGATCGGTCCTGTGCATTAGAGATCCTTGTCACAATCTACTTTATTTACAGTTTATTTAAAGGAAATGGTCTTTTTTTTAATCTCATGCCATGGTTTTCATTTTCCCCCCAACTACAGTCTGCCCTCATTTTATTTTTTATCTCCAGAGGCTTTAATTTGTCTTTCGTTCAAAGAGAAGAACTCACATACACGTCAGTTATTTTTCTGTGCAACGCATGAAATGGCAACAAACGCATGAAAAAGTATAAGTTATTTGTCTCTTTATGTTTCACAAAACACAACATATTTACGCTGCAAATATAATATTTGATATACTTTCTCAAAATATATTTCATTTTCTCTAATGTAATTTAAAGTAGATGTACTTTAGTGCTCGCTAAAGATGTTTTTCATTTTAATTTGTTTAATCTGTTCGAAAGTTACTAAACTGGGCATGGTGAATATGAACGTACAGCGGAAATTTGCTCCTCTATGTCACACAAACTGCACGTCAATATATTATTTTTGCTATATTTTCTCATAATATATTATTTGTATATTTACATCGCTAACCAGCTCTTACAGCAGACTTTCATGCCAACTGGTCCTGTTGATGTAAAGATAACCTACTGACTGGGAGCGTTTACGGTATAGAAATAACTGCTTCTTATAATTTTCCCATCTAAATACTGTATTTTCTGAAAATAACTTTTGCTGTGACTGTAAGATTAAGTCACATATTGGCTTTTCCTATGGAAATCAACTTTAAATATCTTTTTCTAAAATATTTAATTTCATTTGCTCATAATTATCTGCATAAGAATAAAGGAATATGTCTGATCTTTACACAGCGACTTAATTAGATAATGTTTTATGAACTATATGGGCTTCACGAGAAGTGTGAGACATTTGGGAAAATATGTTAATTTGTTTTCAAAAATAGTCAGATGAGAAGATACCACTCTGTACGGTGAAAATGAAGCTACATCCAGCGGCAGGTTAGCCTGGCTTATCTTATCCTAAAGACTGGAAACAGACGGTAACAGCTAGCTTAGCTATGTCAATCACTAGCAACAACTACCAACAAGCCATTTAGCACACTATTGCCTAATTTATTTAAACAAATACAAAAACCAAATTGAAATGAAAACAAGACTAGCCAGGCTAGTTTCATTGTTTCCAGTATTAATGCTAACCTCCTGCTAACTAGCTTCTTATTTAAGTGTGATTTCAGTCTTCTCATCGAAGCACAAGCAAGAAAGCAAACATGCACATTTCCCCAAAATGTCAAACAATTACTTTCACATTACGAACACACCAAAACAAATATGCAGCTATCCACTAAAACAAGCACTGTTGTAGAAATGAACCAGAGTTATACTGTAGCTATATGTGAGGTTTATGTTAATTGTATAGGCTACTTAGTTTTTTCTAAGTATCACCTTTAGTTTTGTTTTTAAATTGCATTTGATCATGTAAACTATATATTTACATGTTTTAGTCTCCAGATAGAAGTTTTCAGTCTTTGCACATTCAAAGTGAAAGTAAAAAACAAAACAAAGCAAATAAAGCACTGCTGGATTATGCTAATCACTGTACAGGCAATATGTACCTGTGAGTCTAGCCTACCTATCAGCTCTGACATTTCTGAATCTCTGAAATATTAAAACTCAACAGTTTCAGTTGGTTGTTAAGGTTTCAAGCATGGTTTGTAGTTTCAAATTCAAACAGGTGGATGTCTTTTAACTATAACAGCCTTGACTGACACATGCACACACACACACACAGCATCACAGATATAACAGTGTTTACAGATTACACTCGTTGTGAACTGACCCACTTGGCGTTTAAATCGAGGGTAGACTTTGGCTCTCTTTCTCACACATACACACCGTTGGTCCATCTCTGGATTTCTTCGTCTTATTGTCTTTTTTTTCCCACCGCAGCTTCCCGTCTCTCCTCACCTTGGGAAGAGGCTGCATCGCTACGATCTGATTGGTTGGCTTTTTAGGTGGCTGCCTGCGTGGTTCTGTGCCATGGCAAGTGTTAGTGCAGGAGGGGGCATCACTGGAGGTTTGTGTATGTGTGTGTGCATTGTATGTGTGCGTGTGTGTGTCTGCAGGGTGTGGGAGGGCTGGTGTAGCGGGGGAGGGGAGGGGTTGGTCAGAAATGGTTGGTCGATTGATTAGAGTGCCAGGAGTGAAGAAATCAAGGTGCAAAGATCAGGGCTGGGCGTCACGGCCTCACACTTTTTTAGGGGGTGGGGCCAACTTGATGATCTCATCTTCAGAGGGCTGGCGGATGATGTCTGTTTTTAGGGATGAGAGGGTGGAAACACAGAGAGAAAGACAAAAAATATATATTATTTTTCTAAATATGAACAAAATCTGTAGAACAAAATAAGTAGACATTATTAAGCATTAGTTAAACATTAAATACTGAATTTGTCATTTATAACACATGAATACTCATTAGTATGTAGTTTATAAACACAGTTAAAAATGTTTTACTCATCACTGATACGCCCTAACTGTATTTATAACCTACATACTAATGAGTATCCATGCGTAAATGAAGAATTCAGTATTTATTACTTCTTAACTAATGCTTAATGTACTTATAAAGTGTTACCACAATCACATGGTTATTTATGTGTATCAGTGGTTCAAACACTGTTTGTACCACTGCAAGTTGCAAGGTATATTAAGATGAGACAGTATCAGTTTAGCCACTAGATGGCAGATGTGTACTG
Organism: Trachurus japonicus; assembly: GCF_045865225.1. Classification (NCBI taxonomy): domain Eukaryota; kingdom Metazoa; phylum Chordata; class Actinopteri; order Carangiformes; family Carangidae; genus Trachurus; species Trachurus japonicus. The sequence goes on from NC_140924.1 coordinate 16,472,490, forward strand.
GATTTGGAAAACCAGGAAGCCAATTGAAATAGCTTCTCCCAAGTCAAAGGTGCAATAATAGCCTATCCCAAAAAAAGGTCACAGTAGCCTGAAATTTAAGAGGTGGATGTTGTGTTACCTTTGTATTTCTTGGCCGAGGGGATGCGCGTGAGCTTGGTGTCGATCTCGTCATCCTCGGAGATCTTGAGCACGGTGGTGCGGTACTCCACCACCCTCATCAGCAGGTCCGGTCGCCGTGAAATCTCGAAGATGTGCTCGATGTACGACAAGTTATCTGCATTTGTCAGAGGGTTATGTTCACTTAGAAGGCCTCAAAGGTATCACACCTGATGCAAAAAGAAGCACCGGAAATGACAGAAATAGAAGCTTACCCTGGGCCAACTTGTCGTTCTTCTCCAGGTAGCTGAACCACTCTTTGGAGGAGGTGATGTTGTTGCTCTGGTCCTCGGGGATGTCCTCCTTGCAGGCCGACTTGAGCTGCTCCAAGTCCTCGTTAGTGATGTTTTCAGACAGTTCGCTGAGCAGAGAGCTGTACTCCGCCATGGTCTGATCAGAGGCAGAGAGAGAGGAGGGAAGCTGTTAGATATATGGTGTAAAATGAAAAACAAAGACGACTTCCGAGGGAGGCAACAGAAACTAAAGAGGAGGAAGAAACAAAGAACAGCGGTTGAAAATATCCTAATGTTGTGAAATTCTTTGGTGTGCAAAGCAGCCCACCTACTTCCCAGACTCTACTATGGAAAACAGTTAGTGAGCTCTTTAGCTAATGACAATAGCATACTGTCGGAGTGGGACGAAAAAGCACAAAGACAACGAGAACAGAATATTTCAGTCAGGTCAGTCTGATGATTGTTGGCAGACTTAGTGATTTAGTAGAGAGGGGAAATGACTGCAAGGACAGGACAGGACGAAACAATGTCTTAAAGGGCTGATTCAATGAAATTATGAGACTGGTGATGCTCTATATTTTATTTATTGTCAATGAAATCTCATTAAAATACCAGAACCAGCAACCAAAGCCTGATAGCTAATTCCTCTTTGCTACTATATGTCATAGCTGTAAACAGAGACAAACGCAAGTTTTGTTATTACAATAAACATTAACACCCAACTGCTATAAATACTCACTAGGTGACCATATGCATATTCATGCACAGCTGAAAATAGTCCCCAATAAGGTAACAGTTTACTCCTGTTTGAGTATATGATAAAAAAAAGTACAATGGCTAGATGATTTGTGAAATTATAGTCTTCAAAAAATAGACTTGACTATTTATGAGCTGTTACATCCTCAGTAGAAACTGGTGGGCTTGGGACTTAAGGGCCTTTCACACCGAACGCGGCAGGCGGCGGAAGGCGGCAGCAAACCCATTCATTGTGTACGTGCTACCGCGGCGCACCGGCGAACGGCTCTGCGCCGAGCTGAGCGGCACGCGAGGTGGGCGCATGCCGCGGCGGCGCGCTGCGCCCGAATTAAAAAATGTTTAATCTGGGCGCAGCGCGCTGTGACGACATCTCGGCGCGTCCAATAGGAGAGGATGTAGTGGAGTCTGAAAAAAAATCAGCCGCTTGCAGAGAGAAAACAAACGACCAGACGTTCAGTTAAAGTGACGGGATGCATGAAGTGAGTTATCCTCCTGAGGATCAGACCAACTCTCTCTAACAGGCTGTTAAACTGCTCCCTGCTCAGCCTGACGCTAAAGTTCACCTGGAGGTGGTCGTTTTGTAGCTCCTGGCGAACATATCTTTGCATATACCCCCCCAAATCCTGTCTTGTTTGTTCGGTTGCTCAGCAACTCGCGCCCTATGTGTACGCGCTGCCGCCCTGCTCTGCGCCTGTCTGCGCTGTACCTCGCGGTGGGCGCAGCGCATACCGCGTTCGGTGTGAAAGGCCCTTAAGAGGCTCAGACAGGGGACGGTAATTTGGAAAGTGCTGCAAGGACAAAGACATGGCTCGAATCTTTTCATTGGATTTAGGAGATAAATTAGGAGATATATTTACAAATGCACTGAAATGGGCGATGACCTACAGCATCACCTTCCAACAGGGGAAAATGAGTCATTATTTGCTTTTGACCAAATCAACTCTTCCAGCTTTAGAGGAAACTGTCCTGTCCCTGTCTCCCTCTAGTGGACTAACTGAAGAAGCACATCTCCATCTCCATCAGATTTGGTTTTTGTCATCTCTATAGGAGGAGAGGCAAGTTCACTGTAGTCCACCTTGACCAGATCAGTATTGATAATGAAACAGCTCATCAAGTGGAGCAGGTATTGGCCGGGCTATGATCAATTAGAGTTACATATGGTAAAAAGGATAATCTGAGCTGAAGTATTGGACTCATTATTTTGTACCCTGACAATGTTCAAAGTTGTGCAAGATATTCAAGCATGTAACATCTTCTTTTACACCTTAAAAACGACCATCTGTGTAGACAATGGGCCTCATTCACTAACTGTTCTTAAGAACAAATTTGTTCTTAAGTCCTACTTACGAAGTTTTTACGAAGATTGTGGCATTCATGAATGTTTTCTTATCCATAATTTGTTCTTAACTAAGAACAAAATCTATGAACAGTCAGGAGTATACTTACGCACTTTTAGGTGCTGAGACTTCTGCAAAAATAACCGATTATAGCATTTTCTTTTGTTCTGCAGTTGTATGATATTATATGATTTGAATAAGAATTATTTTCTTATCTTTTATGATGTTTTTAATAATCATATATTAATAATAATAATTGACAAATCATTGCAATTTCTTAAAAAAACATTATAGACACTTAATTCATATCAATTTTTTTTTCTCTTTTTTGTTGGGGGGGGGGGGGGGGGGGGGTAAATGTGTTGTTTGTTGTTGTTGTGTGCAACATACAGCTGCCGATATGATTTTTTTTCCTGATTGCGGGCTGCAACAGTGCACTTACTGTAAGTGTTCACACTACACACAACTGTTTGTTTTTTTTAAAATATGTGATAATATGATGATATTTATGATGGCACACGTGAGAGTGTGGTCTCTCTGATAACAACCCGAAGAGCTGCCTCCACTGCTGACGCTACTAAATACAGCCTAAATATAAATACAAAAATATAAACTAAATATAAGCCTTTTGTTTGTTTCTTTGTTTCATTCCTGCCGCAGTAGCGCCACTTCACTACTTAAGTTCTTTTTACGTTTGGAGTCTGGTGCTCCCTCCCAGATTTTCATTTGAGCATTTCAACTTTCTTTCTCACTTCACCTTCTCTGCTCAGTGCCTGTGGGTGCTGTGTGCACACGGCCCTGCAGTCTCATGCCCTTTTACGGGCATTGATGGGGCTGTTACCTATGCTAATCCTATGTTAATTAGACTCACCTGGCACACGCCCTCAACTTACGAGGAGATGGCATAAGAACACAGCTGCGAACAATTCTGAGGCTTACGAACGCGTTGATGAATCTGACGTAGGGTTTTCTTAAGGAACTTCTTAAGAACAACTTAAGAAAGAATCTAAGAAGATTCTTAAGAAGATATTGGTGAATGAGGCCCAGTGTCTGTTGTTCTGTTTAAAGATACTGATTTGAAAGGAGCTTAGTTCAAGGTTTGGTTTTCAGATGCTGGGGGCCGTGCAGCGGTTGAAGGATTCAGCCTATAGGTATGCAGTGGTTGCGGCTCGGGCTAGTGTTAAGGAATGAGTGTTTTTGTCAAGATCGCAGGGTTTGAGTTATCCTCAGAGAGATGGGGTGTTCGTCAAAGTGTGTGTGTGTGTGTGTGTGTGTGTGTGTGGGGGGGGTGTGTGCGCTGGCATGCAAGTTGTTGTTCAGAAGCAGGCAGCCGGCGAGAAAAAGACAAAAAAACCACAGTGAAAGAGCGAGAGAGAGAAAAACAGACAGTGATTCAGACATGTTGTGAGGCCGTCTGCTCTGTTCAGCTGCGTCACTTTGGAAGAAGCAAAAGAAAGTATAGGAAGAGAGGCGAAGGCAGGCTCTTACAGTCCGGGGACACAGCGCTTCAGATTGCTGCTGCTGCTCATGTCTCGGTTATTAACATATTTAGGTCAAGCTATTCTGGAGTCGTCTTCTCCAGACGATTGTAAATATCCATGCAAACATCACTGTAGATGTGAAACTGGTTTACACAACGCGCAAAGGGAACAAAAACACTGTTTCCATGTGCAGGTGAAAAACCTCCTTTACTATCTTGGAATATCAGATGCAGTAAACCGATGATTACATGGATAGAATATTAACAACTGATTATGCAAATATCTTCCCATTTCTCTAATTTCACATTTCATTCTGGTTCCATTTGTGAGTTTTTGCTCATTTTCTTAGTCCTCTATGATGACAAATGAATGAAAAAAATAACTTTATTTCTGTGCATTTGGCATTAAATCAGGTATTACATAGATTAACAAAACCAAATCTAAAAGATAGAAATTTGCCTTATATGCGACTGATTGCACTTTGTAATTGTTTGTACTCGAGGCATGTCCACACTTTACGAGATGTATCTACTGAATGTACTGTTCTCTTGTTTTAAGAATGTGATTACCTGCTTATATTGTGTTTTTATTTTTATCTAGGGGACATATAGGGACAACAGATGGAAGTAAGCCAATGGCTACAATCTGGCATGTTGACATTATTGTATTGCATAAATGGTGATGTCCATTAACTTGCACTGTCTCTCCCAAATAAAATACATTGAATTGAATTGAATTCACTACTAAATATTTGGATTCTGAGCAGCAATGTTCAGCCCAGGCCTGGCCCATGTGCTCACTGTCTTAAGCATGGTTGCATGGCACAAATCTGGGCCATATACAGCATGATCTAACTTCCACATCTGGCTAATTTCAGCTCACACACTATCAGATGATACCAGAGGATAACAACAGCCAGGCTCTGCCCAGATGTGGAGGTACAGTATAGTATATGAGCCAGACTCGGGCTAGGGATCCGGGCATAACTTTTTTTCCTTTTTGCAATCAGAGATTATACAAAATCCTGAAATATATAAGAACATTTCCCTTCGTCAAGCCTGAAGACGAAGGACTTCAGGAACTTAAGGATAGAAGTTGCCTAGTGAAGCTGCAGAGACACAATGAGCTGCCAACAGCGTTCAACCACAGAACAAAAAAACCAAGCAGCGCTGCCGTTTCCAACATTTCCAACCCAACAGCCAATTAAACGGCAGCCTCAGGATTTCCCAAGACCTGTTTATCTCAACTTTTTCTTTGGTGTGATTTTATCCAGCCCTTTAATGAGGCAGCAGTTCGGCAATGTGGACGTGATTAAGCTTCCTGAAACACAGCTAGCAGGGCCCAGGATGTTGCTCGGGGAAGCTTCGTCAAACTTTAGGGAGCGATACAAGGACCCGCCTCTCGTCTTCCTACAGCGTTAAAGTGAATCTAAACAGATACTGTTCTTTTTTATCTTTGTTTCTGTGTCACACATACACACACACACACACAGCAGCTCCAACCCTCCCCCCCACTCCCGAGTCCCTGGCATCCACGCAGCTGGCGAGAGCGCTGCCGCTCGGTGCAGTGCATCATGGGCACTGGCACGAAGCTCTGTCTGCCTCTGATCCCCACAGTCTCATCGCAGATAAACACGCCATACAGAACGCCCAGAAGAGCTCCATGGTGAGTGGTGTTGACCTATATAAGGAGAGCCGCCGTTACCCGCGGCGACCAGCAGAGGGCCCCCATTCACTGTGTGCAGCAGCATCTGGGTAATGAAACAGCAGCTTTGCTTATTAAAGCACCCAGCATCTATCCATCACACTGTGCCCAGATATTATCTTCACTTAATCATCGTCGGCTTGTTCACAGGGACATATGGACGGGAGAGGACGCAGCAGCTCGTCGTGTTATCTTCCTAAAGAGACGATGACAGCGGTGATGGAAAGAAAACTATTTTATCACTATTCAATTGTTTCAAAAATACAGTTTGATTTCACTTTTTTTAAATCCACCATAAGTCAAACAGCAGCATTTACAGCTGATAAATGCTGACATAATGAATAGATGTGCAGACAAGACTGACAAAGTCCTTAACCCAGTAATGATGTATGGGACAATACATCGGTCCCAGAGCAGATATGAGATATGAGAGTTAATGTAATTGATGCTGAGGCTGATTTAAGGTCAGATTTGTTTGTCTGGTCTCTAATGGCTAATGGTGGCATTTGGTTTGGTTTGTCTGATCCACGATCTCAGCCGCAGGCCATGAGGCACAATGATGACAGAGCGCTTTTACTGTGTATATGTGTGTGTGTGTGTGTGTGTGTGTGTGTGAGTGTGTGTGTGTGAGTCGGAGTGTGTTAGCTCAGTCTTAAATGTCACATTCATCTCCTCTCAAACCAGAGCGACTTGCTCAATCAACACAAAGCGCTGCGTGGGAGAGAGCGGGGATATGCACCTTACCTCCAGTGAATACTACAAGAGTCTGAATACTGTGTGTGTGTGTGTGTGTGTGTGTGTGTTTCTCTCCAACTGCAAGATTGTGAACTGTGTGTGTGTGTGTGTGTGTGTGCGTGCACGTTTGTACGCTTCGACTCATGAGCTTGTGAATTGTTTCTGTGACGGAGGGAAGCTGACTGAAAGAATGAATGTGTGTGTGTGTGTGTGTGTGTCGGTCCCTGAGCCTCCTCTCTCGACCCAGGTCGCCCTGCCTGCTCTCTGTTTTGCACCACAATGGACCGGCGCTGCTTTTGTGTACTTTTGGAGGAGCAGGGGGAGAAACACAACAATGGACAGAGTGGCTACATTTAGTGTTTCTCTCCCAGCACAACTCTTTCTCAGCCACGGAGGATGTTTCTATTAACATAGACCATGTGGACCAGACTTAAGAAATACTAAAAACAAATAAATTATTGTTATTATTCAATCGATTTTACAGCCTAAATATTTTTTTCATTTAAACATATACCACAGGTTCTTTTTTAATCATATTTGTATGATCACTTATATTAGTTGTAATTGATTTCTACTGTGTAAAAAATGCATAATCATTCATGTTGCTCTTTTTTTTAACACATCTTTTCATTCTTATTACTTTTTTTTGGAAGATATAAACACAATATGAATACTTTTTTTCCCAATTGAACTTAGTTTCTCACAGATATGAGTATATATATATATATATATATATATAAAAAATATAATAACCATTATTGTGCAGACATTTTAAAAATGTTCTTGGGGCAACATCATTACAGGTGTACTTACTCTCAACTCTTTTACTTGCATGTTAATAAAGTAACATGTGATTATCATATATTTTCTTAACCATAATCAATACAGGTGATGACATGAGCAGTAACAGCAACATAACAAAGTATAACTTGTATTAAACAACCAGTCAAATGTATATCTTTGCATTTGCTGTTGCCTGACAACAGAGACAAGCACATGACAATAAATTAAACCTGTAGTACATGATCAGCTTTATTGATGATAAAATATTGTCCGTCATAACCCAACTCCTCCAACGTCCTTGAAGGCCGACTAAGGCGCATCAGCAATTTTTTTTTTGTGTGTGTGTGAAAGGTTCTGTTATGAAACCTGAGAGACATGAGCACATTCTGGTTTATCTGTAACACTGTAGTCATGCTCTGAGTAAAAAGAGTCTGTGAAATCCCCTCTAACTGAACTCCCCCCTCCCTCACCCCCTCCCTCGTCTCTCAGGGACGAGCCTGACACTGCTTCCATACATAGAGACCCACTGTGCTTCACATTCTCATGAACACAAACATGCTTTTGTCTAGCTGCTGCCTGCGTGTGGTGTGTGTGTGTGTGTGTGTGTGTGTGTGTGTGTGTGTGTTGTTGTGAGAGAGACAGCAAGATAGTGTTTGTCACTGAAATTGTAATTACTAAGTATTATTCAGCTATATATTAGATTAGATTAAGATTAAGTTTATTTGTCCCCCATGGGGAATATTAAATTGATGTCTGGTAAAAAACTTGGAACAAAAGAAAAAAAAGATGCACAAAAAATGCACATACACACACAAACACACACACAACCATCTACACACACACAGGAGAGACACAGGTTTCCGTATGGGCGTTGTTTGCTGTTATCCAAATGTTATTTGCATAAATAAAGGCTGTCGACTCCATTAGCAGCATTAATGATAGCTCTTAGGCTATATCCATTATGGTTCCAGGGTGCCATTCCGAAGGGCCGCCACTCCGAACGTTTACTTTAATTTGTCGGAATGCCGACCCTTAATTATTTATGGGAAAAGGGTGCCATTACGAACCTGAAAGAAAGGGTGCCATTCCGAACCTGAAAAAATCTTGAATGGTTTACGGCACGGAGTAATCTAGCCTAATTGCGGTGGTAGCGTAGTGGTCAGAGCATCTGCTTTTGACGCGGTGGATCAGGGTTCGACTCCCGGGGGAGATACATATTAACTGCGATTTTATTGGCCTCTACCTAACCTTTTTACTAAACTTAACCAACTCCTTTCTACATTGCCTAAACCTAACCAAAGCACAGAGCAAGGACATTTATTTTCAGCAGGAGTGCCGCGGCTGCATCAGACCATGGATGTAATGCATCAGACTCGCACCTGGGTGAAACTTTGGAGGCAGAGGGGGAGGGGGAGGGGCCGGTCGGGCGCTGTCCCCGCGGCGCGTCGTGTCAAGCCGGGCAGGAAGTCAAACCACGAGAGAATCCGGTCAATTTTCAAAATAAAACACATTCGGAACGGCGGCCCCTCGGGAAGTTCGAAATGACGGACCTTCGGGAATTTTCGGACTGGCAGACCGTCGGAATGGCGGTCCTTCGGAATGGCGGTCGCCCCCCAT